>NW_027125104.1:337806-675612 GCF_024679245.1 Pseudorasbora parva | reverse complement strand
AACTCTCCGGGTCACTGGCTGACACAGCAGAAAGAGACAGAAACATAACAAAACTGGTGCAACTTCACCCTTTGGGGCAGTGGGCGGCGCCACAAGCGTCAAGAACCGCACGCTTTTTCCCTCCACGCTATCTGCTTTTAACCAGTGTGTACAGGGGAGAGCGCGAACGCAG
Organism: Pseudorasbora parva; assembly: GCF_024679245.1. Classification (NCBI taxonomy): domain Eukaryota; kingdom Metazoa; phylum Chordata; class Actinopteri; order Cypriniformes; family Gobionidae; genus Pseudorasbora; species Pseudorasbora parva. The sequence goes on along the minus strand of NW_027125104.1, from coordinate 675,440 downwards.
TCCCCCACTACCATAAATTATGCAGTCGAGATTCCCACATTTGGGGAATTCGCAGGGGTCAGCACAACCGGAGTGCAATGGCCGAGCCTCGCCCTGGGTGAACCACCTTCCTGATCATGGTGTCTCCCCTGCCAGGTAAGTATGAGTTGCCTGGCCTCCAGGCAGAGGCGCCCTATCCCCCTTCGCCATCCTCAAACACGGTGACCTTCCCCTCCCCCAAGAAAAGGAAGGACGGGGCACCTTCCATTGCTTGACTGCTGCGTGCGTGCGTGCCTGACCTTGATTTGAATCAGGTGTCCCTAATCCATCCAACACAAACCCCCGATTCGACTCATCAGCTCGTTGGTAAAGACTCTCAAATAAGAGGGACATCAAAAAACGTGCTGTGACGGTGATGAGTCAGCCGGCCGGCAACCGACGCTTTTGTTCTTCTTTTTTCCCTATGCTCATATGACCGCAGCTTGCTGCTTTCTCTGTGGCACGGTCATCGTCAACGGTCACCTCATCATCATTCTGTATGCGCTTCCTGCGTATTTCTGTATTCTCTGACAAAATTCCAGTGGTGTTGTTGGTTCTTCTATTAGTCACAACAATTCGCAGTCCCCAAAAAGGGGAAGCACACCGTTCCTGGAGGCACTGCAATACCAGGTCGATGCGTGGAGTGGACGGAGCAAGCCCCGGTTCCGGCTCCATGTGCCAAAAATCAATTTAATATGCAGTCCCCGGATAGGGGACGTATCAGATATTAAACTGATAAGAACAGATACTACACTTGATCTTAGCCAAAAGGCCGAGAAGCGATGACACAATGACGCAGCGGCAGGGGAGCCGGCAAAGGCGACGCCCATCTGGGAAGCGGTGAGGGGGGGGAGGGTTGGCAAAGGCCGTACGTCGTAGAGACCTGAAACTTTGAGGGATGGTACTAGCCACTCGCTCTACAACATCACCAAGGCTGGCCCCCCGATGGGCCCGGCGGTGGCGCTACAGCCACCGAAAGTACGAAATGGCTCGTAGCTCCCAAACCGCACGCCGCAGAACCAAGTGTCTTATATCATCGGAATCCTTGGCTCGAGCCGAGCGAGACGCATGCCTCGGATTCGAAGGTTGCGCTGGCGAAATTTTCGGGTATTTGGGATTTTGTGAAAAACCTACTTTTGCACACTAGTCCTAGGTCTTTTGCCCGATCTGGCCCAAACCAGTGCAGAAAGATTCTCTGGAGTCTGACTGTCCGTCCAGATCGGAAAAAAAGTGGGAATTTCGATTCAGCTTGGCGGCGGCAGGCCGAAACCTACGGGCTGGGCGAGGCGGGGTCTGCTAGAACGGCTATAGCTCTTGGACGGAACGAGACAATTTCACCCAAGCCGGTACACCCGTGCACGGGCTCAGTCTGGGGTCAGGCGAGAAAGGACGCGGTGAATGGCCACCTAGTGGCGCTTTAAAATGAAAAAGCAACAACATGAGAGCGGCTATAGGCGAACGTATGTCGCGTGCTTTTTCACAGCACGCGCACGAGACAGTCGTACCATACGACAGAAAACCTCCATCCGAACAACTTTGCCTTTGGGACCACTGCTGTCAATCAACTCGTCCGTTGAATATCAAAGTTTGTGGGAAAAACCACATTCGGCAAACCGGTCGCAGGTTTCGACAACCTCGATGAAAACAGACGCAGTTCAGTTCTCTGAACTCTCCGGGTCACTGGCTGACACAGCAGAAAGAGACAGAAACATAACAAAACTGGTGCAACTTCACCCTTTGGGGCAGTGGGCGGCGCCACAAGCGTCAAGAACCGCACGCTTTTTCCCTCCACGCTATCTGCTTTTAACCAGTGTGTACAGGGGAGAGCGCGAACGCAGTCCCCCACTACCATAAATTATGCAGTCGAGATTCCCACATTTGGGGAATTCGCAGGGGTCAGCACAACCGGAGTGCAATGGCCGAGCCTCGCCCTGGGTGAACCACCTTCCTGATCATGGTGTCTCCCCTGCCAGGTAAGTATGAGTTGCCTGGCCTCCAGGCAGAGGCGCCCTATCCCCCTTCGCCATCCTCAAACACGGTGACCTTCCCCTCCCCCAAGAAAAGGAAGGACGGGGCACCTTCCATTGCTTGACTGCTGCGTGCGTGCGTGCCTGACCTTGATTTGAATCAGGTGTCCCTAATCCATCCAACACAAACCCCTGATTCGACTCATCAGCTCGTTGGTAAAGACTCTCAAATAAGAGGGACATCAAAAAACGTGCTGTGACGGTGATGAGTCAGCCGGCCGGCAACCGACGCTTTTGTTCTTCTTTTTTCCCTATGCTCATATGACCGCAGCTTGCTGCTTTCTCTGTGGCACGGTCATCGTCAACGGTCACCTCATCGTCATTCTGTATGCGCTTCCTGCGTATTTCTGTATTCTCTGACAAAATTCCAGTGGTGTTGTTGGTTCTTCTATTAGTCACAACAATTCGCAGTCCCCAAAAAGGGGAAGCACACCGTTCCTGGAGGCACTGCAATACCAGGTCGATGCGTGGAGTGGACGGAGCAAGCCCCGGTTCCGGCTCCATGTGCCAAAAATCAATTTAATATGCAGTCCCCGGATAGGGGACGTATCAGATATTAAACTGATAAGAACAGATACTACACTTGATCTTAGCCAAAAGGCCGAGAAGCGATGACACAATGACGCAGCGGCAGGGGAGCCGGCAAAGGCGACGCCCATCTGGGAAGCGGTGAGGGGGGGGAGGGTTGGCAAAGGCCGTACGTCGTAGAGACCTGAAACTTTGAGGGATGGTACTAGCCACTCGCTCTACAACATCACCAAGGCTGGCCCCCCGATGGGCCCGGCGGTGGCGCTACAGCCACCGAAAGTACGAAATGGCTCGTAGCTCCCAAACCGCACGCCGCAGAACCAAGTGTCTTATATCATCGGAATCCTTGGCTCGAGCCGAGCGAGACGCATGCCTCGGATTCGAAGGTTGCGCTGGCGAAATTTTCGGGTATTTGGGATTTTGTGAAAAACCTACTTTTGCACACTAGTCCTAGGTCTTTTGCCCGATCTGGCCCAAACCAGTGCAGAAAGATTCTCTGGAGTCTGACTGTCCGTCCAGATCGGAAAAAAAGTGGGAATTTCGATTCAGCTTGGCGGCGGCAGGCCGAAACCTACGGGCTGGGCGAGGCGGGGTCTGCTAGAACGGCTATAGCTCTTGGACGGAACGAGACAATTTCACCCAAGCCGGTACACCCGTGCACGGGCTCAGTCTGGGGTCAGGCGAGAAAGGACGCGGTGAATGGCCACCTAGTGGCGCTTTAAAATGAAAAAGCAACAACATGAGAGCGGCTATAGGCGAACGTATGTCGCGTGCTTTTTCACAGCACGCGCACGAGACAGTCGTACCATACGACAGAAAACCTCCATCCGAACAACTTTGCCTTTGGGACCACTGCTGTCAATCAACTCGTCCGTTGAATATCAAAGTTTGTGGGAAAAACCACATTCGGCAAACCGGTCGCAGGTTTCGACAACCTCGATGAAAACAGACGCAGTTCAGTTCTCTGAACTCTCCGGGTCACTGGCTGACACAGCAGAAAGAGACAGAAACATAACAAAACTGGTGCAACTTCACCCTTTGGGGCAGTGGGCGGCGCCACAAGCGTCAAGAACCGCACGCTTTTTCCCTCCACGCTATCTGCTTTTAACCAGTGTGTACAGGGGAGAGCGCGAACGCAGTCCCCCACTACCATAAATTATGCAGTCGAGATTCCCACATTTGGGGAATTCGCAGGGGTCAGCACAACCGGAGTGCAATGGCCGAGCCTCGCCCTGGGTGAACCACCTTCCTGATCATGGTGTCTCCCCTGCCAGGTAAGTATGAGTTGCCTGGCCTCCAGGCAGAGGCGCCCTATCCCCCTTCGCCATCCTCAAACACGGTGACCTTCCCCTCCCCCAAGAAAAGGAAGGACGGGGCACCTTCCATTGCTTGACTGCTGCGTGCGTGCGTGCCTGACCTTGATTTGAATCAGGTGTCCCTAATCCATCCAACACAAACCCCCGATTCGACTCATCAGCTCGTTGGTAAAGACTCTCAAATAAGAGGGACATCAAAAAACGTGCTGTGACGGTGATGAGTCAGCCGGCCGGCAACCGACGCTTTTGTTCTTCTTTTTTCCCTATGCTCATATGACCGCAGCTTGCTGCTTTCTCTGTGGCACGGTCATCGTCAACGGTCACCTCATCGTCATTCTGTATGCGCTTCCTGCGTATTTCTGTATTCTCTGACAAAATTCCAGTGGTGTTGTTGGTTCTTCTATTAGTCACAACAATTCGCAGTCCCCAAAAAGGGGAAGCACACCGTTCCTGGAGGCACTGCAATACCAGGTCGATGCGTGGAGTGGACGGAGCAAGCCCCGGTTCCGGCTCCATGTGCCAAAAATCAATTTAATATGCAGTCCCCGGATAGGGGACGTATCAGATATTAAACTGATAAGAACAGATACTACACTTGATCTTAGCCAAAAGGCCGAGAAGCGATGACACAATGACGCAGCGGCAGGGGAGCCGGCAAAGGCGACGCCCATCTGGGAAGCGGTGAGGGGGGGGAGGGTTGGCAAAGGCCGTACGTCGTAGAGACCTGAAACTTTGAGGGATGGTACTAGCCACTCGCTCTACAACATCACCAAGGCTGGCCCCCCGATGGGCCCGGCGGTGGCGCTACAGCCACCGAAAGTACGAAATGGCTCGTAGCTCCCAAACCGCACGCCGCAGAACCAAGTGTCTTATATCATCGGAATCCTTGGCTCGAGCCGAGCGAGACGCATGCCTCGGATTCGAAGGTTGCGCTGGCGAAATTTTCGGGTATTTGGGATTTTGTGAAAAACCTACTTTTGCACACTAGTCCTAGGTCTTTTGCCCGATCTGGCCCAAACCAGTGCAGAAAGATTCTCTGGAGTCTGACTGTCCGTCCAGATCGGAAAAAAAGTGGGAATTTCGATTCAGCTTGGCGGCGGCAGGCCGAAACCTACGGGCTGGGCGAGGCGGGGTCTGCTAGAACGGCTATAGCTCTTGGACGGAACGAGACAATTTCACCCAAGCCGGTACACCCGTGCACGGGCTCAGTCTGGGGTCAGGCGAGAAAGGACGCGGTGAATGGCCACCTAGTGGCGCTTTAAAATGAAAAAGCAACAACATGAGAGCGGCTATAGGCGAACGTATGTCGCGTGCTTTTTCACAGCACGCGCACGAGACAGTCGTACCATACGACAGAAAACCTCCATCCGAACAACTTTGCCTTTGGGACCACTGCTGTCAATCAACTCGTCCGTTGAATATCAAAGTTTGTGGGAAAAACCACATTCGGCAAACCGGTCGCAGGTTTCGACAACCTCGATGAAAACAGACGCAGTTCAGTTCTCTGAACTCTCCGGGTCACTGGCTGACACAGCAGAAAGAGACAGAAACATAACAAAACTGGTGCAACTTCACCCTTTGGGGCAGTGGGCGGCGCCACAAGCGTCAAGAACCGCACGCTTTTTCCCTCCACGCTATCTGCTTTTAACCAGTGTGTACAGGGGAGAGCGCGAACGCAGTCCCCCACTACCATAAATTATGCAGTCGAGATTCCCACATTTGGGGAATTCGCAGGGGTCAGCACAACCGGAGTGCAATGGCCGAGCCTCGCCCTGGGTGAACCACCTTCCTGATCATGGTGTCTCCCCTGCCAGGTAAGTATGAGTTGCCTGGCCTCCAGGCAGAGGCGCCCTATCCCCCTTCGCCATCCTCAAACACGGTGACCTTCCCCTCCCCCAAGAAAAGGAAGGACGGGGCACCTTCCATTGCTTGACTGCTGCGTGCGTGCGTGCCTGACCTTGATTTGAATCAGGTGTCCCTAATCCATCCAACACAAACCCCCGATTCGACTCATCAGCTCGTTGGTAAAGACTCTCAAATAAGAGGGACATCAAAAAACGTGCTGTGACGGTGATGAGTCAGCCGGCCGGCAACCGACGCTTTTGTTCTTCTTTTTTCCCTATGCTCATATGACCGCAGCTTGCTGCTTTCTCTGTGGCACGGTCATCGTCAACGGTCACCTCATCGTCATTCTGTATGCGCTTCCTGCGTATTTCTGTATTCTCTGACAAAATTCCAGTGGTGTTGTTGGTTCTTCTATTAGTCACAACAATTCGCAGTCCCCAAAAAGGGGAAGCACACCGTTCCTGGAGGCACTGCAATACCAGGTCGATGCGTGGAGTGGACGGAGCAAGCCCCGGTTCCGGCTCCATGTGCCAAAAATCAATTTAATATGCAGTCCCCGGATAGGGGACGTATCAGATATTAAACTGATAAGAACAGATACTACACTTGATCTTAGCCAAAAGGCCGAGAAGCGATGACATAATGACGCAGCGGCAGGGGAGCCGGCAAAGGCGACGCCCATCTGGGAAGCGGTGAGGGGGGGGAGGGTTGGCAAAGGCCGTACGTCGTAGAGACCTGAAACTTTGAGGGATGGTACTAGCCACTCGCTCTACAACATCACCAAGGCTGGCCCCCCGATGGGCCCGGCGGTGGCGCTACAGCCACCGAAAGTACGAAATGGCTCGTAGCTCCCAAACCGCACGCCGCAGAACCAAGTGTCTTATATCATCGGAATCCTTGGCTCGAGCCGAGCGAGACGCATGCCTCGGATTCGAAGGTTGCGCTGGCGAAATTTTCGGGTATTTGGGATTTTGTGAAAAACCTACTTTTGCACACTAGTCCTAGGTCTTTTGCCCGATCTGGCCCAAACCAGTGCAGAAAGATTCTCTGGAGTCTGACTGTCCGTCCAGATCGGAAAAAAAGTGGGAATTTCGATTCAGCTTGGCGGCGGCAGGCCGAAACCTACGGGCTGGGCGAGGCGGGGTCTGCTAGAACGGCTATAGCTCTTGGACGGAACGAGACAATTTCACCCAAGCCGGTACACCCGTGCACGGGCTCAGTCTGGGGTCAGGCGAGAAAGGACGCGGTGAATGGCCACCTAGTGGCGCTTTAAAATGAAAAAGCAACAACATGAGAGCGGCTATAGGCGAACGTATGTCGCGTGCTTTTTCACAGCACGCGCACGAGACAGTCGTACCATACGACAGAAAACCTCCATCCGAACAACTTTGCCTTTGGGACCACTGCTGTCAATCAACTCGTCCGTTGAATATCAAAGTTTGTGGGAAAAACCACATTCGGCAAACCGGTCGCAGGTTTCGACAACCTCGATGAAAACAGACGCAGTTCAGTTCTCTGAACTCTCCGGGTCACTGGCTGACACAGCAGAAAGAGACAGAAACATAACAAAACTGGTGCAACTTCACCCTTTGGGGCAGTGGGCGGCGCCACAAGCGTCAAGAACCGCACGCTTTTTCCCTCCACGCTATCTGCTTTTAACCAGTGTGTACAGGGGAGAGCGCGAACGCAGTCCCCCACTACCATAAATTATGCAGTCGAGATTCCCACATTTGGGGAATTCGCAGGGGTCAGCACAACCGGAGTGCAATGGCCGAGCCTCGCCCTGGGTGAACCACCTTCCTGATCATGGTGTCTCCCCTGCCAGGTAAGTATGAGTTGCCTGGCCTCCAGGCAGAGGCGCCCTATCCCCCTTCGCCATCCTCAAACACGGTGACCTTCCCCTCCCCCAAGAAAAGGAAGGACGGGGCACCTTCCATTGCTTGACTGCTGCGTGCGTGCGTGCCTGACCTTGATTTGAATCAGGTGTCCCTAATCCATCCAACACAAACCCCTGATTCGACTCATCAGCTCGTTGGTAAAGACTCTCAAATAAGAGGGACATCAAAAAACGTGCTGTGACGGTGATGAGTCAGCCGGCCGGCAACCGACGCTTTTGTTCTTCTTTTTTCCCTATGCTCATATGACCGCAGCTTGCTGCTTTCTCTGTGGCATGGTCATCGTCAACGGTCACCTCATCGTCATTCTGTATGCGCTTCCTGCGTATTTCTGTATTCTCTGACAAAATTCCAGTGGTGTTGTTGGTTCTTCTATTAGTCACAACAATTCGCAGTCCCCAAAAAGGGGAAGCACACCGTTCCTGGAGGCACTGCAATACCAGGTCGATGCGTGGAGTGGACGGAGCAAGCCCCGGTTCCGGCTCCATGTGCCAAAAATCAATTTAATATGCAGTCCCCGGATAGGGGACGTATCAGATATTAAACTGATAAGAACAGATACTACACTTGATCTTAGCCAAAAGGCCGAGAAGCGATGACACAATGACGCAGCGGCAGGGGAGCCGGCAAAGGCGACGCCCATCTGGGAAGCGGTGAGGGGGGGGAGGGTTGGCAAAGGCCGTACGTCGTAGAGACCTGAAACTTTGAGGGATGGTACTAGCCACTCGCTCTACAACATCACCAAGGCTGGCCCCCCGATGGGCCCGGCGGTGGCGCTACAGCCACCGAAAGTACGAAATGGCTCGTAGCTCCCAAACCGCACGCCGCAGAACCAAGTGTCTTATATCATCGGAATCCTTGGCTCGAGCCGAGCGAGACGCATGCCTCGGATTCGAAGGTTGCGCTGGCGAAATTTTCGGGTATTTGGGATTTTGTGAAAAACCTACTTTTGCACACTAGTCCTAGGTCTTTTGCCCGATCTGGCCCAAACCAGTGCAGAAAGATTCTCTGGAGTCTGACTGTCCGTCCAGATCGGAAAAAAAGTGGGAATTTCGATTCAGCTTGGCGGCGGCAGGCCGAAACCTACGGGCTGGGCGAGGCGGGGTCTGCTAGAACGGCTATAGCTCTTGGACGGAACGAGACAATTTCACCCAAGCCGGTACACCCGTGCACGGGCTCAGTCTGGGGTCAGGCGAGAAAGGACGCGGTGAATGGCCACCTAGTGGCGCTTTAAAATGAAAAAGCAACAACATGAGAGCGGCTATAGGCGAACGTATGTCGCGTGCTTTTTCACAGCACGCGCACGAGACAGTCGTACCATACGACAGAAAACCTCCATCCGAACAACTTTGCCTTTGGGACCACTGCTGTCAATCAACTCGTCCGTTGAATATCAAAGTTTGTGGGAAAAACCACATTCGGCAAACCGGTCGCAGGTTTCGACAACCTCGATGAAAACAGACGCAGTTCAGTTCTCTGAACTCTCCGGGTCACTGGCTGACACAGCAGAAAGAGACAGAAACATAACAAAACTGGTGCAACTTCACCCTTTGGGGCAGTGGGCGGCGCCACAAGCGTCAAGAACCGCACGCTTTTTCCCTCCACGCTATCTGCTTTTAACCAGTGTGTACAGGGGAGAGCGCGAACGCAGTCCCCCACTACCATAAATTATGCAGTCGAGATTCCCACATTTGGGGAATTCGCAGGGGTCAGCACAACCGGAGTGCAATGGCCGAGCCTCGCCCTGGGTGAACCACCTTCCTGATCATGGTGTCTCCCCTGCCAGGTAAGTATGAGTTGCCTGGCCTCCAGGCAGAGGCGCCCTATCCCCCTTCGCCATCCTCAAACACGGTGACCTTCCCCTCCCCCAAGAAAAGGAAGGACGGGGCACCTTCCATTGCTTGACTGCTGCGTGCGTGCGTGCCTGACCTTGATTTGAATCAGGTGTCCCTAATCCATCCAACACAAACCCCCGATTCGACTCATCAGCTCGTTGGTAAAGACTCTCAAATAAGAGGGACATCAAAAAACGTGCTGTGACGGTGATGAGTCAGCCGGCCGGCAACCGACGCTTTTGTTCTTCTTTTTTCCCTATGCTCATATGACCGCAGCTTGCTGCTTTCTCTGTGGCACGGTCATCGTCAACGGTCACCTCATCGTCATTCTGTATGCGCTTCCTGCGTATTTCTGTATTCTCTGACAAAATTCCAGTGGTGTTGTTGGTTCTTCTATTAGTCACAACAATTCGCAGTCCCCAAAAAGGGGAAGCACACCGTTCCTGGAGGCACTGCAATACCAGGTCGATGCGTGGAGTGGACGGAGCAAGCCCCGGTTCCGGCTCCATGTGCCAAAAATCAATTTAATATGCAGTCCCCGGATAGGGGACGTATCAGATATTAAACTGATAAGAACAGATACTACACTTGATCTTAGCCAAAAGGCCGAGAAGCGATGACACAATGACGCAGCGGCAGGGGAGCCGGCAAAGGCGACGCCCATCTGGGAAGCGGTGAGGGGGGGGAGGGTTGGCAAAGGCCGTACGTCGTAGAGACCTGAAACTTTGAGGGATGGTACTAGCCACTCGCTCTACAACATCACCAAGGCTGGCCCCCCGATGGGCCCGGCGGTGGCGCTACAGCCACCGAAAGTACGAAATGGCTCGTAGCTCCCAAACCGCACGCCGCAGAACCAAGTGTCTTATATCATCGGAATCCTTGGCTCGAGCCGAGCGAGACGCATGCCTCGGATTCGAAGGTTGCGCTGGCGAAATTTTCGGGTATTTGGGATTTTGTGAAAAACCTACTTTTGCACACTAGTCCTAGGTCTTTTGCCCGATCTGGCCCAAACCAGTGCAGAAAGATTCTCTGGAGTCTGACTGTCCGTCCAGATCGGAAAAAAAGTGGGAATTTCGATTCAGCTTGGCGGCGGCAGGCCGAAACCTACGGGCTGGGCGAGGCGGGGTCTGCTAGAACGGCTATAGCTCTTGGACGGAACGAGACAATTTCACCCAAGCCGGTACACCCGTGCACGGGCTCAGTCTGGGGTCAGGCGAGAAAGGACGCGGTGAATGGCCACCTAGTGGCGCTTTAAAATGAAAAAGCAACAACATGAGAGCGGCTATAGGCGAACGTATGTCGCGTGCTTTTTCACAGCACGCGCACGAGACAGTCGTACCATACGACAGAAAACCTCCATCCGAACAACTTTGCCTTTGGGACCACTGCTGTCAATCAACTCGTCCGTTGAATATCAAAGTTTGTGGGAAAAACCACATTCGGCAAACCGGTCGCAGGTTTCGACAACCTCGATGAAAACAGACGCAGTTCAGTTCTCTGAACTCTCCGGGTCACTGGCTGACACAGCAGAAAGAGACAGAAACATAACAAAACTGGTGCAACTTCACCCTTTGGGGCAGTGGGCGGCGCCACAAGCGTCAAGAACCGCACGCTTTTTCCCTCCACGCTATCTGCTTTTAACCAGTGTGTACAGGGGAGAGCGCGAACGCAGTCCCCCACTACCATAAATTATGCAGTCGAGATTCCCACATTTGGGGAATTCGCAGGGGTCAGCACAACCGGAGTGCAATGGCCGAGCCTCGCCCTGGGTGAACCACCTTCCTGATCATGGTGTCTCCCCTGCCAGGTAAGTATGAGTTGCCTGGCCTCCAGGCAGAGGCGCCCTATCCCCCTTCGCCATCCTCAAACACGGTGACCTTCCCCTCCCCCAAGAAAAGGAAGGACGGGGCACCTTCCATTGCTTGACTGCTGCGTGCGTGCGTGCCTGACCTTGATTTGAATCAGGTGTCCCTAATCCATCCAACACAAACCCCCGATTCGACTCATCAGCTCGTTGGTAAAGACTCTCAAATAAGAGGGACATCAAAAAACGTGCTGTGACGGTGATGAGTCAGCCGGCCGGCAACCGACGCTTTTGTTCTTCTTTTTTCCCTATGCTCATATGACCGCAGCTTGCTGCTTTCTCTGTGGCACGGTCATCGTCAACGGTCACCTCATCGTCATTCTGTATGCGCTTCCTGCGTATTTCTGTATTCTCTGACAAAATTCCAGTGGTGTTGTTGGTTCTTCTATTAGTCACAACAATTCGCAGTCCCCAAAAAGGGGAAGCACACCGTTCCTGGAGGCACTGCAATACCAGGTCGATGCGTGGAGTGGACGGAGCAAGCCCCGGTTCCGGCTCCATGTGCCAAAAATCAATTTAATATGCAGTCCCCGGATAGGGGACGTATCAGATATTAAACTGATAAGAACAGATACTACACTTGATCTTAGCCAAAAGGCCGAGAAGCGATGACACAATGACGCAGCGGCAGGGGAGCCGGCAAAGGCGACGCCCATCTGGGAAGCGGTGAGGGGGGGGAGGGTTGGCAAAGGCCGTACGTCGTAGAGACCTGAAACTTTGAGGGATGGTACTAGCCACTCGCTCTACAACATCACCAAGGCTGGCCCCCCGATGGGCCCGGCGGTGGCGCTACAGCCACCGAAAGTACGAAATGGCTCGTAGCTCCCAAACCGCACGCCGCAGAACCAAGTGTCTTATATCATCGGAATCCTTGGCTCGAGCCGAGCGAGACGCATGCCTCGGATTCGAAGGTTGCGCTGGCGAAATTTTCGGGTATTTGGGATTTTGTGAAAAACCTACTTTTGCACACTAGTCCTAGGTCTTTTGCCCGATCTGGCCCAAACCAGTGCAGAAAGATTCTCTGGAGTCTGACTGTCCGTCCAGATCGGAAAAAAAGTGGGAATTTCGATTCAGCTTGGCGGCGGCAGGCCGAAACCTACGGGCTGGGCGAGGCGGGGTCTGCTAGAACGGCTATAGCTCTTGGACGGAACGAGACAATTTCACCCAAGCCGGTACACCCGTGCACGGGCTCAGTCTGGGGTCAGGCGAGAAAGGACGCGGTGAATGGCCACCTAGTGGCGCTTTAAAATGAAAAAGCAACAACATGAGAGCGGCTATAGGCGAACGTATGTCGCGTGCTTTTTCACAGCACGCGCACGAGACAGTCGTACCATACGACAGAAAACCTCCATCCGAACAACTTTGCCTTTGGGACCACTGCTGTCAATCAACTCGTCCGTTGAATATCAAAGTTTGTGGGAAAAACCACATTCGGCAAACCGGTCGCAGGTTTCGACAACCTCGATGAAAACAGACGCAGTTCAGTTCTCTGAACTCTCCGGGTCACTGGCTGACACAGCAGAAAGAGACAGAAACATAACAAAACTGGTGCAACTTCACCCTTTGGGGCAGTGGGCGGCGCCACAAGCGTCAAGAACCGCACGCTTTTTCCCTCCACGCTATCTGCTTTTAACCAGTGTGTACAGGGGAGAGCGCGAACGCAGTCCCCCACTACCATAAATTATGCAGTCGAGATTCCCACATTTGGGGAATTCGCAGGGGTCAGCACAACCGGAGTGCAATGGCCGAGCCTCGCCCTGGGTGAACCACCTTCCTGATCATGGTGTCTCCCCTGCCAGGTAAGTATGAGTTGCCTGGCCTCCAGGCAGAGGCGCCCTATCCCCCTTCGCCATCCTCAAACACGGTGACCTTCCCCTCCCCCAAGAAAAGGAAGGACGGGGCACCTTCCATTGCTTGACTGCTGCGTGCGTGCGTGCCTGACCTTGATTTGAATCAGGTGTCCCTAATCCATCCAACACAAACCCCCGATTCGACTCATCAGCTCGTTGGTAAAGACTCTCAAATAAGAGGGACATCAAAAAACGTGCTGTGACGGTGATGAGTCAGCCGGCCGGCAACCGACGCTTTTGTTCTTCTTTTTTCCCTATGCTCATATGACCGCAGCTTGCTGCTTTCTCTGTGGCACGGTCATCGTCAACGGTCACCTCATCGTCATTCTGTATGCGCTTCCTGCGTATTTCTGTATTCTCTGACAAAATTCCAGTGGTGTTGTTGGTTCTTCTATTAGTCACAACAATTCGCAGTCCCCAAAAAGGGGAAGCACACCGTTCCTGGAGGCACTGCAATACCAGGTCGATGCGTGGAGTGGACGGAGCAAGCCCCGGTTCCGGCTCCATGTGCCAAAAATCAATTTAATATGCAGTCCCCGGATAGGGGACGTATCAGATATTAAACTGATAAGAACAGATACTACACTTGATCTTAGCCAAAAGGCCGAGAAGCGATGACACAATGACGCAGCGGCAGGGGAGCCGGCAAAGGCGACGCCCATCTGGGAAGCGGTGAGGGGGGGGAGGGTTGGCAAAGGCCGTACGTCGTAGAGACCTGAAACTTTGAGGGATGGTACTAGCCACTCGCTCTACAACATCACCAAGGCTGGCCCCCCGATGGGCCCGGCGGTGGCGCTACAGCCACCGAAAGTACGAAATGGCTCGTAGCTCCCAAACCGCACGCCGCAGAACCAAGTGTCTTATATCATCGGAATCCTTGGCTCGAGCCGAGCGAGACGCATGCCTCGGATTCGAAGGTTGCGCTGGCGAAATTTTCGGGTATTTGGGATTTTGTGAAAAACCTACTTTTGCACACTAGTCCTAGGTCTTTTGCCCGATCTGGCCCAAACCAGTGCAGAAAGATTCTCTGGAGTCTGACTGTCCGTCCAGATCGGAAAAAAAGTGGGAATTTCGATTCAGCTTGGCGGCGGCAGGCCGAAACCTACGGGCTGGGCGAGGCGGGGTCTGCTAGAACGGCTATAGCTCTTGGACGGAACGAGACAATTTCACCCAAGCCGGTACACCCGTGCACGGGCTCAGTCTGGGGTCAGGCGAGAAAGGACGCGGTGAATGGCCACCTAGTGGCGCTTTAAAATGAAAAAGCAACAACATGAGAGCGGCTATAGGCGAACGTATGTCGCGTGCTTTTTCACAGCACGCGCACGAGACAGTCGTACCATACGACAGAAAACCTCCATCCGAACAACTTTGCCTTTGGGACCACTGCTGTCAATCAACTCGTCCGTTGAATATCAAAGTTTGTGGGAAAAACCACATTCGGCAAACCGGTCGCAGGTTTCGACAACCTCGATGAAAACAGACGCAGTTCAGTTCTCTGAACTCTCCGGGTCACTGGCTGACACAGCAGAAAGAGACAGAAACATAACAAAACTGGTGCAACTTCACCCTTTGGGGCAGTGGGCGGCGCCACAAGCGTCAAGAACCGCACGCTTTTTCCCTCCACGCTATCTGCTTTTAACCAGTGTGTACAGGGGAGAGCGCGAACGCAGTCCCCCACTACCATAAATTATGCAGTCGAGATTCCCACATTTGGGGAATTCGCAGGGGTCAGCACAACCGGAGTGCAATGGCCGAGCCTCGCCCTGGGTGAACCACCTTCCTGATCATGGTGTCTCCCCTGCCAGGTAAGTATGAGTTGCCTGGCCTCCAGGCAGAGGCGCCCTATCCCCCTTCGCCATCCTCAAACACGGTGACCTTCCCCTCCCCCAAGAAAAGGAAGGACGGGGCACCTTCCATTGCTTGACTGCTGCGTGCGTGCGTGCCTGACCTTGATTTGAATCAGGTGTCCCTAATCCATCCAACACAAACCCCCGATTCGACTCATCAGCTCGTTGGTAAAGACTCTCAAATAAGAGGGACATCAAAAAACGTGCTGTGACGGTGATGAGTCAGCCGGCCGGCAACCGACGCTTTTGTTCTTCTTTTTTCCCTATGCTCATATGACCGCAGCTTGCTGCTTTCTCTGTGGCACGGTCATCGTCAACGGTCACCTCATCGTCATTCTGTATGCGCTTCCTGCGTATTTCTGTATTCTCTGACAAAATTCCAGTGGTGTTGTTGGTTCTTCTATTAGTCACAACAATTCGCAGTCCCCAAAAAGGGGAAGCACACCGTTCCTGGAGGCACTGCAATACCAGGTCGATGCGTGGAGTGGACGGAGCAAGCCCCGGTTCCGGCTCCATGTGCCAAAAATCAATTTAATATGCAGTCCCCGGATAGGGGACGTATCAGATATTAAACTGATAAGAACAGATACTACACTTGATCTTAGCCAAAAGGCCGAGAAGCGATGACACAATGACGCAGCGGCAGGGGAGCCGGCAAAGGCGACGCCCATCTGGGAAGCGGTGAGGGGGGGGAGGGTTGGCAAAGGCCGTACGTCGTAGAGACCTGAAACTTTGAGGGATGGTACTAGCCACTCGCTCTACAACATCACCAAGGCTGGCCCCCCGATGGGCCCGGCGGTGGCGCTACAGCCACCGAAAGTACGAAATGGCTCGTAGCTCCCAAACCGCACGCCGCAGAACCAAGTGTCTTATATCATCGGAATCCTTGGCTCGAGCCGAGCGAGACGCATGCCTCGGATTCGAAGGTTGCGCTGGCGAAATTTTCGGGTATTTGGGATTTTGTGAAAAACCTACTTTTGCACACTAGTCCTAGGTCTTTTGCCCGATCTGGCCCAAACCAGTGCAGAAAGATTCTCTGGAGTCTGACTGTCCGTCCAGATCGGAAAAAAAGTGGGAATTTCGATTCAGCTTGGCGGCGGCAGGCCGAAACCTACGGGCTGGGCGAGGCGGGGTCTGCTAGAACGGCTATAGCTCTTGGACGGAACGAGACAATTTCACCCAAGCCGGTACACCCGTGCACGGGCTCAGTCTGGGGTCAGGCGAGAAAGGACGCGGTGAATGGCCACCTAGTGGCGCTTTAAAATGAAAAAGCAACAACATGAGAGCGGCTATAGGCGAACGTATGTCGCGTGCTTTTTCACAGCACGCGCACGAGACAGTCGTACCATACGACAGAAAACCTCCATCCGAACAACTTTGCCTTTGGGACCACTGCTGTCAATCAACTCGTCCGTTGAATATCAAAGTTTGTGGGAAAAACCACATTCGGCAAACCGGTCGCAGGTTTCGACAACCTCGATGAAAACAGACGCAGTTCAGTTCTCTGAACTCTCCGGGTCACTGGCTGACACAGCAGAAAGAGACAGAAACATAACAAAACTGGTGCAACTTCACCCTTTGGGGCAGTGGGCGGCGCCACAAGCGTCAAGAACCGCACGCTTTTTCCCTCCACGCTATCTGCTTTTAACCAGTGTGTACAGGGGAGAGCGCGAACGCAGTCCCCCACTACCATAAATTATGCAGTCGAGATTCCCACATTTGGGGAATTCGCAGGGGTCAGCACAACCGGAGTGCAATGGCCGAGCCTCGCCCTGGGTGAACCACCTTCCTGATCATGGTGTCTCCCCTGCCAGGTAAGTATGAGTTGCCTGGCCTCCAGGCAGAGGCGCCCTATCCCCCTTCGCCATCCTCAAACACGGTGACCTTCCCCTCCCCCAAGAAAAGGAAGGACGGGGCACCTTCCATTGCTTGACTGCTGCGTGCGTGCGTGCCTGACCTTGATTTGAATCAGGTGTCCCTAATCCATCCAACACAAACCCCTGATTCGACTCATCAGCTCGTTGGTAAAGACTCTCAAATAAGAGGGACATCAAAAAACGTGCTGTGACGGTGATGAGTCAGCCGGCCGGCAACCGACGCTTTTGTTCTTCTTTTTTCCCTATGCTCATATGACCGCAGCTTGCTGCTTTCTCTGTGGCACGGTCATCGTCAACGGTCACCTCATCGTCATTCTGTATGCGCTTCCTGCGTATTTCTGTATTCTCTGACAAAATTCCAGTGGTGTTGTTGGTTCTTCTATTAGTCACAACAATTCGCAGTCCCCAAAAAGGGGAAGCACACCGTTCCTGGAGGCACTGCAATACCAGGTCGATGCGTGGAGTGGACGGAGCAAGCCCCGGTTCCGGCTCCATGTGCCAAAAATCAATTTAATATGCAGTCCCCGGATAGGGGACGTATCAGATATTAAACTGATAAGAACAGATACTACACTTGATCTTAGCCAAAAGGCCGAGAAGCGATGACACAATGACGCAGCGGCAGGGGAGCCGGCAAAGGCGACGCCCATCTGGGAAGCTGTGAGGGGGGGGAGGGTTGGCAAAGGCCGTACGTCGTAGAGACCTGAAACTTTGAGGGATGGTACTAGCCACTCGCTCTACAACATCACCAAGGCTGGCCCCCCGATGGGCCCGGCGGTGGCGCTACAGCCACCGAAAGTACGAAATGGCTCGTAGCTCCCAAACCGCACGCCGCAGAACCAAGTGTCTTATATCATCGGAATCCTTGGCTCGAGCCGAGCGAGACGCATGCCTCGGATTCGAAGGTTGCGCTGGCGAAATTTTCGGGTATTTGGGATTTTGTGAAAAACCTACTTTTGCACACTAGTCCTAGGTCTTTTGCCCGATCTGGCCCAAACCAGTGCAGAAAGATTCTCTGGAGTCTGACTGTCCGTCCAGATCGGAAAAAAAGTGGGAATTTCGATTCAGCTTGGCGGCGGCAGGCCGAAACCTACGGGCTGGGCGAGGCGGGGTCTGCTAGAACGGCTATAGCTCTTGGACGGAACGAGACAATTTCACCCAAGCCGGTACACCCGTGCACGGGCTCAGTCTGGGGTCAGGCGAGAAAGGACGCGGTGAATGGCCACCTAGTGGCGCTTTAAAATGAAAAAGCAACAACATGAGAGCGGCTATAGGCGAACGTATGTCGCGTGCTTTTTCACAGCACGCGCACGAGACAGTCGTACCATACGACAGAAAACCTCCATCCGAACAACTTTGCCTTTGGGACCACTGCTGTCAATCAACTCGTCCGTTGAATATCAAAGTTTGTGGGAAAAACCACATTCGGCAAACCGGTCGCAGGTTTCGACAACCTCGATGAAAACAGACGCAGTTCAGTTCTCTGAACTCTCCGGGTCACTGGCTGACACAGCAGAAAGAGACAGAAACATAACAAAACTGGTGCAACTTCACCCTTTGGGGCAGTGGGCGGCGCCACAAGCGTCAAGAACCGCACGCTTTTTCCCTCCACGCTATCTGCTTTTAACCAGTGTGTACAGGGGAGAGCGCGAACGCAGTCCCCCACTACCATAAATTATGCAGTCGAGATTCCCACATTTGGGGAATTCGCAGGGGTCAGCACAACCGGAGTGCAATGGCCGAGCCTCGCCCTGGGTGAACCACCTTCCTGATCATGGTGTCTCCCCTGCCAGGTAAGTATGAGTTGCCTGGCCTCCAGGCAGAGGCGCCCTATCCCCCTTCGCCATCCTCAAACACGGTGACCTTCCCCTCCCCCAAGAAAAGGAAGGACGGGGCACCTTCCATTGCTTGACTGCTGCGTGCGTGCGTGCCTGACCTTGATTTGAATCAGGTGTCCCTAATCCATCCAACACAAACCCCTGATTCGACTCATCAGCTCGTTGGTAAAGACTCTCAAATAAGAGGGACATCAAAAAACGTGCTGTGACGGTGATGAGTCAGCCGGCCGGCAACCGACGCTTTTGTTCTTCTTTTTTCCCTATGCTCATATGACCGCAGCTTGCTGCTTTCTCTGTGGCACGGTCATCGTCAACGGTCACCTCATCGTCATTCTGTATGCGCTTCCTGCGTATTTCTGTATTCTCTGACAAAATTCCAGTGGTGTTGTTGGTTCTTCTATTAGTCACAACAATTCGCAGTCCCCAAAAAGGGGAAGCACACCGTTCCTGGAGGCACTGCAATACCAGGTCGATGCGTGGAGTGGACGGAGCAAGCCCCGGTTCCGGCTCCATGTGCCAAAAATCAATTTAATATGCAGTCCCCGGATAGGGGACGTATCAGATATTAAACTGATAAGAACAGATACTACACTTGATCTTAGCCAAAAGGCCGAGAAGCGATGACACAATGACGCAGCGGCAGGGGAGCCGGCAAAGGCGACGCCCATCTGGGAAGCGGTGAGGGGGGGGAGGGTTGGCAAAGGCCGTACGTCGTAGAGACCTGAAACTTTGAGGGATGGTACTAGCCACTCGCTCTACAACATCACCAAGGCTGGCCCCCCGATGGGCCCGGCGGTGGCGCTACAGCCACCGAAAGTACGAAATGGCTCGTAGCTCCCAAACCGCACGCCGCAGAACCAAGTGTCTTATATCATCGGAATCCTTGGCTCGAGCCGAGCGAGACGCATGCCTCGGATTTGAAGGTTGCGCTGGCGAAATTTTCGGGTATTTGGGATTTTGTGAAAAACCTACTTTTGCACACTAGTCCTAGGTCTTTTGCCCGATCTGGCCCAAACCAGTGCAGAAAGATTCTCTGGAGTCTGACTGTCCGTCCAGATTGGAAAAAAAGTGGGAATTTCGATTCAGCTTGGCGGCGGCAGGCCGAAACCTACGGGCTGGGCGAGGCGGGGTCTGCTAGAACGGCTATAGCTCTTGGACGGAACGAGACAATTTCACCCAAGCCGGTACACCCGTGCACGGGCTCAGTCTGGGGTCAGGCGAGAAAGGACGCGGTGAATGGCCACCTAGTGGCGCTTTAAAATGAAAAAGCAACAACATGAGAGCGGCTATAGGCGAACGTATGTCGCGTGCTTTTTCACAGCACGCGCACGAGACAGTCGTGCCATACGACAGAAAACCTCCATCCGAACAACTTTGCCTTTGGGACCACTGCTGTCAATCAACTCGTCCGTTGAATATCAAAGTTTGTGGGAAAAACCACATTCGGCAAACCGGTCGCAGGTTTCGACAACCTCGATGAAAACAGACGCAGTTCAGTTCTCTGAACTCTCCGGGTCACTGGCTGACACAGCAGAAAGAGACAGAAACATAACAAAACTGGTGCAACTTCACCCTTTGGGGCAGTGGGCGGCGCCACAAGCGTCAAGAACCGCACGCTTTTTCCCTCCACGCTATCTGCTTTTAACCAGTGTGTACAGGGGAGAGCGCGAACGCAGTCCCCCACTACCATAAATTATGCAGTCGAGATTCCCACATTTGGGGAATTCGCAGGGGTCAGCACAACCGGAGTGCAATGGCCGAGCCTCGCCCTGGGTGAACCACCTTCCTGATCATGGTGTCTCCCCTGCCAGGTAAGTATGAGTAGCCTGGCCTCCAGGCAGAGGCGCCCTATCCCCCTTCGCCATCCTCAAACACGGTGACCTTCCCCTCCCCCAAGAAAAGGAAGGACGGGGCACCTTCCATTGCTTGACTGCTGCGTGCGTGCGTGCCTGACCTTGATTTGAATCAGGTGTCCCTAATCCATCCAACACAAACCCCTGATTCGACTCATCAGCTCGTTGGTAAAGACTCTCAAATAAGAGGGACATCAAAAAACGTGCTGTGACGGTGATGAGTCAGCCGGCCGGCAACCGACGCTTTTGTTCTTCTTTTTTCCCTATGCTCATATGACCGCAGCTTGCTGCTTTCTCTGTGGCACGGTCATCGTCAACGGTCACCTCATCGTCATTCTGTATGCGCTTCCTGCGTATTTCTGTATTCTCTGACAAAATTCCAGTGGTGTTGTTGGTTCTTCTATTAGTCACAACAATTCGCAGTCCCCAAAAAGGGGAAGCACACCGTTCCTGGAGGCACTGCAATACCAGGTCGATGCGTGGAGTGGACGGAGCAAGCCCCGGTTCCGGCTCCATGTGCCAAAAATCAATTTAATATGCAGTCCCCGGATAGGGGACGTATCAGATATTAAACTGATAAGAACAGATACTACACTTGATCTTAGCCAAAAGGCCGAGAAGCGATGACACAATGACGCAGCGGCAGGGGAGCCGGCAAAGGCGACGCCCATCTGGGAAGCGGGGAGGGGGGGGAGGGTTGGCAAAGGCCGTACGTCGTAGAGACCTGAAACTTTGAGGGATGGTACTAGCCACTCGCTCTACAACATCACCAAGGCTGGCCCCCCGATGGGCCCGGCGGTGGCGCTACAGCCACAGAAAGTACGAAATGGCTCGTAGCTCCCAAACCGCACGCCGCAGAACCAAGTGTCTTATATCATCGGAATCCTTGGCTCGAGCCGAGCGAGACGCATGCCTCGGATTCGAAGGTTGCGCTGGCGAAATTTTCGGGTATTTGGGATTTTGTGAAAAACCTACTTTTGCACACTAGTCCTAGGTCTTTTGCCCGATCTGGCCCAAACCAGTGCAGAAAGATTCTCTGGAGTCTGACTGTCCGTCCAGATTGGAAAAAAAGTGGGAATTTCGATTCAGCTTGGCGGCGGCAGGCCGAAACCTACGGGCTGGGCGAGGCGGGGTCTGCTAGAACGGCTATAGCTCTTGGACGGAACGAGACAATTTCACCCAAGCCGGTACACCCGTGCACGGGCTCAGTCTGGGGTCAGGCGAGAAAGGACGCGGTGAATGGCCACCTAGTGGCGCTTTAAAATGAAAAAGCAACAACATGAGAGCGGCTATAGGCGAACGTATGTCGCGTGCTTTTTCACAGCACGCGCACGAGACAGTCGTACCATACGACAGAAAACCTCCATCCGAACAACTTTGCCTTTGGGACCACTGCTGTCAATCAACTCGTCCGTTGAATATCAAAGTTTGTGGGAAAAACCACATTCGGCAAACCGGTCGCAGGTTTCGACAACCTCGATGAAAACAGACGCAGTTCAGTTCTCTGAACTCTCCGGGTCACTGGCTGACACAGCAGAAAGAGACAGAAACATAACAAAACTGGTGCAACTTCACCCTTTGGGGCAGTGGGCGGCGCCACAAGCGTCAAGAACCGCACGCTTTTTCCCTCCACGCTATCTGCTTTTAACCAGTGTGTACAGGGGAGAGCGCGAACGCAGTCCCCCACTACCATAAATTATGCAGTCGAGATTCCCACATTTGGGGAATTCGCAGGGGTCAGCACAACCGGAGTGCAATGGCCGAGCCTCGCCCTGGGTGAACCACCTTCCTGATCATGGTGTCTCCCCTGCCAGGTAAGTATGAGTTGCCTGGCCTCCAGGCAGAGGCGCCCTATCCCCCTTCGCCATCCTCAAACACGGTGACCTTCCCCTCCCCCAAGAAAAGGAAGGACGGGGCACCTTCCATTGCTTGACTGCTGCGTGCGTGCGTGCCTGACCTTGATTTGAATCAGGTGTCCCTAATCCATCCAACACAAACCCCTGATTCGACTCATCAGCTCGTTGGTAAAGACTCTCAAATAAGAGGGACATCAAAAAACGTGCTGTGACGGTGATGAGTCAGCCGGCCGGCAACCGACGCTTTTGTTCTTCTTTTTTCCCTATGCTCATATGACCGCAGCTTGCTGCTTTCTCTGTGGCACGGTCATCGTCAACGGTCACCTCATCGTCATTCTGTATGCGCTTCCTGCGTATTTCTGTATTCTCTGACAAAATTCCAGTGGTGTTGTTGGTTCTTCTATTAGTCACAACAATTCGCAGTCCCCAAAAAGGGGAAGCACACCGTTCCTGGAGGCACTGCAATACCAGGTCGATGCGTGGAGTGGACGGAGCAAGCCCCGGTTCCGGCTCCATGTGCCAAAAATCAATTTAATATGCAGTCCCCGGATAGGGGACGTATCAGATATTAAACTGATAAGAACAGATACTACACTTGATCTTAGCCAAAAGGCCGAGAAGCGATGACACAATGACGCAGCGGCAGGGGAGCCGGCAAAGGCGACGCCCATCTGGGAAGCGGTGAGGGGGGGGAGGGTTGGCAAAGGCCGTACGTCGTAGAGACCTGAAACTTTGAGGGATGGTACTAGCCACTCGCTCTACAACATCACCAAGGCTGGCCCCCCGATGGGCCCGGCGGTGGCGCTACAGCCACCGAAAGTACGAAATGGCTCGTAGCTCCCAAACCGCACGCCGCAGAACCAAGTGTCTTATATCATCGGAATCCTTGGCTCGAGCCGAGCGAGACGCATGCCTCGGATTCGAAGGTTGCGCTGGCGAAATTTTCGGGTATTTGGGATTTTGTGAAAAACCTACTTTTGCACACTAGTCCTAGGTCTTTTGCCCGATCTGGCCCAAACCAGTGCAGAAAGATTCTCTGGAGTCTGACTGTCCGTCCAGATCGGAAAAAAAGTGGGAATTTCGATTCAGCTTGGCGGCGGCAGGCCGAAACCTACGGGCTGGGCGAGGCGGGGTCTGCTAGAACGGCTATAGCTCTTGGACGGAACGAGACAATTTCACCCAAGCCGGTACACCCGTGCACGGGCTCAGTCTGGGGTCAGGCGAGAAAGGACGCGGTGAATGGCCACCTAGTGGCGCTTTAAAATGAAAAAGCAACAACATGAGAGCGGCTATAGGCGAACGTATGTCGCGTGCTTTTTCACAGCACGCGCACGAGACAGTCGTACCATACGACAGAAAACCTCCATCCGAACAACTTTGCCTTTGGGACCACTGCTGTCAATCAACTCGTCCGTTGAATATCAAAGTTTGTGGGAAAAACCACATTCGGCAAACCGGTCGCAGGTTTCGACAACCTCGATGAAAACAGACGCAGTTCAGTTCTCTGAACTCTCCGGGTCACTGGCTGACACAGCAGAAAGAGACAGAAACATAACAAAACTGGTGCAACTTCACCCTTTGGGGCAGTGGGCGGCGCCACAAGCGTCAAGAACCGCACGCTTTTTCCCTCCACGCTATCTGCTTTTAACCAGTGTGTACAGGGGAGAGCGCGAACGCAGTCCCCCACTACCATAAATTATGCAGTCGAGATTCCCACATTTGGGGAATTCGCAGGGGTCAGCACAACCGGAGTGCAATGGCCGAGCCTCGCCCTGGGTGAACCACCTTCCTGATCATGGTGTCTCCCCTGCCAGGTAAGTATGAGTTGCCTGGCCTCCAGGCAGAGGCGCCCTATCCCCCTTCGCCATCCTCAAACACGGTGACCTTCCCCTCCCCCAAGAAAAGGAAGGACGGGGCACCTTCCATTGCTTGACTGCTGCGTGCGTGCGTGCCTGACCTTGATTTGAATCAGGTGTCCCTAATCCATCCAACACAAACCCCTGATTCGACTCATCAGCTCGTTGGTAAAGACTCTCAAATAAGAGGGACATCAAAAAATGTGCTGTGACGGTGATGAGTCAGCCGGCCGGCAACCGACGCTTTTGTTCTTCTTTTTTCCCTATGCTCATATGACCGCAGCTTGCTGCTTTCTCTGTGGCACGGTCATCGTCAACGGTCACCTCATCGTCATTCTGTATGCGCTTCCTGCGTATTTCTGTATTCTCTGACAAAATTCCAGTGGTGTTGTTGGTTCCTCTATTAGTCACAACAATTCGCAGTCCCCAAAAAGGGGAAGCACACCGTTCCTGGAGGCACTGCAATACCAGGTCGATGCGTGGAGTGGACGGAGCAAGCCCCGGTTCCGGCTCCATGTGCCAAAAATCAATTTAATATGCAGTCCCCGGATAGGGGACGTATCAGATATTAAACTGATAAGAACAGATACTACACTTGATCTTAGCCAAAAGGCCGAGAAGCGATGACACAATGACGCAGCGGCAGGGGAGCCGGCAAAGGCGACGCCCATCTGGGAAGCGGTGAGGGGGGGGAGGGTTGGCAAAGGCCGTACGTCGTAGAGACCTGAAACTTTGAGGGATGGTACTAGCCACTCGCTCTACAACATCACCAAGGCTGGCCCCCCGATGGGCCCGGCGGTGGCGCTACAGCCACCGAAAGTACGAAATGGCTCGTAGCTCCCAAACCGCACGCCGCAGAACCAAGTGTCTTATATCATCGGAATCCTTGGCTCGAGCCGAGCGAGACGCATGCCTCGGATTCGAAGGTTGCGCTGGCGAAATTTTCGGGTATTTGGGATTTTGTGAAAAACCTACTTTTGCACACTAGTCCTAGGTCTTTTGCCCGATCTGGCCCAAACCAGTGCAGAAAGATTCTCTGGAGTCTGACTGTCCGTCCAGATCGGAAAAAAAGTGGGAATTTCGATTCAGCTTGGCGGCGGCAGGCCGAAACCTACGGGCTGGGCGAGGCGGGGTCTGCTAGAACGGCTATAGCTCTTGGACGGAACGAGACAATTTCACCCAAGCCGGTACACCCGTGCACGGGCTCAGTCTGGGGTCAGGCGAGAAAGGACGCGGTGAATGGCCACCTAGTGGCGCTTTAAAATGAAAAAGCAACAACATGAGAGCGGCTATAGGCGAACGTATGTCGCGTGCTTTTTCACAGCACGCGCACGAGACAGTCGTACCATACGACAGAAAACCTCCATCCGAACAACTTTGCCTTTGGGACCACTGCTGTCAATCAACTCGTCCGTTGAATATCAAAGTTTGTGGGAAAAACCACATTCGGCAAACCGGTCGCAGGTTTCGACAACCTCGATGAAAACAGACGCAGTTCAGTTCTCTGAACTCTCCGGGTCACTGGCTGACACAGCAGAAAGAGACAGAAACATAACAAAACTGGTGCAACTTCACCCTTTGGGGCAGTGGGCGGCGCCACAAGCGTCAAGAACCGCACGCTTTTTCCCTCCACGCTATCTGCTTTTAACCAGTGTGTACAGGGGAGAGCGCGAACGCAGTCCCCCACTACCATAAATTATGCAGTCGAGATTCCCACATTTGGGGAATTCGCAGGGGTCAGCACAACCGGAGTGCAATGGCCGAGCCTCGCCCTGGGTGAACCACCTTCCTGATCATGGTGTCTCCCCTGCCAGGTAAGTATGAGTTGCCTGGCCTCCAGGCAGAGGCGCCCTATCCCCCTTCGCCATCCTCAAACACGGTGACCTTCCCCTCCCCCAAGAAAAGGAAGGACGGGGCACCTTCCATTGCTTGACTGCTGCGTGCGTGCGTGCCTGACCTTGATTTGAATCAGGTGTCCCTAATCCATCCAACACAAACCCCTGATTCGACTCATCAGCTCGTTGGTAAAGACTCTCAAATAAGAGGGACATCAAAAAACGTGCTGTGACGGTGATGAGTCAGCCGGCCGGCAACCGACGCTTTTGTTCTTCTTTTTTCCCTATGCTCATATGACCGCAGCTTGCTGCTTTCTCTGTGGCACGGTCATCGTCAACGGTCACCTCATCGTCATTCTGTATGCGCTTCCTGCGTATTTCTGTATTCTCTGACAAAATTCCAGTGGTGTTGTTGGTTCTTCTATTAGTCACAACAATTCGCAGTCCCCAAAAAGGGGAAGCACACCGTTCCTGGAGGCACTGCAATACCAGGTCGATGCGTGGAGTGGACGGAGCAAGCCCCGGTTCCGGCTCCATGTGCCAAAAATCAATTTAATATGCAGTCCCCGGATAGGGGACGTATCAGATATTAAACTGATAAGAACAGATACTACACTTGATCTTAGCCAAAAGGCCGAGAAGCGATGACACAATGACGCAGCGGCAGGGGAGCCGGCAAAGGCGACGCCCATCTGGGAAGCGGTGAGGGGGGGGAGGGTTGGCAAAGGCCGTACGTCGTAGAGACCTGAAACTTTGAGGGATGGTACTAGCCACTCGCTCTACAACATCACCAAGGCTGGCCCCCCGATGGGCCCGGCGGTGGCGCTACAGCCACCGAAAGTACGAAATGGCTCGTAGCTCCCAAACCGCACGCCGCAGAACCAAGTGTCTTATATCATCGGAATCCTTGGCTCGAGCCGAGCGAGACGCATGCCTCGGATTCGAAGGTTGCGCTGGCGAAATTTTCGGGTATTTGGGATTTTGTGAAAAACCTACTTTTGCACACTAGTCCTAGGTCTTTTGCCCGATCTGGCCCAAACCAGTGCAGAAAGATTCTCTGGAGTCTGACTGTCCGTCCAGATCGGAAAAAAAGTGGGAATTTCGATTCAGCTTGGCGGCGGCAGGCCGAAACCTACGGGCTGGGCGAGGCGGGGTCTGCTAGAACGGCTATAGCTCTTGGACGGAACGAGACAATTTCACCCAAGCCGGTACACCCGTGCACGGGCTCAGTCTGGGGTCAGGCGAGAAAGGACGCGGTGAATGGCCACCTAGTGGCGCTTTAAAATGAAAAAGCAACAACATGAGAGCGGCTATAGGCGAACGTATGTCGCGTGCTTTTTCACAGCACGCGCACGAGACAGTCGTACCATACGACAGAAAACCTCCATCCGAACAACTTTGCCTTTGGGACCACTGCTGTCAATCAACTCGTCCGTTGAATATCAAAGTTTGTGGGAAAAACCACATTCGGCAAACCGGTCGCAGGTTTCGACAACCTCGATGAAAACAGACGCAGTTCAGTTCTCTGAACTCTCCGGGTCACTGGCTGACACAGCAGAAAGAGACAGAAACATAACAAAACTGGTGCAACTTCACCCTTTGGGGCAGTGGGCGGCGCCACAAGCGTCAAGAACCGCACGCTTTTTCCCTCCACGCTATCTGCTTTTAACCAGTGTGTACAGGGGAGAGCGCGAACGCAGTCCCCCACTA
Organism: Pseudorasbora parva; assembly: GCF_024679245.1. Taxonomy (NCBI): domain Eukaryota; kingdom Metazoa; phylum Chordata; class Actinopteri; order Cypriniformes; family Gobionidae; genus Pseudorasbora; species Pseudorasbora parva. The sequence continues at coordinate 647,590 of NW_027125104.1, read as the reverse complement.
CCATAAATTATGCAGTCGAGATTCCCACATTTGGGGAATTCGCAGGGGTCAGCACAACCGGAGTGCAATGGCCGAGCCTCGCCCTGGGTGAACCACCTTCCTGATCATGGTGTCTCCCCTGCCAGGTAAGTATGAGTTGCCTGGCCTCCAGGCAGAGGCGCCCTATCCCCCTTCGCCATCCTCAAACACGGTGACCTTCCCCTCCCCCAAGAAAAGGAAGGACGGGGCACCTTCCATTGCTTGACTGCTGCGTGCGTGCGTGCCTGACCTTGATTTGAATCAGGTGTCCCTAATCCATCCAACACAAACCCCTGATTCGACTCATCAGCTCGTTGGTAAAGACTCTCAAATAAGAGGGACATCAAAAAACGTGCTGTGACGGTGATGAGTCAGCCGGCCGGCAACCGACGCTTTTGTTCTTCTTTTTTCCCTATGCTCATATGACCGCAGCTTGCTGCTTTCTCTGTGGCACGGTCATCGTCAACGGTCACCTCATCGTCATTCTGTATGCGCTTCCTGCGTATTTCTGTATTCTCTGACAAAATTCCAGTGGTGTTGTTGGTTCTTCTATTAGTCACAACAATTCGCAGTCCCCAAAAAGGGGAAGCACACCGTTCCTGGAGGCACTGCAATACCAGGTCGATGCGTGGAGTGGACGGAGCAAGCCCCGGTTCCGGCTCCATGTGCCAAAAATCAATTTAATATGCAGTCCCCGGATAGGGGACGTATCAGATATTAAACTGATAAGAACAGATACTACACTTGATCTTAGCCAAAAGGCCGAGAAGCGATGACACAATGACGCAGCGGCAGGGGAGCCGGCAAAGGCGACGCCCATCTGGGAAGCGGTGAGGGGGGGGAGGGTTGGCAAAGGCCGTACGTCGTAGAGACCTGAAACTTTGAGGGATGGTACTAGCCACTCGCTCTACAACATCACCAAGGCTGGCCCCCCGATGGGCCCGGCGGTGGCGCTACAGCCACCGAAAGTACGAAATGGCTCGTAGCTCCCAAACCGCACGCCGCAGAACCAAGTGTCTTATATCATCGGAATCCTTGGCTCGAGCCGAGCGAGACGCATGCCTCGGATTCGAAGGTTGCGCTGGCGAAATTTTCGGGTATTTGGGATTTTGTGAAAAACCTACTTTTGCACACTAGTCCTAGGTCTTTTGCCCGATCTGGCCCAAACCAGTGCAGAAAGATTCTCTGGAGTCTGACTGTCCGTCCAGATCGGAAAAAAAGTGGGAATTTCGATTCAGCTTGGCGGCGGCAGGCCGAAACCTACGGGCTGGGCGAGGCGGGGTCTGCTAGAACGGCTATAGCTCTTGGACGGAACGAGACAATTTCACCCAAGCCGGTACACCCGTGCACGGGCTCAGTCTGGGGTCAGGCGAGAAAGGACGCGGTGAATGGCCACCTAGTGGCGCTTTAAAATGAAAAAGCAACAACATGAGAGCGGCTATAGGCGAACGTATGTCGCGTGCTTTTTCACAGCACGCGCACGAGACAGTCGTGCCATACGACAGAAAACCTCCATCCGAACAACTTTGCCTTTGGGACCACTGCTGTCAATCAACTCGTCCGTTGAATATCAAAGTTTGTGGGAAAAACCACATTCGGCAAACCGGTCGCAGGTTTCGACAACCTCGATGAAAACAGACGCAGTTCAGTTCTCTGAACTCTCCGGGTCACTGGCTGACACAGCAGAAAGAGACAGAAACATAACAAAACTGGTGCAACTTCACCCTTTGGGGCAGTGGGCGGCGCCACAAGCGTCAAGAACCGCACGCTTTTTCCCTCCACGCTATCTGCTTTTAACCAGTGTGTACAGGGGAGAGCGCGAACGCAGTCCCCCACTACCATAAATTATGCAGTCGAGATTCCCACATTTGGGGAATTCGCAGGGGTCAGCACAACCGGAGTGCAATGGCCGAGCCTCGCCCTGGGTGAACCACCTTCCTGATCATGGTGTCTCCCCTGCCAGGTAAGTATGAGTTGCCTGGCCTCCAGGCAGAGGCGCCCTATCCCCCTTCGCCATCCTCAAACACGGTGACCTTCCCCTCCCCCAAGAAAAGGAAGGACGGGGCACCTTCCATTGCTTGACTGCTGCGTGCGTGCGTGCGTGACCTTGATTTGAATCAGGTGTCCCTAATCCATCCAACACAAACCCCTGATTCGACTCATCAGCTCGTTGGTAAAGACTCTCAAATAAGAGGGACATCAAAAAACGTGCTGTGACGGTGATGAGTCAGCCGGCCGGCAACCGACGCTTTTGTTCTTCTTTTTTCCCTATGCTCATATGACCGCAGCTTGCTGCTTTCTCTGTGGCACGGTCATCGTCAACGGTCACCTCATCGTCATTCTGTATGCGCTTCCTGCGTATTTCTGTATTCTCTGACAAAATTCCAGTGGTGTTGTTGGTTCTTCTATTAGTCACAACAATTCGCAGTCCCCAAAAAGGGGAAGCACACCGTTCCTGGAGGCACTGCAATACCAGGTCGATGCGTGGAGTGGACGGAGCAAGCCCCGGTTCCGGCTCCATGTGCCAAAAATCAATTTAATATGCAGTCCCCGGATAGGGGACGTATCAGATATTAAACTGATAAGAACAGATACTACACTTGATCTTAGCCAAAAGGCCGAGAAGCGATGACACAATGACGCAGCGGCAGGGGAGCCGGCAAAGGCGACGCCCATCTGGGAAGCGGTGAGGGGGGGGAGGGTTGGCAAAGGCCGTACGTCGTAGAGACCTGAAACTTTGAGGGATGGTACTAGCCACTCGCTCTACAACATCACCAAGGCTGGCCCCCCGATGGGCCCGGCGGTGGCGCTACAGCCACCGAAAGTACGAAATGGCTCGTAGCTCCCAAACCGCACGCCGCAGAACCAAGTGTCTTATATCATCGGAATCCTTGGCTCGAGCCGAGCGAGACGCATGCCTCGGATTCGAAGGTTGCGCTGGCGAAATTTTCGGGTATTTGGGATTTTGTGAAAAACCTACTTTTGCACACTAGTCCTAGGTCTTTTGCCCGATCTGGCCCAAACCAGTGCAGAAAGATTCTCTGGAGTCTGACTGTCCGTCCAGATCGGAAAAAAAGTGGGAATTTCGATTCAGCTTGGCGGCGGCAGGCCGAAACCTACGGGCTGGGCGAGGCGGGGTCTGCTAGAACGGCTATAGCTCTTGGACGGAACGAGACAATTTCACCCAAGCCGGTACACCCGTGCACGGGCTCAGTCTGGGGTCAGGCGAGAAAGGACGCGGTGAATGGCCACCTAGTGGCGCTTTAAAATGAAAAAGCAACAACATGAGAGCGGCTATAGGCGAACGTATGTCGCGTGCTTTTTCACAGCACGCGCACGAGACAGTCGTGCCATACGACAGAAAACCTCCATCCGAACAACTTTGCCTTTGGGACCACTGCTGTCAATCAACTCGTCCGTTGAATATCAAAGTTTGTGGGAAAAACCACATTCGGCAAACCGGTCGCAGGTTTCGACAACCTCGATGAAAACAGACGCAGTTCAGTTCTCTGAACTCTCCGGGTCACTGGCTGACACAGCAGAAAGAGACAGAAACATAACAAAACTGGTGCAACTTCACCCTTTGGGGCAGTGGGCGGCGCCACAAGCGTCAAGAACCGCACGCTTTTTCCCTCCACGCTATCTGCTTTTAACCAGTGTGTACAGGGGAGAGCGCGAACGCAGTCCCCCACTACCATAAATTATGCAGTCGAGATTCCCACATTTGGGGAATTCGCAGGGGTCAGCACAACCGGAGTGCAATGGCCGAGCCTCGCCCTGGGTGAACCACCTTCCTGATCATGGTGTCTCCCCTGCCAGGTAAGTATGAGTTGCCTGGCCTCCAGGCAGAGGCGCCCTATCCCCCTTCGCCATCCTCAAACACGGTGACCTTCCCCTCCCCCAAGAAAAGGAAGGACGGGGCACCTTCCATTGCTTGACTGCTGCGTGCGTGCGTGCCTGACCTTGATTTGAATCAGGTGTCCCTAATCCATCCAACACAAACCCCTGATTCGACTCATCAGCTCGTTGGTAAAGACTCTCAAATAAGAGGGACATCAAAAAACGTGCTGTGACGGTGATGAGTCAGCCGGCCGGCAACCGACGCTTTTGTTCTTCTTTTTTCCCTATGCTCATATGACCGCAGCTTGCTGCTTTCTCTGTGGCACGGTCATCGTCAACGGTCACCTCATCGTCATTCTGTATGCGCTTCCTGCGTATTTCTGTATTCTCTGACAAAATTCCAGTGGTGTTGTTGGTTCTTCTATTAGTCACAACAATTCGCAGTCCCCAAAAAGGGGAAGCACACCGTTCCTGGAGGCACTGCAATACCAGGTCGATGCGTGGAGTGGACGGAGCAAGCCCCGGTTCCGGCTCCATGTGCCAAAAATCAATTTAATATGCAGTCCCCGGATAGGGGACGTATCAGATATTAAACTGATAAGAACAGATACTACACTTGATCTTAGCCAAAAGGCCGAGAAGCGATGACACAATGACGCAGCGGCAGGGGAGCCGGCAAAGGCGACGCCCATCTGGGAAGCGGTGAGGGGGGGGAGGGTTGGCAAAGGCCGTACGTCGTAGAGACCTGAAACTTTGAGGGATGGTACTAGCCACTCGCTCTACAACATCACCAAGGCTGGCCCCCCGATGGGCCCGGCGGTGGCGCTACAGCCACCGAAAGTACGAAATGGCTCGTAGCTCCCAAACCGCACGCCGCAGAACCAAGTGTCTTATATCATCGGAATCCTTGGCTCGAGCCGAGCGAGACGCATGCCTCGGATTCGAAGGTTGCGCTGGCGAAATTTTCGGGTATTTGGGATTTTGTGAAAAACCTACTTTTGCACACTAGTCCTAGGTCTTTTGCCCGATCTGGCCCAAACCAGTGCAGAAAGATTCTCTGGAGTCTGACTGTCCGTCCAGATCGGAAAAAAAGTGGGAATTTCGATTCAGCTTGGCGGCGGCAGGCCGAAACCTACGGGCTGGGCGAGGCGGGGTCTGCTAGAACGGCTATAGCTCTTGGACGGAACGAGACAATTTCACCCAAGCCGGTACACCCGTGCACGGGCTCAGTCTGGGGTCAGGCGAGAAAGGACGCGGTGAATGGCCACCTAGTGGCGCTTTAAAATGAAAAAGCAACAACATGAGAGCGGCTATAGGCGAACGTATGTCGCGTGCTTTTTCACAGCACGCGCACGAGACAGTCGTGCCATACGACAGAAAACCTCCATCCGAACAACTTTGCCTTTGGGACCACTGCTGTCAATCAACTCGTCCGTTGAATATCAAAGTTTGTGGGAAAAACCACATTCGGCAAACCGGTCGCAGGTTTCGACAACCTCGATGAAAACAGACGCAGTTCAGTTCTCTGAACTCTCCGGGTCACTGGCTGACACAGCAGAAAGAGACAGAAACATAACAAAACTGGTGCAACTTCACCCTTTGGGGCAGTGGGCGGCGCCACAAGCGTCAAGAACCGCACGCTTTTTCCCTCCACGCTATCTGCTTTTAACCAGTGTGTACAGGGGAGAGCGCGAACGCAGTCCCCCACTACCATAAATTATGCAGTCGAGATTCCCACATTTGGGGAATTCGCAGGGGTCAGCACAACCGGAGTGCAATGGCCGAGCCTCGCCCTGGGTGAACCACCTTCCTGATCATGGTGTCTCCCCTGCCAGGTAAGTATGAGTTGCCTGGCCTCCAGGCAGAGGCGCCCTATCCCCCTTCGCCATCCTCAAACACGGTGACCTTCCCCTCCCCCAAGAAAAGGAAGGACGGGGCACCTTCCATTGCTTGACTGCTGCGTGCGTGCGTGCCTGACCTTGATTTGAATCAGGTGTCCCTAATCCATCCAACACAAACCCCTGATTCGACTCATCAGCTCGTTGGTAAAGACTCTCAAATAAGAGGGACATCAAAAAACGTGCTGTGACGGTGATGAGTCAGCCGGCCGGCAACCGACGCTTTTGTTCTTCTTTTTTCCCTATGCTCATATGACCGCAGCTTGCTGCTTTCTCTGTGGCACGGTCATCGTCAACGGTCACCTCATCGTCATTCTGTATGCGCTTCCTGCGTATTTCTGTATTCTCTGACAAAATTCCAGTGGTGTTGTTGGTTCTTCTATTAGTCACAACAATTCGCAGTCCCCAAAAAGGGGAAGCACACCGTTCCTGGAGGCACTGCAATACCAGGTCGATGCGTGGAGTGGACGGAGCAAGCCCCGGTTCCGGCTCCATGTGCCAAAAATCAATTTAATATGCAGTCCCCGGATAGGGGACGTATCAGATATTAAACTGATAAGAACAGATACTACACTTGATCTTAGCCAAAAGGCCGAGAAGCGATGACACAATGACGCAGCGGCAGGGGAGCCGGCAAAGGCGACGCCCATCTGGGAAGCGGTGAGGGGGGGGAGGGTTGGCAAAGGCCGTACGTCGTAGAGACCTGAAACTTTGAGGGATGGTACTAGCCACTCGCTCTACAACATCACCAAGGCTGGCCCCCCGATGGGCCCGGCGGTGGCGCTACAGCCACCGAAAGTACGAAATGGCTCGTAGCTCCCAAACCGCACGCCGCAGAACCAAGTGTCTTATATCATCGGAATCCTTGGCTCGAGCCGAGCGAGACGCATGCCTCGGATTCGAAGGTTGCGCTGGCGAAATTTTCGGGTATTTGGGATTTTGTGAAAAACCTACTTTTGCACACTAGTCCTAGGTCTTTTGCCCGATCTGGCCCAAACCAGTGCAGAAAGATTCTCTGGAGTCTGACTGTCCGTCCAGATCGGAAAAAAAGTGGGAATTTCGATTCAGCTTGGCGGCGGCAGGCCGAAACCTACGGGCTGGGCGAGGCGGGGTCTGCTAGAACGGCTATAGCTCTTGGACGGAACGAGACAATTTCACCCAAGCCGGTACACCCGTGCACGGGCTCAGTCTGGGGTCAGGCGAGAAAGGACGCGGTGAATGGCCACCTAGTGGCGCTTTAAAATGAAAAAGCAACAACATGAGAGCGGCTATAGGCGAACGTATGTCGCGTGCTTTTTCACAGCACGCGCACGAGACAGTCGTGCCATACGACAGAAAACCTCCATCCGAACAACTTTGCCTTTGGGACCACTGCTGTCAATCAACTCGTCCGTTGAATATCAAAGTTTGTGGGAAAAACCACATTCGGCAAACCGGTCGCAGGTTTCGACAACCTCGATGAAAACAGACGCAGTTCAGTTCTCTGAACTCTCCGGGTCACTGGCTGACACAGCAGAAAGAGACAGAAACATAACAAAACTGGTGCAACTTCACCCTTTGGGGCAGTGGGCGGCGCCACAAGCGTCAAGAACCGCACGCTTTTTCCCTCCACGCTATCTGCTTTTAACCAGTGTGTACAGGGGAGAGCGCGAACGCAGTCCCCCACTACCATAAATTATGCAGTCGAGATTCCCACATTTGGGGAATTCGCAGGGGTCAGCACAACCGGAGTGCAATGGCCGAGCCTCGCCCTGGGTGAACCACCTTCCTGATCATGGTGTCTCCCCTGCCAGGTAAGTATGAGTTGCCTGGCCTCCAGGCAGAGGCGCCCTATCCCCCTTCGCCATCCTCAAACACGGTGACCTTCCCCTCCCCCAAGAAAAGGAAGGACGGGGCACCTTCCATTGCTTGACTGCTGCGTGCGTGCGTGCCTGACCTTGATTTGAATCAGGTGTCCCTAATCCATCCAACACAAACCCCTGATTCGACTCATCAGCTCGTTGGTAAAGACTCTCAAATAAGAGGGACATCAAAAAACGTGCTGTGACGGTGATGAGTCAGCCGGCCGGCAACCGACGCTTTTGTTCTTCTTTTTTCCCTATGCTCATATGACCGCAGCTTGCTGCTTTCTCTGTGGCACGGTCATCGTCAACGGTCACCTCATCGTCATTCTGTATGCGCTTCCTGCGTATTTCTGTATTCTCTGACAAAATTCCAGTGGTGTTGTTGGTTCTTCTATTAGTCACAACAATTCGCAGTCCCCAAAAAGGGGAAGCACACCGTTCCTGGAGGCACTGCAATACCAGGTCGATGCGTGGAGTGGACGGAGCAAGCCCCGGTTCCGGCTCCATGTGCCAAAAATCAATTTAATATGCAGTCCCCGGATAGGGGACGTATCAGATATTAAACTGATAAGAACAGATTTTTTTCTTTTGAAAGGTTTTTATTGTCACCATTTACAATCATATTTCACAAAACACACTTTCCTTTCAACACACATTTAAAACAAGCAGAACATTTAATACACATGGTTTAAAATGAAGAATTCAGTGTTTAAAATAATAAAACTAAAACCATTGTGCAAGTCGTGTTTAATAGTCCATGCGTGTGTTGAGTTTCTTAAAAGGGGGTGTGGTGTTTGCATGTAAAAATCAGTAAATAAATAAAATAAAGATGATAAAATCCATTGTGCAAGACTGGGGGTGAGTCCTTATCAAGTTTGCATTCCCCCCCACTCTCCAGGAAGAACACTTGGCCTGCCATTTCCGGGGCTCAGCGGAGATCCCCTCTCCTCCGGCCCGCTGGCCCGCTGTTCCCGTAGCCAGAGTGGTGAGGGTGCATCTACGGGCGGTCAAGGTCGGTGGTGGCCGGGACCTCCTTTGTGTGGCCTCGGCCCCCCCGTCCGAATGACGACATGCGGCCCACCCTGCAGCGTTGATCTTATTCTTTGCTCGCATGCGTGGAGGGGGACCGTCACGCGTTTCCCCACCAGCAGGTTTCTGGTGACCCAGATGGCATCCTTGATTATGTTAAGGGTGAGCCAGAGCGATGCAAATTCATGCGATGTTTGGGCTTTTAGGCCCTGACCCACCCCTAGGATGGCGAGCTTGTAGTCCACCTGGGCCCCACCCGCTGGCAGGCACGGGAAAAACAGGGGGCCGGCCCTGGCCCACAGGTCCCGCGCAGCACCGCACTCCCAGAGCAGATGGTAGACGGTCTCCGGGGATTTGCACCCGGACCGCGGGCAGATGGGATTTTTGGCCATGCCTCTGGAGTGCATAACCGCCCTGACCGGGAGGATCTCATGAGCCACCATCCATGACAAGTCCTTGTGTCCATTCTGGAGAGCGGGGTGAGCAGCATTCTTCCAGACCAATTTTGCCTCACTTAGAGTGAGGTTTGGAATTGGACTCACCGGTTCCCGGTCCTGCACAAAGGAGACAAGAGATTTGTGGTTGGTTAAAATGGTGATGTCTTGTTGTTCTAAAAAATGTTTCTTTAAAAACTTTTTTATAAAACTGTACTCTGTGGGTAGATTAAAAGATACAGGACTTCTCAAATCAATTGGTAAAATCTTCAGTGCTCTTAGGTAAGACCCCATCCAAAACCGTGCCATGGCTGCTGTCTTATTTTCTTTGGATGGGGTCGTGGCATATCTTAAATGTAGGGCGGTGAAGCGGCTGCCTAAAAACAGGTGGGGGTCTGGGAGCCCTTTTCCACCATTTTCTGGTCTCCTCTTGACCACGTCCCTCTTCAACCTCTCCCACTTGGACCCCCACAGGAAATAAAACACCGCCCTTTCTAATTTCTTTAGGAATTTCCTAGGAGGGATAAAAACAGAACAAACAAGTGACATTAGAGGTAAAATGATGGCTTTAAAAATTAAAACTTTGCCCTCCAAAGTCATCTGTCGTAGTCCCCAAAACCCCAGTCTTTTCCTAACTTTCCCTAATAAGTCAGTCCAGTTTTCCCGTCCACCCCCTTCCTTGTCAAATTTAACTCCTAAAATCTTAAAATCTGTCTCCTTAAAATCTACATTAAGTCCGCCTGTGTCTCTGTCGTCCCACGGTCCAAAGAGCAGGGCCTCGGACTTGCTTCTGTTGAGTTTTGCGCCCGAGGCCCGACCGTACCAGTCCGTCAAGTCCATAGCTCTTTGTATTGATAAAACGTCCGTGGCTAAAAGAGTTACGTCGTCCATGTAGAGCACACATGTCGCTGTCAGTCCACTGGTCCCTGGAATGTCTATTCCTTTTATCCATGTATCCCTTCTCAAGATCTGTGCCAGTGGCTCAATACAAGCCACATACAAAAGGGGGGATAAAGGACACCCCTGACGGACACCGCTGCGAATATTTACCGCTTTAGAGAGATGACCATTTACAAGGATTTTGCTGACTAAGCCCTCGTACAGCAGTCCCACCCAAGCTATGAACCTCTTCGGAAAACCCATTTTTTGCAGTACCTGAAACAGGTACTGGTGCGAGACTCGGTCAAAAGCTTTCTCAAAATCTAAATTTAGGACTACTAGCCGGATGTTTCTGTCTCTCGCAAAACAGATGGCATCTCTAATCAGAACCAGGCTGTCTGTTATCCTTCTTCCGGGCACAGCACAAGCTTGATCCGGGTGGATTACGTCCTCTAAAACTGTCGACATACGTGTGGCTAAAATCTTACTAAAAAGTTTACAATCAAAATTTAAAAGAGTGATTGGTCTCCAGTTTTTTAAGTCAGTCCGGTCTCCTGTTTTGTAAAGTAAAGAAACTATCCCTGTTCTAAAACTGTCTGGAAGTTTGTCAACCGTCTCAAAGTCTTTAAAAACAGTCAATAGTTCATGAGCTAAAATATCCCAAAAGGTTAGATAAAATTCCAGGGGGAGTCCATCTACTCCTGGGGACTTCCCCCTTTTAAAACTTTTGAGGGATTTGTGCATTTCTAAAATGGTAAAATCTTGGGTTAAAAGCTCATTTTCACTGTTGACTTTACTGACTATGAATTCTAAAACTTCCTTTACAGTATCACTGTTTACATATTTTGTACTATATAATTCTCTGTAAAAATCTTCAACCCCTTTTAAAATTTCCTTTGTCGTTTTTGCTTCCCTCCCTTCTACTTTTACATTGACTATATTCCTTCTTTGTGTCATTATCTTTTTAAAAAAGTACCTAGTACATTTTTCACCTTCTTCTATTTCTCTTTCTTTACTTCTTAAAATGACCCCTTTGCTCTGAAGACTGGATAAAACTGACATTTCTCTTTTAACCTCTTGTATTTCATCATTAAAATCAAAACCATTGTTAAAAAGGGTAAAATATCTCTGTAGTCTTTTTTGCAGCCCCATCATGTGTCTCCTTTCCTTATCTTTCTTTTCTTTTCCTACTTTCCTAAAAAACTGTCTCGTCCTGTCTTTTACCATCTCCCACCAATGTGCATGTGTCTCATAAAAGTCTCGGAGGGTCTGCCATTGGCTGAACTGCTCCCTATATTCCTTTACTACGTCCTCATCTTCTAAGAGGGAGCAGTTCAGCTTCCACAGCCCTCCCCCTACCGTCACACCCGTGGGTAGTGAAAGGGTGCAGGATAGCATTAGGTGGTCAGAAAAGAAGAGGGGAGTCAATGTAGCATCGGTTGGCGGGCAGTCTCTTGTAAAAATATAGTCGATTCGAGAGGCTTTGGCGCCATCACTACTGAACCAAGTGTAGCCCTCCTCTCTTTGATGCATGTTTTTAAAACAGTCGACTAAATTAAAATCTCTAACTAAACCCTGTAATAAAACCGATGTCTTATCAATTTTAAAATCTTCTCCAACCCTCTTTCTGTCTTTTTTTGATAACACACAATTAAAATCCCCTGCCACCACTACCGGAACTCTTCCTAACATGTGGGGCTGCAAGTCTTCTAAAAGCTCATACCTATCATTTTTTCCCGTAAAACCATACACATTAAGAACATTAAAATCTCTACCTAAAAAATTTAGATTTGCTAAAAGCGCTCGCCCTTCCCTCACCACCGTGCTGCCCTTCACCAAGATATTTGGGTTTTTAATTAAAATGGCAACACCGTCGTTCTTGTTAAGGTTTGAGCCGCTCCATATGGAGGGACCAGGGGGCCATAGCTCCTCCATTTTTGTGTACCTGTTTAAAAAGGGTAGAGCACACTCCTGTAATAAAAACAAATCTGATTTACAAGTATTTAAAAAGGATAAAATGCTCTGTGCTCGTATGGTGGCTCTCACGCTTCTCACATTTATGGTTGAAATGGTGAGGGCCATGAGCAGTGTTATTAAAAAGGTATGAGACATTTAAGACAATGATAAAAAGACTACAATAAAACCATTAAAAACGTATTATGTTATATCTTGTTTCACCTGCTTTTCCTTTCTCCCTTGAGGACTGGGGTCGGGAAAGCAAGTGCTCACCACCTCAGGAGCTACAGAGGAATCCTCTTGCATCTCCTTTGGTGATGATGTTCTTAGCTTTATGTGCAAAAAAGATACCTCATTTGGGGATTCTAGGGGCCATATATGTTCCAGATCTTCCAAAACGGAACTATCTGGACTATGTGCTGCCCTAGCTTTCTTCTCCTCTATATCAGATAGAGGAGATCCCGCAGGTCTTTTTTGCACCTGAGCATTTGGGAGTGAAAAGTTAATTTCACTCCCACTGGATTCCACCGCTAGGTCTGAAACCGTTTCTAGGGAGGAAACTGTTGATTCCTCTCTTTCCTCTTCTTCCATTTCTTTCACATGTTCTATTGTTTCCTCCCTTTCCTCTTCTTCCATTTCTTTGTCAGGTTCTGTTGGAGAACATGACTCCGCCCCTGTGGCCGCCCCACTTGCTTGTTCCTGACCACTCCCTGAGGCTGGCTGGGAAATTGAAATTCCCGCCAAAACCTCAGGGACCACCTCCTCTCTTTGTTCTTTTGATTGTTCTGGTTGTGGGGCGGCCATTTTGTTGCCTTTGAGTTTGTTGGCAAAACTTTTTGGGCAATCTCTGTAGAGATGGTTTGATTCTCCACATAGGTTGCACCGCCTGCCATTGGTACAATCATCAAAAATGTGCCCAATTTCTTTACACTTCCCACACACTAACTCTTGGCATGCATCGGCTAGATGCCCAACTCTTCCACATTTCCTACACAACTTAGGCATCCCTTGGTAGTGTATGTAGCCTCTGTTTTCTCCCAGCACAATCATGGAAGGCAGATGTTTCAGGCCTTGGTAGCCCCCAGCCTCTTCCCATTGTTTAATGGGAATCCGCCAGGAGCAATTCCAAATGCCGTCCTCATCTAGCACTTTGATAGGCTGGCTTCTAACAGTGCAAAATCTACCCAACCAGACACAAATATCATCCCCTGTCACTGTTTCGTTAAACATTCTGACAATCACAGTTTTAAGTGTGTTATCTGAAAGCTTTTCCACAGTGAACATGGAGAACTGGGCCTTAACAGAGTCAAACCTTTGCCAAAAGTCATTCAGCAGGGAAGCAGTTTTAAAACTCAAATCAAAACCCTTGTTCAGGGGCAGAGTCATCAAACAGTTTAAATCCTCAGGTCTAAAATTGAGGGTTTTCTGGATCAGCTTCCTGGAGAAGTCTAGACGAGACAACCCCAGGAGCTTACCATCCACCTCTCTAAATAAAAAGCGCACGCTGTGGTGCCTCCGCATGCCAGCACGAGCAGCCGACATGGTGGAGGCACCAACAGCCTAAAAACTGTAAAATAACAATAAATACAATAAATAGATAAAATAATAAAAGTCTTACCTTAAAACTTGTTGAACCGTAAAAAAGCAGGATCACTCTACCTCTCAGAAGTTGTGCGGCTCGGGACACAAAAGGATCTCGAGCCAGGAAACCTCAGAGAGGCGATCGCAGTCTCAACCGTTCGACCAGATACTTGATCTTAGCCAAAAGGCCGAGAAGCGATGACACAATGACGCAGCGGCAGGGGAGCCGGCAAAGGCGACGCCCATCTGGGAAGCGGTGAGGGGGGGGAGGGTTGGCAAAGGCCGTACGTCGTAGAGACCTGAAACTTTGAGGGATGGTACTAGCCACTCGCTCTACAACATCACCAAGGCTGGCCCCCCGATGGGCCCGGCGGTGGCGCTACAGCCACCGAAAGTACGAAATGGCTCGTAGCTCCCAAACCGCACGCCGCAGAACCAAGTGTCTTATATCATCGGAATCCTTGGCTCGAGCCGAGCGAGACGCATGCCTCGGATTCGAAGGTTGCGCTGGCGAAATTTTCGGGTATTTGGGATTTTGTGAAAAACCTACTTTTGCACACTAGTCCTAGGTCTTTTGCCCGATCTGGCCCAAACCAGTGCAGAAAGATTCTCTGGAGTCTGACTGTCCGTCCAGATCGGAAAAAAAGTGGGAATTTCGATTCAGCTTGGCGGCGGCAGGCCGAAACCTACGGGCTGGGCGAGGCGGGGTCTGCTAGAACGGCTATAGCTCTTGGACGGAACGAGACAATTTCACCCAAGCCGGTACACCCGTGCACGGGCTCAGTCTGGGGTCAGGCGAGAAAGGACGCGGTGAATGGCCACCTAGTGGCGCTTTAAAATGAAAAAGCAACAACATGAGAGCGGCTATAGGCGAACGTATGTCGCGTGCTTTTTCACAGCACGCGCACGAGACAGTCGTACCATACGACAGAAAACCTCCATCCGAACAACTTTGCCTTTGGGACCACTGCTGTCAATCAACTCGTCCGTTGAATATCAAAGTTTGTGGGAAAAACCACATTCGGCAAACCGGTCGCAGGTTTCGACAACCTCGATGAAAACAGACGCAGTTCAGTTCTCTGAACTCTCCGGGTCACTGGCTGACACAGCAGAAAGAGACAGAAACATAACAAAACTGGTGCAACTTCACCCTTTGGGGCAGTGGGCGGCGCCACAAGCGTCAAGAACCGCACGCTTTTTCCCTCCACGCTATCTGCTTTTAACCAGTGTGTACAGGGGAGAGCGCGAACGCAGTCCCCCACTACCATAAATTATGCAGTCGAGATTCCCACATTTGGGGAATTCGCAGGGGTCAGCACAACCGGAGTGCAATGGCCGAGCCTCGCCCTGGGTGAACCACCTTCCTGATCATGGTGTCTCCCCTGCCAGGTAAGTATGAGTTGCCTGGCCTCCAGGCAGAGGCGCCCTATCCCCCTTCGCCATCCTCAAACACGGTGACCTTCCCCTCCCCCAAGAAAAGGAAGGACGGGGCACCTTCCATTGCTTGACTGCTGCGTGCATGCGTGACCTTGATTTGAATCAGGTGTCCCTAATCCATCCAACACAAACCCCCGATTCGACTCATCAGCTCGTTGGTAAAGACTCTCAAATAAGAGGGACATCAAAAAACGTGCTGTGACGGTGATGAGTCAGCCGGCCGGCAACCGACGCTTTTGTTCTTCTTTTTTCCCTATGCTCATATGACCGCAGCTTGCTGCTTTCTCTGTGGCACGGTCATCGTCAACGGTCACCTCATCGTCATTCTGTATGCGCTTCCTGCGTATTTCTGTATTCTCTGACAAAAGTCCAGTGGTGTTGTTGGTTCTTCTATTAGTCACAACAATTCGCAGTCCCCGAAAAGGGGAAGCACACCGTTCCTGGAGGCACTGCAATACCAGGTCGATGCGTGGAGTGGACGGAGCAAGCCCCGGTTCCGGCTCCATGTGCCAAAAATCAATTTAATATGCAGTCCCCGGATAGGGGACGTATCAGATATTAAACTGATAAGAACAGATACTACACTTGATCTTAGCCAAAAGGCCGAGAAGCGATGACACAATGACGCAGCGGCAGGGGAGCCGGCAAAGGCGACGCCCATCTGGGAAGCGGTGAGGGGGGGGAGGGTTGGCAAAGGCCGTACGTCGTAGAGACCTGAAACTTTGAGGGATGGTACTAGCCACTCGCTCTACAACATCACCAAGGCTGGCCCCCCGATGGGCCCGGCGGTGGCGCTACAGCCACCGAAAGTACGAAATGGCTCGTAGCTCCCAAACCGCACGCCGCAGAACCAAGTGTCTTATATCATCGGAATCCTTGGCTCGAGCCGAGCGAGACGCATGCCTCGGATTCGAAGGTTGCGCTGGCGAAATTTTCGGGTATTTGGGATTTTGTGAAAAACCTACTTTTGCACACTAGTCCTAGGTCTTTTGCCCGATCTGGCCCAAACCAGTGCAGAAAGATTCTCTGGAGTCTGACTGTCCGTCCAGATCGGAAAAAAAGTGGGAATTTCGATTCAGCTTGGCGGCGGCAGGCCGAAACCTACGGGCTGGGCGAGGCGGGGTCTGCTAGAACGGCTATAGCTCTTGGACGGAACGAGACAATTTCACCCAAGCCGGTACACCCGTGCACGGGCTCAGTCTGGGGTCAGGCGAGAAAGGACGCGGTGAATGGCCACCTAGTGGCGCTTTAAAATGAAAAAGCAACAACATGAGAGCGGCTATAGGCGAACGTATGTCGCGTGCTTTTTCACAGCACGCGCACGAGACAGTCGTACCATACGACAGAAAACCTCCATCCGAACAACTTTGCCTTTGGGACCACTGCTGTCAATCAACTCGTCCGTTGAATATCAAAGTTTGTGGGAAAAACCACATTCGGCAAACCGGTCGCAGGTTTCGACAACCTCGATGAAAACAGACGCAGTTCAGTTCTCTGAACTCTCCGGGTCACTGGCTGACACAGCAGAAAGAGACAGAAACATAACAAAACTGGTGCAACTTCACCCTTTGGGGCAGTGGGCAGCGCCACAAGCGTCAAGAACCGCACGCTTTTTCCCTCCACGCTATCTGCTTTTAACCAGTGTGTACAGGGGAGAGCGCGAACGCAGTCCCCCACTACCATAAATTATGCAGTCGAGATTCCCACATTTGGGGAATTCGCAGGGGTCAGCACAACCGGAGTGCAATGGCCGAGCCTCGCCCTGGGTGAACCACCTTCCTGATCATGGTGTCTCCCCTGCCAGGTAAGTATGAGTTGCCTGGCCTCCAGGCAGAGGCGCCCTATCCCCCTTCGCCATCCTCAAACACGGTGACCTTCCCCTCCCCCAAGAAAAGGAAGGACGGGGCACCTTCCATTGCTTGACTGCTGCGTGCATGCGTGACCTTGATTTGAATCAGGTGTCCCTAATCCATCCAACACAAACCCCCGATTCGACTCATCAGCTCGTTGGTAAAGACTCTCAAATAAGAGGGACATCAAAAAACGTGCTGTGACGGTGATGAGTCAGCCGGCCGGCAACCGACGCTTTTGTTCTTCTTTTTTCCCTATGCTCATATGACCGCAGCTTGCTGCTTTCTCTGTGGCACGGTCATCGTCAACGGTCACCTCATCGTCATTCTGTATGCGCTTCCTGCGTATTTCTGTATTCTCTGACAAAAGTCCAGTGGTGTTGTTGGTTCTTCTATTAGTCACAACAATTCGCAGTCCCCGAAAAGGGGAAGCACACCGTTCCTGGAGGCACTGCAATACCAGGTCGATGCGTGGAGTGGACGGAGCAAGCCCCGGTTCCGGCTCCATGTGCCAAAAATCAATTTAATATGCAGTCCCCGGATAGGGGACGTATCAGATATTAAACTGATAAGAACAGATACTACACTTGATCTTAGCCAAAAGGCCGAGAAGCGATGACACAATGACGCAGCGGCAGGGGAGCCGGCAAAGGCGACGCCCATCTGGGAAGCGGTGAGGGGGGGGAGGGTTGGCAAAGGCCGTACGTCGTAGAGACCTGAAACTTTGAGGGATGGTACTAGCCACTCGCTCTACAACATCACCAAGGCTGGCCCCCCGATGGGCCCGGCGGTGGCGCTACAGCCACCGAAAGTACGAAATGGCTCGTAGCTCCCAAACCGCACGCCGCAGAACCAAGTGTCTTATATCATCGGAATCCTTGGCTCGAGCCGAGCGAGACGCATGCCTCGGATTCGAAGGTTGCGCTGGCGAAATTTTCGGGTATTTGGGATTTTGTGAAAAACCTACTTTTGCACACTAGTCCTAGGTCTTTTGCCCGATCTGGCCCAAACCAGTGCAGAAAGATTCTCTGGAGTCTGACTGTCCGTCCAGATCGGAAAAAAAGTGGGAATTTCGATTCAGCTTGGCGGCGGCAGGCCGAAACCTACGGGCTGGGCGAGGCGGGGTCTGCTAGAACGGCTATAGCTCTTGGACGGAACGAGACAATTTCACCCAAGCCGGTACACCCGTGCACGGGCTCAGTCTGGGGTCAGGCGAGAAAGGACGCGGTGAATGGCCACCTAGTGGCGCTTTAAAATGAAAAAGCAACAACATGAGAGCGGCTATAGGCGAACGTATGTCGCGTGCTTTTTCACAGCACGCGCACGAGACAGTCGTACCATACGACAGAAAACCTCCATCCGAACAACTTTGCCTTTGGGACCACTGCTGTCAATCAACTCGTCCGTTGAATATCAAAGTTTGTGGGAAAAACCACATTCGGCAAACCGGTCGCAGGTTTCGACAACCTCGATGAAAACAGACGCAGTTCAGTTCTCTGAACTCTCCGGGTCACTGGCTGACACAGCAGAAAGAGACAGAAACATAACAAAACTGGTGCAACTTCACCCTTTGGGGCAGTGGGCAGCGCCACAAGCGTCAAGAACCGCACGCTTTTTCCCTCCACGCTATCTGCTTTTAACCAGTGTGTACAGGGGAGAGCGCGAACGCAGTCCCCCACTACCATAAATTATGCAGTCGAGATTCCCACATTTGGGGAATTCGCAGGGGTCAGCACAACCGGAGTGCAATGGCCGAGCCTCGCCCTGGGTGAACCACCTTCCTGATCATGGTGTCTCCCCTGCCAGGTAAGTATGAGTTGCCTGGCCTCCAGGCAGAGGCGCCCTATCCCCCTTCGCCATCCTCAAACACGGTGACCTTCCCCTCCCCCAAGAAAAGGAAGGACGGGGCACCTTCCATTGCTTGACTGCTGCGTGCGTGCGTGCCTGACCTTGATTTGAATCAGGTGTCCCTAATCCATCCAACACAAACCCCCGATTCGACTCATCAGCTCGTTGGTAAAGACTCTCAAATAAGAGGGACATCAAAAAACGTGCTGTGACGGTGATGAGTCAGCCGGCCGGCAACCGACGCTTTTGTTCTTCTTTTTTCCCTATGCTCATATGACCGCAGCTTGCTGCTTTCTCTGTGGCACGGTCATCGTCAACGGTCACCTCATCGTCATTCTGTATGCGCTTCCTGCGTATTTCTGTATTCTCTGACAAAATTCCAGTGGTGTTGTTGGTTCTTCTATTAGTCACAACAATTCGCAGTCCCCAAAAAGGGGAAGCACACCGTTCCTGGAGGCACTGCAATACCAGGTCGATGCGTGGAGTGGACGGAGCAAGCCCCGGTTCCGGCTCCATGTGCCAAAAATCAATTTAATATGCAGTCCCCGGATAGGGGACGTATCAGATATTAAACTGATAAGAACAGATTTTTTTTTTTTTTTTTTTTTTTTTTTTTATTCACATACAACTCAAAATTACATACACATATTATCTCATCTCATTCTCTTTCCATTCGTCATCATATAACCCAAACAACCCTTTCCACCTCTCTTTAGCTGCATGTTTCCCCCATCTTTGTATATCCCACCTAATCCTTGCCCTTACTTCATACTCCACTCCCCGTATTACCCCTTCTTCTGACCTTTTCCCTTTCCCCCTACATATTCCCTGTCTTTCCTCCCAAAGTCCTTTTTTGACCAAACTTATTATTAACCACAGCATATAAGCCACTTTCCCTTCCCCCTTCTTACTTCTTATTCCACCGATTACATTCTCCCCCGACACCTTAAAATTTCCTGAGATCACCCCTAACACCCTCTTTCCCCTCCCCCACACCCTCTGTGCAAACCCACACTCCCAAAAAGTATGTTTTATTGTCTCTTCTTCCCAACACCCCTCCCTTGGGCACTTTCCATCTTTTGCTATACCGTGCCTATACATGATCTCTTTTACGGGCAAACGCCTCAAAAAACACAACCAATTAAGATCTTTTAAGTCATTATCAAGATTTTTGGGTTGAATATTCAACCACACCTCCCTTGAGACCCCCACCCGAACTACACTAGACACCCTCTCCCTTACCTTTCCATACAACATCCTCTGGTCCAAACACACTGTTATCTCCTTACTCTCAGGATATTTACTCATCCATTTAACTGCATGCCTATAATGCCACGGCTGCGTTTCCGACCTTGGACCCTCATTGGACCACCTCATCACGTGCCTTGCTTGATAAGAAAAAAATAACCTAAGAAAAAACCAAGACGGATGCTCAGCAGTCCCCGCTAACTGGGCCAAGATTGAAGACACAAAAAAACAATCAAGCTTTAAAGGAACATGAGGTACATCCCGCCCTCCTTCCTTAATCGAATTAAACATTTCAGTTCTTTTTACATATTCATATCTTCCTCCCCAGACAAACGTAAATATTAACCTTATTACTGACTTCCTCATACTAGCCGGCAAAGGATAAATGACAGCCAAGTACTGAAACACTGACAACACCTCTATCTTCAGTACCAAAACTTTCCCCCACAATGTCAATCTTCGCCCTTTCCACCTTGCTAGCCTCTTCTGCACCGAAACAATGCGCTCTTCCCAATTCAGAGTAGCTGAGCCTTCATTCTGAAATCTTATACCCAAAATTTTTAAAGGCCCCTCACACACCTGCAACCCCCCAATTCCATTCCGTCTTTGCCTAAACTTCCCAAAAAACTTAACAGCTGATTTTGAAATATTTAGACTAGCCCCAGATGCTAAGGAAAACTCCTCAAACAAATGCAATGCCCTCTCAAGACACTTGTCTGAATCCAACAGTAGTGTAGTATCATCTGCGTACTGCGATAGTTTCACTACCGCCCCCTTACCTCCTGGTACCCGCAGACCTTTTATTCTGCCATCTCGCCTTATCGCCTGAGCCAATGGCTCCATATAGAGAACAAAAAGTAAAGGAGAGAGAGGACACCCCTGTCTCACTCCCTCCCACACATCAAAGCTCTGTCCTAATGCCCCGTTCACCTGCACCAAACACCTAGCCCCAGTATACAGCGTTCTAATCCACCCTATATATCCCTCACCCAAACCCATCCTCTCCATTACCTTAAACAGAAACCATCTATTCACCCTATCAAAGGCTTTAGCCTGATCTAAGCTAACCACCATCAATGGTAACTCCCTATCCTCCACCCATGCTATAACATCCCTGATCAGCTGAAGATTCCACTTAATGCTGCGACCCTCAACTCCACATGTTTGATCAACATGCACCACATGGGGAAGGGCTTTCCTCAATCTGTCTGCCAACACCTTTGCTATAATCTTATAGTCCACTGTAAGCATTGTGAGCGGCCTATAATTTGTTATGTCCGACCTTTCGCCTTTTTTATATAGAAGAGTTATCACTCCAGTTGCCATTGAACCACTCATACTTTTATTTTCTAACACTTCCCGCACCACCTCCATCAAATGAGGACCTAAAATATTGAAAAACCTAACATAAAATTCAACTGGTAGGCCATCAATCCCTGGCACCTTACCTTTACTCATCCTTCTCAATGCTCCTTCCACCTCTTCCAATGTTATTGGAGAATTTAACTCAGCCCCAACCTCATCAGGGACTACGCTAGACAGGAAATTAACAAAAAAATCACTTTTCTCCTTTACTATCTCTCTTTTACTGAAAAATTGTTGAAAATACTGACCCACATATTCAGTTATCTCTTCGGTTTTCCCCAGAATCTCCCCTTCCTTATCCTTTAACTCAACAATTATTTGCTTCTCTTTTTGATCCCTTACTGACCTAAAAAACCCAGCATTACACGCCTCCCCATTCTCCCTTGTCTCATGTCTCCTTTTCAACAAAAACCGTTTAGCTTGATCTTCATACAAACCCTTTATCTGTCTCTTCAGCAAGTTAACCCTATCCCAGTCAAAAGTGCCCCCAACATTATACTCTTCAAATATCAACTCTAAATCTCTCTGCAACTTCCCTGCTTGCCTCCTAAAATTGCTCATTCTTCTCTTACAGTACTTAACAATCCACTCCTTTGAACGATTTTTAACCATTTCCCACCACCCCACCACATCATCATACATGACCTTTAACCCCTCTAACCCCTTGAAAAAACATACATACTCTTCACAGAACTGCCTTTCCCTCAAAATCTCTATATTCATTCTCCAGTACCCTTTACCAAACTTCACATTTTGCCCCTTAACTACAAACCAAACCAAATCATGATCAGAAAAAAACACAGGCTTCACTCCCCCTCCTTCCAAAACCAAACCTTTTGAAAAAAACACATAATCTAGCCTCTTTTCCACCCCCCTCGAGTTCCTCCACGTTGACATACAAACTTTTGGATTCACTCCCTGCCCCCCATCCACCAACCCATGCCCCTGCAAAACCCCTTCTAACACCATCAAACTACTATCCCCTTTGTCTCCTAACTGCAAATTAAAATCCCCTCCCATTATAATCTGTTTATTTGTTGCACAGACTGTTAACAACATTTCAAAAATATCTTTCCTCTCTTCCACTGTTTGTGGAGCATAAACTGAGAGTAATCTATATTCCCCCCCTCTCCACCTTACATCAGCCCCAATCACTCTCCCTTGTGAAACCGTAAAATAACTTCTGACTTCCAACTCTTTACCCCGAAACAAGATCCCCACTCCTGAGGAATAAACCCCTCCCACACTCCATACTGCTCCTCCCCTCCCCCATTCTTCTGTAAATTTCCTTGCATCTTGTGAACTTTTCAAATGAACCTCCTGCAAAAAAAGAATATCACATCTGCAATTTTCCAAAAAAGAAAAAACCGCTCTTCGCTTCACATTGTCTCTTAAACCTCTTACATTTATAGACCCCACAGTCAATTCGTCATTGCTCACCACTTATTCAGTCCTTAATGTCCCTTCCATCCCTCGATCCTCCAGTGGTCCCAGTGGTCCTGTGGTCCCAGTCTCAGTCCCCACCAGATCTGACCAGCATATGGGCGACACACTGAGACCAACCCCATCATCCTTCGGTTCTTCATTGTCACTACCACCCTTTCCCTGTGACAACTGAAATAAGGGTCTAGCATTGTCCATCTCGAGCCCCTCTTGACTGTCGGTAGATAGTGAATCCTCAGAACAACTCAAACTCTGCCTCGTCTCGGCTCTCACCCTCTTGCCTGGTCTCGCCTTTTCCTTCTCGGCTTTCCTGATCCGCTGACTTCCATCCCCTCTTGATCCATCCGGGTCACTTTGTCTCTCCACTTCCATCTCATCTTCCACATCCCCTGTGTACAACTCGGTGACCTTAAACTGTTCCCCATTTAACGCTTCTAAGAAAGCATCCATCACATCTTCCACTTTCTCTGCTTCTGCCTCGCTTCCTCCCTCCTTTACCACCTCAAACACCACCTTCTCTTTTATTTCTTGCTCCATTGTCTCCTGTTGGACCTCCTCCCCGTTCTTCTCCTCTGCCACTGTTTCCTCCACTCTCCTTCCTCCTCGATTCAGCTTGCGCCCTTCCTTACATTCCTTCATCAAATGTCCTAATGAGCCACAGCTGTGACATGACTTAGGAATACTGCACTCTTTTGCTGTGTGTCCCATCTTAGAACACCGCCAACATCTTTCTTCTCCACACCTGCCATCACTATGGCCATACCGTCTGCACCTTCTACAAAAAGGAGGCTGTCTTGAATAGAAAAGATATCCCTTGTCCGCTCCTATGTTGAAAAAAGCAGGAGGGTGCATGACCCCCTCAAACCCATCCTCATCCGATTTTAGGAGAACTTGGAACTGCCTTTTCCCAGTCCATAACCCCACATTGTCCTTTATGTATCTTGCAGGTGTGAGAACTTCAGCATATTTTCCCAAAAAAGCCACCAACGCTTCATCTGTGACGTATGGGTTAAACATATGAAGAGTGATGACCCTGAAGTTAGGTCTGTCCAGACTTATCACCTCGAATTTCCCCATCAAGCCCACCTTGTCACACTTCCCAAACTTTTCCAACACCTCTTTGTATAATTCCACCGTGTTCAAAGTTAGGTCAAAACACTTCTCTTGTCTGTTGGTCTGTAGACAGTACACCTCTTCCACTTTCAACTTCAGCTTGTCCAGAAGAACTACCCGTGCAAACACATCTCTTTCCATCATCTCCACCCCCGGCGTCTTCATTTGGAAACGTAGAGTATTTCTCAGTCCCGCCCTTGGAACTGAGTACCCAGCTACACCAGCCATCATAACTTCTCAAAAGATCAAAGAAATCACGACTTGATCTTAGCCAAAAGGCCGAGAAGCGATGACACAATGACGCAGCGGCAGGGGAGCCGGCAAAGGCGACGCCCATCTGGGAAGCGGTGAGGGGGGGGAGGGTTGGCAAAGGCCGTACGTCGTAGAGACCTGAAACTTTGAGGGATGGTACTAGCCACTCGCTCTACAACATCACCAAGGCTGGCCCCCCGATGGGCCCGGCGGTGGCGCTACAGCCACCGAAAGTACGAAATGGCTCGTAGCTCCCAAACCGCACGCCGCAGAACCAAGTGTCTTATATCATCGGAATCCTTGGCTCGAGCCGAGCGAGACGCATGCCTCGGATTCGAAGGTTGCGCTGGCGAAATTTTCGGGTATTTGGGATTTTGTGAAAAACCTACTTTTGCACACTAGTCCTAGGTCTTTTGCCCGATCTGGCCCAAACCAGTGCAGAAAGATTCTCTGGAGTCTGACTGTCCGTCCAGATCGGAAAAAAAGTGGGAATTTCGATTCAGCTTGGCGGCGGCAGGCCGAAACCTACGGGCTGGGCGAGGCGGGGTCTGCTAGAACGGCTATAGCTCTTGGACGGAACGAGACAATTTCACCCAAGCCGGTACACCCGTGCACGGGCTCAGTCTGGGGTCAGGCGAGAAAGGACGCGGTGAATGGCCACCTAGTGGCGCTTTAAAATGAAAAAGCAACAACATGAGAGCGGCTATAGGCGAACGTATGTCGCGTGCTTTTTCACAGCACGCGCACGAGACAGTCGTACCATACGACAGAAAACCTCCATCCGAACAACTTTGCCTTTGGGACCACTGCTGTCAATCAACTCGTCCGTTGAATATCAAAGTTTGTGGGAAAAACCACATTCGGCAAACCGGTCGCAGGTTTCGACAACCTCGATGAAAACAGACGCAGTTCAGTTCTCTGAACTCTCCGGGTCACTGGCTGACACAGCAGAAAGAGACAGAAACATAACAAAACTGGTGCAACTTCACCCTTTGGGGCAGTGGGCGGCGCCACAAGCGTCAAGAACCGCACGCTTTTTCCCTCCACGCTATCTGCTTTTAACCAGTGTGTACAGGGGAGAGCGCGAACGCAGTCCCCCACTACCATAAATTATGCAGTCGAGATTCCCACATTTGGGGAATTCGCAGGGGTCAGCACAACCGGAGTGCAATGGCCGAGCCTCGCCCTGGGTGAACCACCTTCCTGATCATGGTGTCTCCCCTGCCAGGTAAGTATGAGTTGCCTGGCCTCCAGGCAGAGGCGCCCTATCCCCCTTCGCCATCCTCAAACACGGTGACCTTCCCCTCCCCCAAGAAAAGGAAGGACGGGGCACCTTCCATTGCTTGACTGCTGCGTGCGTGCGTGCCTGACCTTGATTTGAATCAGGTGTCCCTAATCCATCCAACACAAACCCCTGATTCGACTCATCAGCTCGTTGGTAAAGACTCTCAAATAAGAGGGACATCAAAAAACGTGCTGTGACGGTGATGAGTCAGCCGGCCGGCAACCGACGCTTTTGTTCTTCTTTTTTCCCTATGCTCATATGACCGCAGCTTGCTGCTTTCTCTGTGGCACGGTCATCGTCAACGGTCACCTCATCGTCATTCTGTATGCGCTTCCTGCGTATTTCTGTATTCTCTGACAAAATTCCAGTGGTGTTGTTGGTTCTTCTATTAGTCACAACAATTCGCAGTCCCCAAAAAGGGGAAGCACACCGTTCCTGGAGGCACTGCAATACCAGGTCGATGCGTGGAGTGGACGGAGCAAGCCCCGGTTCCGGCTCCATGTGCCAAAAATCTATTTAATATGCAGTCCCCGGATAGGGGACGTATCAGATATTAAACTGATAAGAACAGATACTACACTTGATCTTAGCCAAAAGGCCGAGAAGCGATGACACAATGACGCAGCGGCAGGGGAGCCGGCAAAGGCGACGCCCATCTGGGAAGCGGTGAGGGGGGGGAGGGTTGGCAAAGGCCGTACGTCGTAGAGACCTGAAACTTTGAGGGATGGTACTAGCCACTCGCTCTACAACATCACCAAGGCTGGCCCCCCGATGGGCCCGGCGGTGGCGCTACAGCCACCGAAAGTACGAAATGGCTCGTAGCTCCCAAACCGCACGCCGCAGAACCAAGTGTCTTATATCATCGGAATCCTTGGCTCGAGCCGAGCGAGACGCATGCCTCGGATTCGAAGGTTGCGCTGGCGAAATTTTCGGGTATTTGGGATTTTGTGAAAAACCTACTTTTGCACACTAGTCCTAGGTCTTTTGCCCGATCTGGCCCAAACCAGTGCAGAAAGATTCTCTGGAGTCTGACTGTCCGTCCAGATCGGAAAAAAAGTGGGAATTTCGATTCAGCTTGGCGGCGGCAGGCCGAAACCTACGGGCTGGGCGAGGCGGGGTCTGCTAGAACGGCTATAGCTCTTGGACGGAACGAGACAATTTCACCCAAGCCGGTACACCCGTGCACGGGCTCAGTCTGGGGTCAGGCGAGAAAGGACGCGGTGAATGGCCACCTAGTGGCGCTTTAAAATGAAAAAGCAACAACATGAGAGCGGCTATAGGCGAACGTATGTCGCGTGCTTTTTCACAGCACGCGCACGAGACAGTCGTACCATACGACAGAAAACCTCCATCCGAACAACTTTGCCTTTGGGACCACTGCTGTCAATCAACTCGTCCGTTGAATATCAAAGTTTGTGGGAAAAACCACATTCGGCAAACCGGTCGCAGGTTTCGACAACCTCGATGAAAACAGACGCAGTTCAGTTCTCTGAACTCTCCGGGTCACTGGCTGACACAGCAGAAAGAGACAGAAACATAACAAAACTGGTGCAACTTCACCCTTTGGGGCAGTGGGCGGCGCCACAAGCGTCAAGAACCGCACGCTTTTTCCCTCCACGCTATCTGCTTTTAACCAGTGTGTACAGGGGAGAGCGCGAACGCAGTCCCCCACTACCATAAATTATGCAGTCGAGATTCCCACATTTGGGGAATTCGCAGGGGTCAGCACAACCGGAGTGCAATGGCCGAGCCTCGCCCTGGGTGAACCACCTTCCTGATCATGGTGTCTCCCCTGCCAGGTAAGTATGAGTTGCCTGGCCTCCAGGCAGAGGCGCCCTATCCCCCTTCGCCATCCTCAAACACGGTGACCTTCCCCTCCCCCAAGAAAAGGAAGGACGGGGCACCTTCCATTGCTTGACTGCTGCGTGCGTGCGTGCCTGACCTTGATTTGAATCAGGTGTCCCTAATCCATCCAACACAAACCCCTGATTCGACTCATCAGCTCGTTGGTAAAGACTCTCAAATAAGAGGGACATCAAAAAACGTGCTGTGACGGTGATGAGTCAGCCGGCCGGCAACCGACGCTTTTGTTCTTCTTTTTTCCCTATGCTCATATGACCGCAGCTTGCTGCTTTCTCTGTGGCACGGTCATCGTCAACGGTCACCTCATCGTCATTCTGTATGCGCTTCCTGCGTATTTCTGTATTCTCTGACAAAATTCCAGTGGTGTTGTTGGTTCTTCTATTAGTCACAACAATTCGCAGTCCCCAAAAAGGGGAAGCACACCGTTCCTGGAGGCACTGCAATACCAGGTCGATGCGTGGAGTGGACGGAGCAAGCCCCGGTTCCGGCTCCATGTGCCAAAAATCTATTTAATATGCAGTCCCCGGATAGGGGACGTATCAGATATTAAACTGATAAGAACAGATACTACACTTGATCTTAGCCAAAAGGCCGAGAAGCGATGACACAATGACGCAGCGGCAGGGGAGCCGGCAAAGGCGACGCCCATCTGGGAAGCGGTGAGGGGGGGGAGGGTTGGCAAAGGCCGTACGTCGTAGAGACCTGAAACTTTGAGGGATGGTACTAGCCACTCGCTCTACAACATCACCAAGGCTGGCCCCCCGATGGGCCCGGCGGTGGCGCTACAGCCACCGAAAGTACGAAATGGCTCGTAGCTCCCAAACCGCACGCCGCAGAACCAAGTGTCTTATATCATCGGAATCCTTGGCTCGAGCCGAGCGAGACGCATGCCTCGGATTCGAAGGTTGCGCTGGCGAAATTTTCGGGTATTTGGGATTTTGTGAAAAACCTACTTTTGCACACTAGTCCTAGGTCTTTTGCCCGATCTGGCCCAAACCAGTGCAGAAAGATTCTCTGGAGTCTGACTGTCCGTCCAGATCGGAAAAAAAGTGGGAATTTCGATTCAGCTTGGCGGCGGCAGGCCGAAACCTACGGGCTGGGCGAGGCGGGGTCTGCTAGAACGGCTATAGCTCTTGGACGGAACGAGACAATTTCACCCAAGCCGGTACACCCGTGCACGGGCTCAGTCTGGGGTCAGGCGAGAAAGGACGCGGTGAATGGCCACCTAGTGGCGCTTTAAAATGAAAAAGCAACAACATGAGAGCGGCTATAGGCGAACGTATGTCGCGTGCTTTTTCACAGCACGCGCACGAGACAGTCGTACCATACGACAGAAAACCTCCATCCGAACAACTTTGCCTTTGGGACCACTGCTGTCAATCAACTCGTCCGTTGAATATCAAAGTTTGTGGGAAAAACCACATTCGGCAAACCGGTCGCAGGTTTCGACAACCTCGATGAAAACAGACGCAGTTCAGTTCTCTGAACTCTCCGGGTCACTGGCTGACACAGCAGAAAGAGACAGAAACATAACAAAACTGGTGCAACTTCACCCTTTGGGGCAGTGGGCGGCGCCACAAGCGTCAAGAACCGCACGCTTTTTCCCTCCACGCTATCTGCTTTTAACCAGTGTGTACAGGGGAGAGCGCGAACGCAGTCCCCCACTACCATAAATTATGCAGTCGAGATTCCCACATTTGGGGAATTCGCAGGGGTCAGCACAACCGGAGTGCAATGGCCGAGCCTCGCCCTGGGTGAACCACCTTCCTGATCATGGTGTCTCCCCTGCCAGGTAAGTATGAGTTGCCTGGCCTCCAGGCAGAGGCGCCCTATCCCCCTTCGCCATCCTCAAACACGGTGACCTTCCCCTCCCCCAAGAAAAGGAAGGACGGGGCACCTTCCATTGCTTGACTGCTGCGTGCGTGCGTGCCTGACCTTGATTTGAATCAGGTGTCCCTAATCCATCCAACACAAACCCCTGATTCGACTCATCAGCTCGTTGGTAAAGACTCTCAAATAAGAGGGACATCAAAAAACGTGCTGTGACGGTGATGAGTCAGCCGGCCGGCAACCGACGCTTTTGTTCTTCTTTTTTCCCTATGCTCATATGACCGCAGCTTGCTGCTTTCTCTGTGGCACGGTCATCGTCAACGGTCACCTCATCGTCATTCTGTATGCGCTTCCTGCGTATTTCTGTATTCTCTGACAAAATTCCAGTGGTGTTGTTGGTTCTTCTATTAGTCACAACAATTCGCAGTCCCCAAAAAGGGGAAGCACACCGTTCCTGGAGGCACTGCAATACCAGGTCGATGCGTGGAGTGGACGGAGCAAGCCCCGGTTCCGGCTCCATGTGCCAAAAATCTATTTAATATGCAGTCCCCGGATAGGGGACGTATCAGATATTAAACTGATAAGAACAGATACTACACTTGATCTTAGCCAAAAGGCCGAGAAGCGATGACACAATGACGCAGCGGCAGGGGAGCCGGCAAAGGCGACGCCCATCTGGGAAGCGGTGAGGGGGGGGAGGGTTGGCAAAGGCCGTACGTCGTAGAGACCTGAAACTTTGAGGGATGGTACTAGCCACTCGCTCTACAACATCACCAAGGCTGGCCCCCCGATGGGCCCGGCGGTGGCGCTACAGCCACCGAAAGTACGAAATGGCTCGTAGCTCCCAAACCGCACGCCGCAGAACCAAGTGTCTTATATCATCGGAATCCTTGGCTCGAGCCGAGCGAGACGCATGCCTCGGATTCGAAGGTTGCGCTGGCGAAATTTTCGGGTATTTGGGATTTTGTGAAAAACCTACTTTTGCACACTAGTCCTAGGTCTTTTGCCCGATCTGGCCCAAACCAGTGCAGAAAGATTCTCTGGAGTCTGACTGTCCGTCCAGATCGGAAAAAAAGTGGGAATTTCGATTCAGCTTGGCGGCGGCAGGCCGAAACCTACGGGCTGGGCGAGGCGGGGTCTGCTAGAACGGCTATAGCTCTTGGACGGAACGAGACAATTTCACCCAAGCCGGTACACCCGTGCACGGGCTCAGTCTGGGGTCAGGCGAGAAAGGACGCGGTGAATGGCCACCTAGTGGCGCTTTAAAATGAAAAAGCAACAACATGAGAGCGGCTATAGGCGAACGTATGTCGCGTGCTTTTTCACAGCACGCGCACGAGACAGTCGTACCATACGACAGAAAACCTCCATCCGAACAACTTTGCCTTTGGGACCACTGCTGTCAATCAACTCGTCCGTTGAATATCAAAGTTTGTGGGAAAAACCACATTCGGCAAACCGGTCGCAGGTTTCGACAACCTCGATGAAAACAGACGCAGTTCAGTTCTCTGAACTCTCCGGGTCACTGGCTGACACAGCAGAAAGAGACAGAAACATAACAAAACTGGTGCAACTTCACCCTTTGGGGCAGTGGGCGGCGCCACAAGCGTCAAGAACCGCACGCTTTTTCCCTCCACGCTATCTGCTTTTAACCAGTGTGTACAGGGGAGAGCGCGAACGCAGTCCCCCACTACCATAAATTATGCAGTCGAGATTCCCACATTTGGGGAATTCGCAGGGGTCAGCACAACCGGAGTGCAATGGCCGAGCCTCGCCCTGGGTGAACCACCTTCCTGATCATGGTGTCTCCCCTGCCAGGTAAGTATGAGTTGCCTGGCCTCCAGGCAGAGGCGCCCTATCCCCCTTCGCCATCCTCAAACACGGTGACCTTCCCCTCCCCCAAGAAAAGGAAGGACGGGGCACCTTCCATTGCTTGACTGCTGCGTGCGTGCGTGCCTGACCTTGATTTGAATCAGGTGTCCCTAATCCATCCAACACAAACCCCTGATTCGACTCATCAGCTCGTTGGTAAAGACTCTCAAATAAGAGGGACATCAAAAAACGTGCTGTGACGGTGATGAGTCAGCCGGCCGGCAACCGACGCTTTTGTTCTTCTTTTTTCCCTATGCTCATATGACCGCAGCTTGCTGCTTTCTCTGTGGCACGGTCATCGTCAACGGTCACCTCATCGTCATTCTGTATGCGCTTCCTGCGTATTTCTGTATTCTCTGACAAAATTCCAGTGGTGTTGTTGGTTCTTCTATTAGTCACAACAATTCGCAGTCCCCAAAAAGGGGAAGCACACCGTTCCTGGAGGCACTGCAATACCAGGTCGATGCGTGGAGTGGACGGAGCAAGCCCCGGTTCCGGCTCCATGTGCCAAAAATCAATTTAATATGCAGTCCCCGGATAGGGGACGTATCAGATATTAAACTGATAAGAACAGATACTACACTTGATCTTAGCCAAAAGGCCGAGAAGCGATGACACAATGACGCAGCGGCAGGGGAGCCGGCAAAGGCGACGCCCATCTGGGAAGCTGTGAGGGGGGGGAGGGTTGGCAAAGGCCGTACGTCGTAGAGACCTGAAACTTTGAGGGATGGTACTAGCCACTCGCTCTACAACATCACCAAGGCTGGCCCCCCGATGGGCCCGGCGGTGGCGCTACAGCCACCGAAAGTACGAAATGGCTCGTAGCTCCCAAACCGCACGCCGCAGAACCAAGTGTCTTATATCATCGGAATCCTTGGCTCGAGCCGAGCGAGACGCATGCCTCGGATTCGAAGGTTGCGCTGGCGAAATTTTCGGGTATTTGGGATTTTGTGAAAAACCTACTTTTGCACACTAGTCCTAGGTCTTTTGCCCGATCTGGCCCAAACCAGTGCAGAAAGATTCTCTGGAGTCTGACTGTCCGTCCAGATCGGAAAAAAAGTGGGAATTTCGATTCAGCTTGGCGGCGGCAGGCCGAAACCTACGGGCTGGGCGAGGCGGGGTCTGCTAGAACGGCTATAGCTCTTGGACGGAACGAGACAATTTCACCCAAGCCGGTACACCCGTGCACGGGCTCAGTCTGGGGTCAGGCGAGAAAGGACGCGGTGAATGGCCACCTAGTGGCGCTTTAAAATGAAAAAGCAACAACATGAGAGCGGCTATAGGCGAACGTATGTCGCGTGCTTTTTCACAGCACGCGCACGAGACAGTCGTACCATACGACAGAAAACCTCCATCCGAACAACTTTGCCTTTGGGACCACTGCTGTCAATCAACTCGTCCGTTGAATATCAAAGTTTGTGGGAAAAACCACATTCGGCAAACCGGTCGCAGGTTTCGACAACCTCGATGAAAACAGACGCAGTTCAGTTCTCTGAACTCTCCGGGTCACTGGCTGACACAGCAGAAAGAGACAGAAACATAACAAAACTGGTGCAACTTCACCCTTTGGGGCAGTGGGCGGCGCCACAAGCGTCAAGAACCGCACGCTTTTTCCCTCCACGCTATCTGCTTTTAACCAGTGTGTACAGGGGAGAGCGCGAACGCAGTCCCCCACTACCATAAATTATGCAGTCGAGATTCCCACATTTGGGGAATTCGCAGGGGTCAGCACAACCGGAGTGCAATGGCCGAGCCTCGCCCTGGGTGAACCACCTTCCTGATCATGGTGTCTCCCCTGCCAGGTAAGTATGAGTTGCCTGGCCTCCAGGCAGAGGCGCCCTATCCCCCTTCGCCATCCTCAAACACGGTGACCTTCCCCTCCCCCAAGAAAAGGAAGGACGGGGCACCTTCCATTGCTTGACTGCTGCGTGCGTGCGTGCCTGACCTTGATTTGAATCAGGTGTCCCTAATCCATCCAACACAAACCCCTGATTCGACTCATCAGCTCGTTGGTAAAGACTCTCAAATAAGAGGGACATCAAAAAACGTGCTGTGACGGTGATGAGTCAGCCGGCCGGCAACCGACGCTTTTGTTCTTCTTTTTTCCCTATGCTCATATGACCGCAGCTTGCTGCTTTCTCTGTGGCACGGTCATCGTCAACGGTCACCTCATCGTCATTCTGTATGCGCTTCCTGCGTATTTCTGTATTCTCTGACAAAATTCCAGTGGTGTTGTTGGTTCTTCTATTAGTCACAACAATTCGCAGTCCCCAAAAAGGGGAAGCACACCGTTCCTGGAGGCACTGCAATACCAGGTCGATGCGTGGAGTGGACGGAGCAAGCCCCGGTTCCGGCTCCATGTGCCAAAAATCAATTTAATATGCAGTCCCCGGATAGGGGACGTATCAGATATTAAACTGATAAGAACAGATACTACACTTGATCTTAGCCAAAAGGCCGAGAAGCGATGACACAATGACGCAGCGGCAGGGGAGCCGGCAAAGGCGACGCCCATCTGGGAAGCGGTGAGGGGGGGGAGGGTTGGCAAAGGCCGTACGTCGTAGAGACCTGAAACTTTGAGGGATGGTACTAGCCACTCGCTCTACAACATCACCAAGGCTGGCCCCCCGATGGGCCCGGCGGTGGCGCTACAGCCACCGAAAGTACGAAATGGCTCGTAGCTCCCAAACCGCACGCCGCAGAACCAAGTGTCTTATATCATCGGAATCCTTGGCTCGAGCCGAGCGAGACGCATGCCTCGGATTCGAAGGTTGCGCTGGCGAAATTTTCGGGTATTTGGGATTTTGTGAAAAACCTACTTTTGCACACTAGTCCTAGGTCTTTTGCCCGATCTGGCCCAAACCAGTGCAGAAAGATTCTCTGGAGTCTGACTGTCCGTCCAGATCGGAAAAAAAGTGGGAATTTCGATTCAGCTTGGCGGCGGCAGGCCGAAACCTACGGGCTGGGCGAGGCGGGGTCTGCTAGAACGGCTATAGCTCTTGGACGGAACGAGACAATTTCACCCAAGCCGGTACACCCGTGCACGGGCTCAGTCTGGGGTCAGGCGAGAAAGGACGCGGTGAATGGCCACCTAGTGGCGCTTTAAAATGAAAAAGCAACAACATGAGAGCGGCTATAGGCGAACGTATGTCGCGTGCTTTTTCACAGCACGCGCACGAGACAGTCGTACCATACGACAGAAAACCTCCATCCGAACAACTTTGCCTTTGGGACCACTGCTGTCAATCAACTCGTCCGTTGAATATCAAAGTTTGTGGGAAAAACCACATTCGGCAAACCGGTCGCAGGTTTCGACAACCTCGATGAAAACAGACGCAGTTCAGTTCTCTGAACTCTCCGGGTCACTGGCTGACACAGCAGAAAGAGACAGAAACATAACAAAACTGGTGCAACTTCACCCTTTGGGGCAGTGGGCGGCGCCACAAGCGTCAAGAACCGCACGCTTTTTCCCTCCACGCTATCTGCTTTTAACCAGTGTGTACAGGGGAGAGCGCGAACGCAGTCCCCCACTACCATAAATTATGCAGTCGAGATTCCCACATTTGGGGAATTCGCAGGGGTCAGCACAACCGGAGTGCAATGGCCGAGCCTCGCCCTGGGTGAACCACCTTCCTGATCATGGTGTCTCCCCTGCCAGGTAAGTATGAGTTGCCTGGCCTCCAGGCAGAGGCGCCCTATCCCCCTTCGCCATCCTCAAACACGGTGACCTTCCCCTCCCCCAAGAAAAGGAAGGACGGGGCACCTTCCATTGCTTGACTGCTGCGTGCGTGCGTGCCTGACCTTGATTTGAATCAGGTGTCCCTAATCCATCCAACACAAACCCCCGATTCGACTCATCAGCTCGTTGGTAAAGACTCTCAAATAAGAGGGACATCAAAAAACGTGCTGTGACGGTGATGAGTCAGCCGGCCGGCAACCGACGCTTTTGTTCTTCTTTTTTCCCTATGCTCATATGACCGCAGCTTGCTGCTTTCTCTGTGGCACGGTCATCGTCAACGGTCACCTCATCGTCATTCTGTATGCGCTTCCTGCGTATTTCTGTATTCTCTGACAAAATTCCAGTGGTGTTGTTGGTTCTTCTATTAGTCACAACAATTCGCAGTCCCCAAAAAGGGGAAGCACACCGTTCCTGGAGGCACTGCAATACCAGGTCGATGCGTGGAGTGGACGGAGCAAGCCCCGGTTCCGGCTCCATGTGCCAAAAATCAATTTAATATGCAGTCCCCGGATAGGGGACGTATCAGATATTAAACTGATAAGAACAGATACTACACTTGATCTTAGCCAAAAGGCCGAGAAGCGATGACACAATGACGCAGCGGCAGGGGAGCCGGCAAAGGCGACGCCCATCTGGGAAGCGGTGAGGGGGGGGAGGGTTGGCAAAGGCCGTACGTCGTAGAGACCTGAAACTTTGAGGGATGGTACTAGCCACTCGCTCTACAACATCACCAAGGCTGGCCCCCCGATGGGCCCGGCGGTGGCGCTACAGCCACCGAAAGTACGAAATGGCTCGTAGCTCCCAAACCGCACGCCGCAGAACCAAGTGTCTTATATCATCGGAATCCTTGGCTCGAGCCGAGCGAGACGCATGCCTCGGATTCGAAGGTTGCGCTGGCGAAATTTTCGGGTATTTGGGATTTTGTGAAAAACCTACTTTTGCACACTAGTCCTAGGTCTTTTGCCCGATCTGGCCCAAACCAGTGCAGAAAGATTCTCTGGAGTCTGACTGTCCGTCCAGATCGGAAAAAAAGTGGGAATTTCGATTCAGCTTGGCGGCGGCAGGCCGAAACCTACGGGCTGGGCGAGGCGGGGTCTGCTAGAACGGCTATAGCTCTTGGACGGAACGAGACAATTTCACCCAAGCCGGTACACCCGTGCACGGGCTCAGTCTGGGGTCAGGCGAGAAAGGACGCGGTGAATGGCCACCTAGTGGCGCTTTAAAATGAAAAAGCAACAACATGAGAGCGGCTATAGGCGAACGTATGTCGCGTGCTTTTTCACAGCACGCGCACGAGACAGTCGTGCCATACGACAGAAAACCTCCATCCGAACAACTTTGCCTTTGGGACCACTGCTGTCAATCAACTCGTCCGTTGAATATCAAAGTTTGTGGGAAAAACCACATTCGGCAAACCGGTCGCAGGTTTCGACAACCTCGATGAAAACAGACGCAGTTCAGTTCTCTGAACTCTCCGGGTCACTGGCTGACACAGCAGAAAGAGACAGAAACATAACAAAACTGGTGCAACTTCACCCTTTGGGGCAGTGGGCGGCGCCACAAGCGTCAAGAACCGCACGCTTTTTCCCTCCACGCTATCTGCTTTTAACCAGTGTGTACAGGGGAGAGCGCGAACGCAGTCCCCCACTACCATAAATTATGCAGTCGAGATTCCCACATTTGGGGAATTCGCAGGGGTCAGCACAACCGGAGTGCAATGGCCGAGCCTCGCCCTGGGTGAACCACCTTCCTGATCATGGTGTCTCCCCTGCCAGGTAAGTATGAGTTGCCTGGCCTCCAGGCAGAGGCGCCCTATCCCCCTTCGCCATCCTCAAACACGGTGACCTTCCCCTCCCCCAAGAAAAGGAAGGACGGGGCACCTTCCATTGCTTGACTGCTGCGTGCGTGCGTGCCTGACCTTGATTTGAATCAGGTGTCCCTAATCCATCCAACACAAACCCCTGATTCGACTCATCAGCTCGTTGGTAAAGACTCTCAAATAAGAGGGACATCAAAAAACGTGCTGTGACGGTGATGAGTCAGCCGGCCGGCAACCGACGCTTTTGTTCTTCTTTTTTCCCTATGCTCATATGACCGCAGCTTGCTGCTTTCTCTGTGGCACGGTCATCGTCAACGGTCACCTCATCGTCATTCTGTATGCGCTTCCTGCGTATTTCTGTATTCTCTGACAAAATTCCAGTGGTGTTGTTGGTTCTTCTATTAGTCACAACAATTCGCAGTCCCCAAAAAGGGGAAGCACACCGTTCCTGGAGGCACTGCAATACCAGGTCGATGCGTGGAGTGGACGGAGCAAGCCCCGGTTCCGGCTCCATGTGCCAAAAATCAATTTAATATGCAGTCCCCGGATAGGGGACGTATCAGATATTAAACTGATAAGAACAGATACTACACTTGATCTTAGCCAAAAGGCCGAGAAGCGATGACACAATGACGCAGCGGCAGGGGAGCCGGCAAAGGCGACGCCCATCTGGGAAGCGGTGAGGGGGGGGAGGGTTGGCAAAGGCCGTACGTCGTAGAGACCTGAAACTTTGAGGGATGGTACTAGCCACTCGCTCTACAACATCACCAAGGCTGGCCCCCCGATGGGCCCGGCGGTGGCGCTACAGCCACCGAAAGTACGAAATGGCTCGTAGCTCCCAAACCGCACGCCGCAGAACCAAGTGTCTTATATCATCGGAATCCTTGGCTCGAGCCGAGCGAGACGCATGCCTCGGATTCGAAGGTTGCGCTGGCGAAATTTTCGGGTATTTGGGATTTTGTGAAAAACCTACTTTTGCACACTAGTCCTAGGTCTTTTGCCCGATCTGGCCCAAACCAGTGCAGAAAGATTCTCTGGAGTCTGACTGTCCGTCCAGATCGGAAAAAAAGTGGGAATTTCGATTCAGCTTGGCGGCGGCAGGCCGAAACCTACGGGCTGGGCGAGGCGGGGTCTGCTAGAACGGCTATAGCTCTTGGACGGAACGAGACAATTTCACCCAAGCCGGTACACCCGTGCACGGGCTCAGTCTGGGGTCAGGCGAGAAAGGACGCGGTGAATGGCCACCTAGTGGCGCTTTAAAATGAAAAAGCAACAACATGAGAGCGGCTATAGGCGAACGTATGTCGCGTGCTTTTTCACAGCACGCGCACGAGACAGTCGTACCATACGACAGAAAACCTCCATCCGAACAACTTTGCCTTTGGGACCACTGCTGTCAATCAACTCGTCCGTTGAATATCAAAGTTTGTGGGAAAAACCACATTCGGCAAACCGGTCGCAGGTTTCGACAACCTCGATGAAAACAGACGCAGTTCAGTTCTCTGAACTCTCCGGGTCACTGGCTGACACAGCAGAAAGAGACAGAAACATAACAAAACTGGTGCAACTTCACCCTTTGGGGCAGTGGGCGGCGCCACAAGCGTCAAGAACCGCACGCTTTTTCCCTCCACGCTATCTGCTTTTAACCAGTGTGTACAGGGGAGAGCGCGAACGCAGTCCCCCACTACCATAAATTATGCAGTCGAGATTCCCACATTTGGGGAATTCGCAGGGGTCAGCACAACCGGAGTGCAATGGCCGAGCCTCGCCCTGGGTGAACCACCTTCCTGATCATGGTGTCTCCCCTGCCAGGTAAGTATGAGTTGCCTGGCCTCCAGGCAGAGGCGCCCTATCCCCCTTCGCCATCCTCAAACACGGTGACCTTCCCCTCCCCCAAGAAAAGGAAGGACGGGGCACCTTCCATTGCTTGACTGCTGCGTGCGTGCGTGCCTGACCTTGATTTGAATCAGGTGTCCCTAATCCATCCAACACAAACCCCTGATTCGACTCATCAGCTCGTTGGTAAAGACTCTCAAATAAGAGGGACATCAAAAAACGTGCTGTGACGGTGATGAGTCAGCCGGCCGGCAACCGACGCTTTTGTTCTTCTTTTTTCCCTATGCTCATATGACCGCAGCTTGCTGCTTTCTCTGTGGCACGGTCATCGTCAACGGTCACCTCATCGTCATTCTGTATGCGCTTCCTGCGTATTTCTGTATTCTCTGACAAAATTCCAGTGGTGTTGTTGGTTCTTCTATTAGTCACAACAATTCGCAGTCCCCAAAAAGGGGAAGCACACCGTTCCTGGAGGCACTGCAATACCAGGTCGATGCGTGGAGTGGACGGAGCAAGCCCCGGTTCCGGCTCCATGTGCCAAAAATCTATTTAATATGCAGTCCCCGGATAGGGGACGTATCAGATATTAAACTGATAAGAACAGATACTACACTTGATCTTAGCCAAAAGGCCGAGAAGCGATGACACAATGACGCAGCGGCAGGGGAGCCGGCAAAGGCGACGCCCATCTGGGAAGCGGTGAGGGGGGGGAGGGTTGGCAAAGGCCGTACGTCGTAGAGACCTGAAACTTTGAGGGATGGTACTAGCCACTCGCTCTACAACATCACCAAGGCTGGCCCCCCGATGGGCCCGGCGGTGGCGCTACAGCCACCGAAAGTACGAAATGGCTCGTAGCTCCCAAACCGCACGCCGCAGAACCAAGTGTCTTATATCATCGGAATCCTTGGCTCGAGCCGAGCGAGACGCATGCCTCGGATTCGAAGGTTGCGCTGGCGAAATTTTCGGGTATTTGGGATTTTGTGAAAAACCTACTTTTGCACACTAGTCCTAGGTCTTTTGCCCGATCTGGCCCAAACCAGTGCAGAAAGATTCTCTGGAGTCTGACTGTCCGTCCAGATCGGAAAAAAAGTGGGAATTTCGATTCAGCTTGGCGGCGGCAGGCCGAAACCTACGGGCTGGGCGAGGCGGGGTCTGCTAGAACGGCTATAGCTCTTGGACGGAACGAGACAATTTCACCCAAGCCGGTACACCCGTGCACGGGCTCAGTCTGGGGTCAGGCGAGAAAGGACGCGGTGAATGGCCACCTAGTGGCGCTTTAAAATGAAAAAGCAACAACATGAGAGCGGCTATAGGCGAACGTATGTCGCGTGCTTTTTCACAGCACGCGCA
Organism: Pseudorasbora parva; assembly: GCF_024679245.1. Lineage (NCBI taxonomy): Eukaryota > Metazoa > Chordata > Actinopteri > Cypriniformes > Gobionidae > Pseudorasbora > Pseudorasbora parva. The sequence continues at coordinate 607,961 of NW_027125104.1, read as the reverse complement.
CGAGACAGTCGTACCATACGACAGAAAACCTCCATCCGAACAACTTTGCCTTTGGGACCACTGCTGTCAATCAACTCGTCCGTTGAATATCAAAGTTTGTGGGAAAAACCACATTCGGCAAACCGGTCGCAGGTTTCGACAACCTCGATGAAAACAGACGCAGTTCAGTTCTCTGAACTCTCCGGGTCACTGGCTGACACAGCAGAAAGAGACAGAAACATAACAAAACTGGTGCAACTTCACCCTTTGGGGCAGTGGGCGGCGCCACAAGCGTCAAGAACCGCACGCTTTTTCCCTCCACGCTATCTGCTTTTAACCAGTGTGTACAGGGGAGAGCGCGAACGCAGTCCCCCACTACCATAAATTATGCAGTCGAGATTCCCACATTTGGGGAATTCGCAGGGGTCAGCACAACCGGAGTGCAATGGCCGAGCCTCGCCCTGGGTGAACCACCTTCCTGATCATGGTGTCTCCCCTGCCAGGTAAGTATGAGTTGCCTGGCCTCCAGGCAGAGGCGCCCTATCCCCCTTCGCCATCCTCAAACACGGTGACCTTCCCCTCCCCCAAGAAAAGGAAGGACGGGGCACCTTCCATTGCTTGACTGCTGCGTGCGTGCGTGCCTGACCTTGATTTGAATCAGGTGTCCCTAATCCATCCAACACAAACCCCTGATTCGACTCATCAGCTCGTTGGTAAAGACTCTCAAATAAGAGGGACATCAAAAAACGTGCTGTGACGGTGATGAGTCAGCCGGCCGGCAACCGACGCTTTTGTTCTTCTTTTTTCCCTATGCTCATATGACCGCAGCTTGCTGCTTTCTCTGTGGCACGGTCATCGTCAACGGTCACCTCATCGTCATTCTGTATGCGCTTCCTGCGTATTTCTGTATTCTCTGACAAAATTCCAGTGGTGTTGTTGGTTCTTCTATTAGTCACAACAATTCGCAGTCCCCAAAAAGGGGAAGCACACCGTTCCTGGAGGCACTGCAATACCAGGTCGATGCGTGGAGTGGACGGAGCAAGCCCCGGTTCCGGCTCCATGTGCCAAAAATCAATTTAATATGCAGTCCCCGGATAGGGGACGTATCAGATATTAAACTGATAAGAACAGATACTACACTTGATCTTAGCCAAAAGGCCGAGAAGCGATGACACAATGACGCAGCGGCAGGGGAGCCGGCAAAGGCGACGCCCATCTGGGAAGCGGTGAGGGGGGGGAGGGTTGGCAAAGGCCGTACGTCGTAGAGACCTGAAACTTTGAGGGATGGTACTAGCCACTCGCTCTACAACATCACCAAGGCTGGCCCCCCGATGGGCCCGGCGGTGGCGCTACAGCCACCGAAAGTACGAAATGGCTCGTAGCTCCCAAACCGCACGCCGCAGAACCAAGTGTCTTATATCATCGGAATCCTTGGCTCGAGCCGAGCGAGACGCATGCCTCGGATTCGAAGGTTGCGCTGGCGAAATTTTCGGGTATTTGGGATTTTGTGAAAAACCTACTTTTGCACACTAGTCCTAGGTCTTTTGCCCGATCTGGCCCAAACCAGTGCAGAAAGATTCTCTGGAGTCTGACTGTCCGTCCAGATCGGAAAAAAAGTGGGAATTTCGATTCAGCTTGGCGGCGGCAGGCCGAAACCTACGGGCTGGGCGAGGCGGGGTCTGCTAGAACGGCTATAGCTCTTGGACGGAACGAGACAATTTCACCCAAGCCGGTACACCCGTGCACGGGCTCAGTCTGGGGTCAGGCGAGAAAGGACGCGGTGAATGGCCACCTAGTGGCGCTTTAAAATGAAAAAGCAACAACATGAGAGCGGCTATAGGCGAACGTATGTCGCGTGCTTTTTCACAGCACGCGCACGAGACAGTCGTGCCATACGACAGAAAACCTCCATCCGAACAACTTTGCCTTTGGGACCACTGCTGTCAATCAACTCGTCCGTTGAATATCAAAGTTTGTGGGAAAAACCACATTCGGCAAACCGGTCGCAGGTTTCGACAACCTCGATGAAAACAGACGCAGTTCAGTTCTCTGAACTCTCCGGGTCACTGGCTGACACAGCAGAAAGAGACAGAAACATAACAAAACTGGTGCAACTTCACCCTTTGGGGCAGTGGGCGGCGCCACAAGCGTCAAGAACCGCACGCTTTTTCCCTCCACGCTATCTGCTTTTAACCAGTGTGTACAGGGGAGAGCGCGAACGCAGTCCCCCACTACCATAAATTATGCAGTCGAGATTCCCACATTTGGGGAATTCGCAGGGGTCAGCACAACCGGAGTGCAATGGCCGAGCCTCGCCCTGGGTGAACCACCTTCCTGATCATGGTGTCTCCCCTGCCAGGTAAGTATGAGTTGCCTGGCCTCCAGGCAGAGGCGCCCTATCCCCCTTCGCCATCCTCAAACACGGTGACCTTCCCCTCCCCCAAGAAAAGGAAGGACGGGGCACCTTCCATTGCTTGACTGCTGCGTGCGTGCGTGCCTGACCTTGATTTGAATCAGGTGTCCCTAATCCATCCAACACAAACCCCTGATTCGACTCATCAGCTCGTTGGTAAAGACTCTCAAATAAGAGGGACATCAAAAAACGTGCTGTGACGGTGATGAGTCAGCCGGCCGGCAACCGACGCTTTTGTTCTTCTTTTTTCCCTATGCTCATATGACCGCAGCTTGCTGCTTTCTCTGTGGCACGGTCATCGTCAACGGTCACCTCATCGTCATTCTGTATGCGCTTCCTGCGTATTTCTGTATTCTCTGACAAAATTCCAGTGGTGTTGTTGGTTCTTCTATTAGTCACAACAATTCGCAGTCCCCAAAAAGGGGAAGCACACCGTTCCTGGAGGCACTGCAATACCAGGTCGATGCGTGGAGTGGACGGAGCAAGCCCCGGTTCCGGCTCCATGTGCCAAAAATCAATTTAATATGCAGTCCCCGGATAGGGGACGTATCAGATATTAAACTGATAAGAACAGATACTACACTTGATCTTAGCCAAAAGGCCGAGAAGCGATGACACAATGACGCAGCGGCAGGGGAGCCGGCAAAGGCGACGCCCATCTGGGAAGCGGTGAGGGGGGGGAGGGTTGGCAAAGGCCGTACGTCGTAGAGACCTGAAACTTTGAGGGATGGTACTAGCCACTCGCTCTACAACATCACCAAGGCTGGCCCCCCGATGGGCCCGGCGGTGGCGCTACAGCCACCGAAAGTACGAAATGGCTCGTAGCTCCCAAACCGCACGCCGCAGAACCAAGTGTCTTATATCATCGGAATCCTTGGCTCGAGCCGAGCGAGACGCATGCCTCGGATTTGAAGGTTGCGCTGGCGAAATTTTCGGGTATTTGGGATTTTGTGAAAAACCTACTTTTGCACACTAGTCCTAGGTCTTTTGCCCGATCTGGCCCAAACCAGTGCAGAAAGATTCTCTGGAGTCTGACTGTCCGTCCAGATTGGAAAAAAAGTGGGAATTTCGATTCAGCTTGGCGGCGGCAGGCCGAAACCTACGGGCTGGGCGAGGCGGGGTCTGCTAGAACGGCTATAGCTCTTGGACGGAACGAGACAATTTCACCCAAGCCGGTACACCCGTGCACGGGCTCAGTCTGGGGTCAGGCGAGAAAGGACGCGGTGAATGGCCACCTAGTGGCGCTTTAAAATGAAAAAGCAACAACATGAGAGCGGCTATAGGCGAACGTATGTCGCGTGCTTTTTCACAGCACGCGCACGAGACAGTCGTGCCATACGACAGAAAACCTCCATCCGAACAACTTTGCCTTTGGGACCACTGCTGTCAATCAACTCGTCCGTTGAATATCAAAGTTTGTGGGAAAAACCACATTCGGCAAACCGGTCGCAGGTTTCGACAACCTCGATGAAAACAGACGCAGTTCAGTTCTCTGAACTCTCCGGGTCACTGGCTGACACAGCAGAAAGAGACAGAAACATAACAAAACTGGTGCAACTTCACCCTTTGGGGCAGTGGGCGGCGCCACAAGCGTCAAGAACCGCACGCTTTTTCCCTCCACGCTATCTGCTTTTAACCAGTGTGTACAGGGGAGAGCGCGAACGCAGTCCCCCACTACCATAAATTATGCAGTCGAGATTCCCACATTTGGGGAATTCGCAGGGGTCAGCACAACCGGAGTGCAATGGCCGAGCCTCGCCCTGGGTGAACCACCTTCCTGATCATGGTGTCTCCCCTGCCAGGTAAGTATGAGTTGCCTGGCCTCCAGGCAGAGGCGCCCTATCCCCCTTCGCCATCCTCAAACACGGTGACCTTCCCCTCCCCCAAGAAAAGGAAGGACGGGGCACCTTCCATTGCTTGACTGCTGCGTGCGTGCGTGCCTGACCTTGATTTGAATCAGGTGTCCCTAATCCATCCAACACAAACCCCTGATTCGACTCATCAGCTCGTTGGTAAAGACTCTCAAATAAGAGGGACATCAAAAAACGTGCTGTGACGGTGATGAGTCAGCCGGCCGGCAACCGACGCTTTTGTTCTTCTTTTTTCCCTATGCTCATATGACCGCAGCTTGCTGCTTTCTCTGTGGCACGGTCATCGTCAACGGTCACCTCATCGTCATTCTGTATGCGCTTCCTGCGTATTTCTGTATTCTCTGACAAAATTCCAGTGGTGTTGTTGGTTCTTCTATTAGTCACAACAATTCGCAGTCCCCAAAAAGGGGAAGCACACCGTTCCTGGAGGCACTGCAATACCAGGTCGATGCGTGGAGTGGACGGAGCAAGCCCCGGTTCCGGCTCCATGTGCCAAAAATCAATTTAATATGCAGTCCCCGGATAGGGGACGTATCAGATATTAAACTGATAAGAACAGATACTACACTTGATCTTAGCCAAAAGGCCGAGAAGCGATGACACAATGACGCAGCGGCAGGGGAGCCGGCAAAGGCGACGCCCATCTGGGAAGCGGTGAGGGGGGGGAGGGTTGGCAAAGGCCGTACGTCGTAGAGACCTGAAACTTTGAGGGATGGTACTAGCCACTCGCTCTACAACATCACCAAGGCTGGCCCCCCGATGGGCCCGGCGGTGGCGCTACAGCCACCGAAAGTACGAAATGGCTCGTAGCTCCCAAACCGCACGCCGCAGAACCAAGTGTCTTATATCATCGGAATCCTTGGCTCAAGCCGAGCGAGACGCATGCCTCGGATTCGAAGGTTGCGCTGGCGAAATTTTCGGGTATTTGGGATTTTGTGAAAAACCTACTTTTGCACACTAGTCCTAGGTCTTTTGCCCGATCTGGCCCAAACCAGTGCAGAAAGATTCTCTGGAGTCTGACTGTCCGTCCAGATCGGAAAAAAAGTGGGAATTTCGATTCAGCTTGGCGGCGGCAGGCCGAAACCTACGGGCTGGGCGAGGCGGGGTCTGCTAGAACGGCTATAGCTCTTGGACGGAACGAGACAATTTCACCCAAGCCGGTACACCCGTGCACGGGCTCAGTCTGGGGTCAGGCGAGAAAGGACGCGGTGAATGGCCACCTAGTGGCGCTTTAAAATGAAAAAGCAACAACATGAGAGCGGCTATAGGCGAACGTATGTCGCGTGCTTTTTCACAGCACGCGCACGAGACAGTCGTGCCATACGACAGAAAACCTCCATCCGAACAACTTTGCCTTTGGGACCACTGCTGTCAATCAACTCGTCCGTTGAATATCAAAGTTTGTGGGAAAAACCACATTCGGCAAACCGGTCGCAGGTTTCGACAACCTCGATGAAAACAGACGCAGTTCAGTTCTCTGAACTCTCCGGGTCACTGGCTGACACAGCAGAAAGAGACAGAAACATAACAAAACTGGTGCAACTTCACCCTTTGGGGCAGTGGGCGGCGCCACAAGCGTCAAGAACCGCACGCTTTTTCCCTCCACGCTATCTGCTTTTAACCAGTGTGTACAGGGGAGAGCGCGAACGCAGTCCCCCACTACCATAAATTATGCAGTCGAGATTCCCACATTTGGGGAATTCGCAGGGGTCAGCACAACCGGAGTGCAATGGCCGAGCCTCGCCCTGGGTGAACCACCTTCCTGATCATGGTGTCTCCCCTGCCAGGTAAGTATGAGTAGCCTGGCCTCCAGGCAGAGGCGCCCTATCCCCCTTCGCCATCCTCAAACACGGTGACCTTCCCCTCCCCCAAGAAAAGGAAGGACGGGGCACCTTCCATTGCTTGACTGCTGCGTGCGTGCGTGCCTGACCTTGATTTGAATCAGGTGTCCCTAATCCATCCAACACAAACCCCTGATTCGACTCATCAGCTCGTTGGTAAAGACTCTCAAATAAGAGGGACATCAAAAAACGTGCTGTGACGGTGATGAGTCAGCCGGCCGGCAACCGACGCTTTTGTTCTTCTTTTTTCCCTATGCTCATATGACCGCAGCTTGCTGCTTTCTCTGTGGCACGGTCATCGTCAACGGTCACCTCATCGTCATTCTGTATGCGCTTCCTGCGTATTTCTGTATTCTCTGACAAAATTCCAGTGGTGTTGTTGGTTCTTCTATTAGTCACAACAATTCGCAGTCCCCAAAAAGGGGAAGCACACCGTTCCTGGAGGCACTGCAATACCAGGTCGATGCGTGGAGTGGACGGAGCAAGCCCCGGTTCCGGCTCCATGTGCCAAAAATCAATTTAATATGCAGTCCCCGGATAGGGGACGTATCAGATATTAAACTGATAAGAACAGATACTACACTTGATCTTAGCCAAAAGGCCGAGAAGCGATGACACAATGACGCAGCGGCAGGGGAGCCGGCAAAGGCGACGCCCATCTGGGAAGCGGTGAGGGGGGGGAGGGTTGGCAAAGGCCGTACGTCGTAGAGACCTGAAACTTTGAGGGATGGTACTAGCCACTCGCTCTACAACATCACCAAGGCTGGCCCCCCGATGGGCCCGGCGGTGGCGCTACAGCCACCGAAAGTACGAAATGGCTCGTAGCTCCCAAACCGCACGCCGCAGAACCAAGTGTCTTATATCATCGGAATCCTTGGCTCGAGCCGAGCGAGACGCATGCCTCGGATTCGAAGGTTGCGCTGGCGAAATTTTCGGGTATTTGGGATTTTGTGAAAAACCTACTTTTGCACACTAGTCCTAGGTCTTTTGCCCGATCTGGCCCAAACCAGTGCAGAAAGATTCTCTGGAGTCTGACTGTCCGTCCAGATCGGAAAAAAAGTGGGAATTTCGATTCAGCTTGGCGGCGGCAGGCCGAAACCTACGGGCTGGGCGAGGCGGGGTCTGCTAGAACGGCTATAGCTCTTGGACGGAACGAGACAATTTCACCCAAGCCGGTACACCCGTGCACGGGCTCAGTCTGGGGTCAGGCGAGAAAGGACGCGGTGAATGGCCACCTAGTGGCGCTTTAAAATGAAAAAGCAACAACATGAGAGCGGCTATAGGCGAACGTATGTCGCGTGCTTTTTCACAGCACGCGCACGAGACAGTCGTACCATACGACAGAAAACCTCCATCCGAACAACTTTGCCTTTGGGACCACTGCTGTCAATCAACTCGTCCGTTGAATATCAAAGTTTGTGGGAAAAACCACATTCGGCAAACCGGTCGCAGGTTTCGACAACCTCGATGAAAACAGACGCAGTTCAGTTCTCTGAACTCTCCGGGTCACTGGCTGACACAGCAGAAAGAGACAGAAACATAACAAAACTGGTGCAACTTCACCCTTTGGGGCAGTGGGCGGCGCCACAAGCGTCAAGAACCGCACGCTTTTTCCCTCCACGCTATCTGCTTTTAACCAGTGTGTACAGGGGAGAGCGCGAACGCAGTCCCCCACTACCATAAATTATGCAGTCGAGATTCCCACATTTGGGGAATTCGCAGGGGTCAGCACAACCGGAGTGCAATGGCCGAGCCTCGCCCTGGGTGAACCACCTTCCTGATCATGGTGTCTCCCCTGCCAGGTAAGTATGAGTTGCCTGGCCTCCAGGCAGAGGCGCCCTATCCCCCTTCGCCATCCTCAAACACGGTGACCTTCCCCTCCCCCAAGAAAAGGAAGGACGGGGCACCTTCCATTGCTTGACTGCTGCGTGCGTGCGTGCCTGACCTTGATTTGAATCAGGTGTCCCTAATCCATCCAACACAAACCCCTGATTCGACTCATCAGCTCGTTGGTAAAGACTCTCAAATAAGAGGGACATCAAAAAACGTGCTGTGACGGTGATGAGTCAGCCGGCCGGCAACCGACGCTTTTGTTCTTCTTTTTTCCCTATGCTCATATGACCGCAGCTTGCTGCTTTCTCTGTGGCACGGTCATCGTCAACGGTCACCTCATCGTCATTCTGTATGCGCTTCCTGCGTATTTCTGTATTCTCTGACAAAATTCCAGTGGTGTTGTTGGTTCTTCTATTAGTCACAACAATTCGCAGTCCCCAAAAAGGGGAAGCACACCGTTCCTGGAGGCACTGCAATACCAGGTCGATGCGTGGAGTGGACGGAGCAAGCCCCGGTTCCGGCTCCATGTGCCAAAAATCAATTTAATATGCAGTCCCCGGATAGGGGACGTATCAGATATTAAACTGATAAGAACAGATACTACACTTGATCTTAGCCAAAAGGCCGAGAAGCGATGACACAATGACGCAGCGGCAGGGGAGCCGGCAAAGGCGACGCCCATCTGGGAAGCGGTGAGGGGGGGGAGGGTTGGCAAAGGCCGTACGTCGTAGAGACCTGAAACTTTGAGGGATGGTACTAGCCACTCGCTCTACAACATCACCAAGGCTGGCCCCCCGATGGGCCCGGCGGTGGCGCTACAGCCACCGAAAGTACGAAATGGCTCGTAGCTCCCAAACCGCACGCCGCAGAACCAAGTGTCTTATATCATCGGAATCCTTGGCTCGAGCCGAGCGAGACGCATGCCTCGGATTCGAAGGTTGCGCTGGCGAAATTTTCGGGTATTTGGGATTTTGTGAAAAACCTACTTTTGCACACTAGTCCTAGGTCTTTTGCCCGATCTGGCCCAAACCAGTGCAGAAAGATTCTCTGGAGTCTGACTGTCCGTCCAGATCGGAAAAAAAGTGGGAATTTCGATTCAGCTTGGCGGCGGCAGGCCGAAACCTACGGGCTGGGCGAGGCGGGGTCTGCTAGAACGGCTATAGCTCTTGGACGGAACGAGACAATTTCACCCAAGCCGGTACACCCGTGCACGGGCTCAGTCTGGGGTCAGGCGAGAAAGGACGCGGTGAATGGCCACCTAGTGGCGCTTTAAAATGAAAAAGCAACAACATGAGAGCGGCTATAGGCGAACGTATGTCGCGTGCTTTTTCACAGCACGCGCACGAGACAGTCGTGCCATACGACAGAAAACCTCCATCCGAACAACTTTGCCTTTGGGACCACTGCTGTCAATCAACTCGTCCGTTGAATATCAAAGTTTGTGGGAAAAACCACATTCGGCAAACCGGTCGCAGGTTTCGACAACCTCGATGAAAACAGACGCAGTTCAGTTCTCTGAACTCTCCGGGTCACTGGCTGACACAGCAGAAAGAGACAGAAACATAACAAAACTGGTGCAACTTCACCCTTTGGGGCAGTGGGCGGCGCCACAAGCGTCAAGAACCGCACGCTTTTTCCCTCCACGCTATCTGCTTTTAACCAGTGTGTACAGGGGAGAGCGCGAACGCAGTCCCCCACTACCATAAATTATGCAGTCGAGATTCCCACATTTGGGGAATTCGCAGGGGTCAGCACAACCGGAGTGCAATGGCCGAGCCTCGCCCTGGGTGAACCACCTTCCTGATCATGGTGTCTCCCCTGCCAGGTAAGTATGAGTTGCCTGGCCTCCAGGCAGAGGCGCCCTATCCCCCTTCGCCATCCTCAAACACGGTGACCTTCCCCTCCCCCAAGAAAAGGAAGGACGGGGCACCTTCCATTGCTTGACTGCTGCGTGCGTGCGTGCCTGACCTTGATTTGAATCAGGTGTCCCTAATCCATCCAACACAAACCCCTGATTCGACTCATCAGCTCGTTGGTAAAGACTCTCAAATAAGAGGGACATCAAAAAACGTGCTGTGACGGTGATGAGTCAGCCGGCCGGCAACCGACGCTTTTGTTCTTCTTTTTTCCCTATGCTCATATGACCGCAGCTTGCTGCTTTCTCTGTGGCACGGTCATCGTCAACGGTCACCTCATCGTCATTCTGTATGCGCTTCCTGCGTATTTCTGTATTCTCTGACAAAATTCCAGTGGTGTTGTTGGTTCTTCTATTAGTCACAACAATTCGCAGTCCCCAAAAAGGGGAAGCACACCGTTCCTGGAGGCACTGCAATACCAGGTCGATGCGTGGAGTGGACGGAGCAAGCCCCGGTTCCGGCTCCATGTGCCAAAAATCAATTTAATATGCAGTCCCCGGATAGGGGACGTATCAGATATTAAACTGATAAGAACAGATACTACACTTGATCTTAGCCAAAAGGCCGAGAAGCGATGACACAATGACGCAGCGGCAGGGGAGCCGGCAAAGGCGACGCCCATCTGGGAAGCGGTGAGGGGGGGGAGGGTTGGCAAAGGCCGTACGTCGTAGAGACCTGAAACTTTGAGGGATGGTACTAGCCACTCGCTCTACAACATCACCAAGGCTGGCCCCCCGATGGGCCCGGCGGTGGCGCTACAGCCACCGAAAGTACGAAATGGCTCGTAGCTCCCAAACCGCACGCCGCAGAACCAAGTGTCTTATATCATCGGAATCCTTGGCTCGAGCCGAGCGAGACGCATGCCTCGGATTCGAAGGTTGCGCTGGCGAAATTTTCGGGTATTTGGGATTTTGTGAAAAACCTACTTTTGCACACTAGTCCTAGGTCTTTTGCCCGATCTGGCCCAAACCAGTGCAGAAAGATTCTCTGGAGTCTGACTGTCCGTCCAGATCGGAAAAAAAGTGGGAATTTCGATTCAGCTTGGCGGCGGCAGGCCGAAACCTACGGGCTGGGCGAGGCGGGGTCTGCTAGAACGGCTATAGCTCTTGGACGGAACGAGACAATTTCACCCAAGCCGGTACACCCGTGCACGGGCTCAGTCTGGGGTCAGGCGAGAAAGGACGCGGTGAATGGCCACCTAGTGGCGCTTTAAAATGAAAAAGCAACAACATGAGAGCGGCTATAGGCGAACGTATGTCGCGTGCTTTTTCACAGCACGCGCACGAGACAGTCGTGCCATACGACAGAAAACCTCCATCCGAACAACTTTGCCTTTGGGACCACTGCTGTCAATCAACTCGTCCGTTGAATATCAAAGTTTGTGGGAAAAACCACATTCGGCAAACCGGTCGCAGGTTTCGACAACCTCGATGAAAACAGACGCAGTTCAGTTCTCTGAACTCTCCGGGTCACTGGCTGACACAGCAGAAAGAGACAGAAACATAACAAAACTGGTGCAACTTCACCCTTTGGGGCAGTGGGCGGCGCCACAAGCGTCAAGAACCGCACGCTTTTTCCCTCCACGCTATCTGCTTTTAACCAGTGTGTACAGGGGAGAGCGCGAACGCAGTCCCCCACTACCATAAATTATGCAGTCGAGATTCCCACATTTGGGGAATTCGCAGGGGTCAGCACAACCGGAGTGCAATGGCCGAGCCTCGCCCTGGGTGAACCACCTTCCTGATCATGGTGTCTCCCCTGCCAGGTAAGTATGAGTTGCCTGGCCTCCAGGCAGAGGCGCCCTATCCCCCTTCGCCATCCTCAAACACGGTGACCTTCCCCTCCCCCAAGAAAAGGAAGGACGGGGCACCTTCCATTGCTTGACTGCTGCGTGCGTGCGTGCCTGACCTTGATTTGAATCAGGTGTCCCTAATCCATCCAACACAAACCCCTGATTCGACTCATCAGCTCGTTGGTAAAGACTCTCAAATAAGAGGGACATCAAAAAACGTGCTGTGACGGTGATGAGTCAGCCGGCCGGCAACCGACGCTTTTGTTCTTCTTTTTTCCCTATGCTCATATGACCGCAGCTTGCTGCTTTCTCTGTGGCACGGTCATCGTCAACGGTCACCTCATCGTCATTCTGTATGCGCTTCCTGCGTATTTCTGTATTCTCTGACAAAATTCCAGTGGTGTTGTTGGTTCTTCTATTAGTCACAACAATTCGCAGTCCCCAAAAAGGGGAAGCACACCGTTCCTGGAGGCACTGCAATACCAGGTCGATGCGTGGAGTGGACGGAGCAAGCCCCGGTTCCGGCTCCATGTGCCAAAAATCAATTTAATATGCAGTCCCCGGATAGGGGACGTATCAGATATTAAACTGATAAGAACAGATACTACACTTGATCTTAGCCAAAAGGCCGAGAAGCGATGACACAATGACGCAGCGGCAGGGGAGCCGGCAAAGGCGACGCCCATCTGGGAAGCGGTGAGGGGGGGGAGGGTTGGCAAAGGCCGTACGTCGTAGAGACCTGAAACTTTGAGGGATGGTACTAGCCACTCGCTCTACAACATCACCAAGGCTGGCCCCCCGATGGGCCCGGCGGTGGCGCTACAGCCACCGAAAGTACGAAATGGCTCGTAGCTCCCAAACCGCACGCCGCAGAACCAAGTGTCTTATATCATCGGAATCCTTGGCTCGAGCCGAGCGAGACGCATGCCTCGGATTCGAAGGTTGCGCTGGCGAAATTTTCGGGTATTTGGGATTTTGTGAAAAACCTACTTTTGCACACTAGTCCTAGGTCTTTTGCCCGATCTGGCCCAAACCAGTGCAGAAAGATTCTCTGGAGTCTGACTGTCCGTCCAGATCGGAAAAAAAGTGGGAATTTCGATTCAGCTTGGCGGCGGCAGGCCGAAACCTACGGGCTGGGCGAGGCGGGGTCTGCTAGAACGGCTATAGCTCTTGGACGGAACGAGACAATTTCACCCAAGCCGGTACACCCGTGCACGGGCTCAGTCTGGGGTCAGGCGAGAAAGGACGCGGTGAATGGCCACCTAGTGGCGCTTTAAAATGAAAAAGCAACAACATGAGAGCGGCTATAGGCGAACGTATGTCGCGTGCTTTTTCACAGCACGCGCACGAGACAGTCGTACCATACGACAGAAAACCTCCATCCGAACAACTTTGCCTTTGGGACCACTGCTGTCAATCAACTCGTCCGTTGAATATCAAAGTTTGTGGGAAAAACCACATTCGGCAAACCGGTCGCAGGTTTCGACAACCTCGATGAAAACAGACGCAGTTCAGTTCTCTGAACTCTCCGGGTCACTGGCTGACACAGCAGAAAGAGACAGAAACATAACAAAACTGGTGCAACTTCACCCTTTGGGGCAGTGGGCGGCGCCACAAGCGTCAAGAACCGCACGCTTTTTCCCTCCACGCTATCTGCTTTTAACCAGTGTGTACAGGGGAGAGCGCGAACGCAGTCCCCCACTACCATAAATTATGCAGTCGAGATTCCCACATTTGGGGAATTCGCAGGGGTCAGCACAACCGGAGTGCAATGGTTGCATCGGAAATATCATCGGAATCCTTGGCTCGAGCCGAGCGAGACGCATGCCTCGGATTCGAAGGTTGCGCTGGCGAAATTTTCGGGTATTTGGGATTTTGTGAAAAACCTACTTTTGCACACTAGTCCTAGGTCTTTTGCCCGATCTGGCCCAAACCAGTGCAGAAAGATTCTCTGGAGTCTGACTGTCCGTCCAGATCGGAAAAAAAGTGGGAATTTCGATTCAGCTTGGCGGCGGCAGGCCGAAACCTACGGGCTGGGCGAGGCGGGGTCTGCTAGAACGGCTATAGCTCTTGGACGGAACGAGACAATTTCACCCAAGCCGGTACACCCGTGCACGGGCTCAGTCTGGGGTCAGGCGAGAAAGGACGCGGTGAATGGCCACCTAGTGGCGCTTTAAAATGAAAAAGCAACAACATGAGAGCGGCTATAGGCGAACGTATGTCGCGTGCTTTTTCACAGCACGCGCACGAGACAGTCGTACCATACGACAGAAAACCTCCATCCGAACAACTTTGCCTTTGGGACCACTGCTGTCAATCAACTCGTCCGTTGAATATCAAAGTTTGTGGGAAAAACCACATTCGGCAAACCGGTCGCAGGTTTCGACAACCTCGATGAAAACAGACGCAGTTCAGTTCTCTGAACTCTCCGGGTCACTGGCTGACACAGCAGAAAGAGACAGAAACATAACAAAACTGGTGCAACTTCACCCTTTGGGGCAGTGGGCGGCGCCACAAGCGTCAAGAACCGCACGCTTTTTCCCTCCACGCTATCTGCTTTTAACCAGTGTGTACAGGGGAGAGCGCGAACGCAGTCCCCCACTACCATAAATTATGCAGTCGAGATTCCCACATTTGGGGAATTCGCAGGGGTCAGCACAACCGGAGTGCAATGGTTGCATCGGAAATATCATCGGAATCCTTGGCTCGAGCCGAGCGAGACGCATGCCTCGGATTCGAAGGTTGCGCTGGCGAAATTTTCGGGTATTTGGGATTTTGTGAAAAACCTACTTTTGCACACTAGTCCTAGGTCTTTTGCCCGATCTGGCCCAAACCAGTGCAGAAAGATTCTCTGGAGTCTGACTGTCCGTCCAGATCGGAAAAAAAGTGGGAATTTCGATTCAGCTTGGCGGCGGCAGGCCGAAACCTACGGGCTGGGCGAGGCGGGGTCTGCTAGAACGGCTATAGCTCTTGGACGGAACGAGACAATTTCACCCAAGCCGGTACACCCGTGCACGGGCTCAGTCTGGGGTCAGGCGAGAAAGGACGCGGTGAATGGCCACCTAGTGGCGCTTTAAAATGAAAAAGCAACAACATGAGAGCGGCTATAGGCGAACGTATGTCGCGTGCTTTTTCACAGCACGCGCACGAGACAGTCGTACCATACGACAGAAAACCTCCATCCGAACAACTTTGCCTTTGGGACCACTGCTGTCAATCAACTCGTCCGTTGAATATCAAAGTTTGTGGGAAAAACCACATTCGGCAAACCGGTCGCAGGTTTCGACAACCTCGATGAAAACAGACGCAGTTCAGTTCTCTGAACTCTCCGGGTCACTGGCTGACACAGCAGAAAGAGACAGAAACATAACAAAACTGGTGCAACTTCACCCTTTGGGGCAGTGGGCGGCGCCACAAGCGTCAAGAACCGCACGCTTTTTCCCTCCACGCTATCTGCTTTTAACCAGTGTGTACAGGGGAGAGCGCGAACGCAGTCCCCCACTACCATAAATTATGCAGTCGAGATTCCCACATTTGGGGAATTCGCAGGGGTCAGCACAACCGGAGTGCAATGGCCGAGCCTCGCCCTGGGTGAACCACCTTCCTGATCATGGTGTCTCCCCTGCCAGGTAAGTATGAGTTGCCTGGCCTCCAGGCAGAGGCGCCCTATCCCCCTTCGCCATCCTCAAACACGGTGACCTTCCCCTCCCCCAAGAAAAGGAAGGACGGGGCACCTTCCATTGCTTGACTGCTGCGTGCGTGCGTGCGTGACCTTGATTTGAATCAGGTGTCCCTAATCCATCCAACACAAACCCCTGATTCGACTCATCAGCTCGTTGGTAAAGACTCTCAAATAAGAGGGACATCAAAAAACGTGCTGTGACGGTGATGAGTCAGCCGGCCGGCAACCGACGCTTTTGTTCTTCTTTTTTCCCTATGCTCATATGACCGCAGCTTGCTGCTTTCTCTGTGGCACGGTCATCGTCAACGGTCACCTCATCGTCATTCTGTATGCGCTTCCTGCGTATTTCTGTATTCTCTGACAAAAGTCCAGTGGTGTTGTTGGTTCTTCTATTAGTCACAACAATTCGCAGTCCCCAAAAAGGGGAAGCACACCGTTCCTGGAGGCACTGCAATACCAGGTCGATGCGTGGAGTGGACGGAGCAAGCCCCGGGTCCGGCTCCATGTGCCAAAAATCAATTTAATATGCAGTCCCCGGATAGGGGACGTATCAGATATTAAACTGATAAGAACAGATACTACACTTGATCTTAGCCAAAAGGCCGAGAAGCGATGACACAATGACGCAGCGGCAGGGGAGCCGGCAAAGGCGACGCCCATCTGGGAAGCGGTGAGGGGGGGGGGGGTTGGCAAAGGCCGTACGTCGTAGAGACCTGAAACTTTGAGGGATGGCACTAGCCACTCGCTCTACAACATCACCAAGGCTGGCCCCCCGATGGGCCCGGCGGTGGCGCTACAGCCACCGAAAGTACGAAATGGCTCGTAGCTCCCAAACCGCACGCCGCAGAACCAAGTGTCTTATATCATCGGAATCCTTGGCTCGAGCCGAGCGAGACGCATGCCTCGGATTCGAAGGTTGCGCTGGCGAAATTTTCGGGTATTTGGGATTTTGTGAAAAACCTACTTTTGCACACTAGTCCTAGGTCTTTTGCCCGATCTGGCCCAAACCAGTGCAGAAAGATTCTCTGGAGTCTGACTGTCCGTCCAGATCGGAAAAAAAGTGGGAATTTCGATTCAGCTTGGCGGCGGCAGGCCGAAACCTACGGGCTGGGCGAGGCGGGGTCTGCTAGAACGGCTATAGCTCTTGGACGGAACGAGACAATTTCACCCAAGCCGGTACACCCGTGCACGGGCTCAGTCTGGGGTCAGGCGAGAAAGGACGCGGTGAATGGCCACCTAGTGGCGCTTTAAAATGAAAAAGCAACAACATGAGAGCGGCTATAGGCGAACGTATGTCGCGTGCTTTTTCACAGCACGCGCACGAGACAGTCGTACCATACGACAGAAAACCTCCATCCGAACAACTTTGCCTTTGGGACCACTGCTGTCAATCAACTCGTCCGTTGAATATCAAAGTTTGTGGGAAAAACCACATTCGGCAAACCGGTCGCAGGTTTCGACAACCTCGATGAAAACAGACGCAGTTCAGTTCTCTGAACTCTCCGGGTCACTGGCTGACACAGCAGAAAGAGACAGAAACATAACAAAACTGGTGCAACTTCACCCTTTGGGGCAGTGGGCGGCGCCACAAGCGTCAAGAACCGCACGCTTTTTCCCTCCACGCTATCTGCTTTTAACCAGTGTGTACAGGGGAGAGCGCGAACGCAGTCCCCCACTACCATAAATTATGCAGTCGAGATTCCCACATTTGGGGAATTCGCAGGGGTCAGCACAACCGGAGTGCAATGGCCGAGCCTCGCCCTGGGTGAACCACCTTCCTGATCATGGTGTCTCCCCTGCCAGGTAAGTATGAGTTGCCTGGCCTCCAGGCAGAGGCGCCCTATCCCCCTTCGCCATCCTCAAACACGGTGACCTTCCCCTCCCCCAAGAAAAGGAAGGACGGGGCACCTTCCATTGCTTGACTGCTGCGTGCGTGCGTGCGTGACCTTGATTTGAATCAGGTGTCCCTAATCCATCCAACACAAACCCCTGATTCGACTCATCAGCTCGTTGGTAAAGACTCTCAAATAAGAGGGACATCAAAAAACGTGCTGTGACGGTGATGAGTCAGCCGGCCGGCAACCGACGCT
Source organism: Pseudorasbora parva (assembly GCF_024679245.1). Classification (NCBI taxonomy): domain Eukaryota; kingdom Metazoa; phylum Chordata; class Actinopteri; order Cypriniformes; family Gobionidae; genus Pseudorasbora; species Pseudorasbora parva. The sequence goes on along the minus strand of NW_027125104.1, from coordinate 590,544 downwards.
TTTGTTCTTCTTTTTTCCCTATGCTCATATGACCGCAGCTTGCTGCTTTCTCTGTGGCACGGTCATCGTCAACGGTCACCTCATCGTCATTCTGTATGCGCTTCCTGCGTATTTCTGTATTCTCTGACAAAAGTCCAGTGGTGTTGTTGGTTCTTCTATTAGTCACAACAATTCGCAGTCCCCGAAAAGGGGAAGCACACCGTTCCTGGAGGCACTGCAATACCAGGTCGATGCGTGGAGTGGACGGAGCAAGCCCCGGTTCCGGCTCCATGTGCCAAAAATCAATTTAATATGCAGTCCCCGGATAGGGGACGTATCAGATATTAAACTGATAAGAACAGATACTACACTTGATCTTAGCCAAAAGGCCGAGAAGCGATGACACAATGACGCAGCGGCAGGGGAGCCGGCAAAGGCGACGCCCATCTGGGAAGCGGTGAGGGGGGGGAGGGTTGGCAAAGGCCGTACGTCGTAGAGACCTGAAACTTTGAGGGATGGCACTAGCCACTCGCTCTACAACATCACCAAGGCTGGCCCCCCGATGGGCCCGGCGGTGGCGCTACAGCCACCGAAAGTACGAAATGGCTCGTAGCTCCCAAACCGCACGCCGCAGAACCAAGTGTCTTATATCATCGGAATCCTTGGCTCGAGCCGAGCGAGACGCATGCCTCGGATTCGAAGGTTGCGCTGGCGAAATTTTCGGGTATTTGGGATTTTGTGAAAAACCTACTTTTGCACACTAGTCCTAGGTCTTTTGCCCGATCTGGCCCAAACCAGTGCAGAAAGATTCTCTGGAGTCTGACTGTCCGTCCAGATCGGAAAAAAAGTGGGAATTTCGATTCAGCTTGGCGGCGGCAGGCCGAAACCTACGGGCTGGGCGAGGCGGGGTCTGCTAGAACGGCTATAGCTCTTGGACGGAACGAGACAATTTCACCCAAGCCGGTACACCCGTGCACGGGCTCAGTCTGGGGTCAGGCGAGAAAGGACGCGGTGAATGGCCACCTAGTGGCGCTTTAAAATGAAAAAGCAACAACATGAGAGCGGCTATAGGCGAACGTATGTCGCGTGCTTTTTCACAGCACGCGCACGAGACAGTCGTACCATACGACAGAAAACCTCCATCCGAACAACTTTGCCTTTGGGACCACTGCTGTCAATCAACTCGTCCGTTGAATATCAAAGTTTGTGGGAAAAACCACATTCGGCAAACCGGTCGCAGGTTTCGACAACCTCGATGAAAACAGACGCAGTTCAGTTCTCTGAACTCTCCGGGTCACTGGCTGACACAGCAGAAAGAGACAGAAACATAACAAAACTGGTGCAACTTCACCCTTTGGGGCAGTGGGCGGCGCCACAAGCGTCAAGAACCGCACGCTTTTTCCCTCCACGCTATCTGCTTTTAACCAGTGTGTACAGGGGAGAGCGCGAACGCAGTCCCCCACTACCATAAATTATGCAGTCGAGATTCCCACATTTGGGGAATTCGCAGGGGTCAGCACAACCGGAGTGCAATGGCCGAGCCTCGCCCTGGGTGAACCACCTTCCTGATCATGGTGTCTCCCCTGCCAGGTAAGTATGAGTTGCCTGGCCTCCAGGCAGAGGCGCCCTATCCCCCTTCGCCATCCTCAAACACGGTGACCTTCCCCTCCCCCAAGAAAAGGAAGGACGGGGCACCTTCCATTGCTTGACTGCTGCGTGCGTGCGTGCGTGACCTTGATTTGAATCAGGTGTCCCTAATCCATCCAACACAAACCCCTGATTCGACTCATCAGCTCGTTGGTAAAGACTCTCAAATAAGAGGGACATCAAAAAACGTGCTGTGACGGTGATGAGTCAGCCGGCCGGCAACCGACGCTTTTGTTCTTCTTTTTTCCCTATGCTCATATGACCGCAGCTTGCTGCTTTCTCTGTGGCACGGTCATCGTCAACGGTCACCTCATCGTCATTCTGTATGCGCTTCCTGCGTATTTCTGTATTCTCTGACAAAAGTCCAGTGGTGTTGTTGGTTCTTCTATTAGTCACAACAATTCGCAGTCCCCGAAAAGGGGAAGCACACCGTTCCTGGAGGCACTGCAATACCAGGTCGATGCGTGGAGTGGACGGAGCAAGCCCCGGTTCCGGCTCCATGTGCCAAAAATCAATTTAATATGCAGTCCCCGGATAGGGGACGTATCAGATATTAAACTGATAAGAACAGATACTACACTTGATCTTAGCCAAAAGGCCGAGAAGCGATGACACAATGACGCAGCGGCAGGGGAGCCGGCAAAGGCGACGCCCATCTGGGAAGCGGTGAGGGGGGGGAGGGTTGGCAAAGGCCGTACGTCGTAGAGACCTGAAACTTTGAGGGATGGCACTAGCCACTCGCTCTACAACATCACCAAGGCTGGCCCCCCGATGGGCCCGGCGGTGGCGCTACAGCCACCGAAAGTACGAAATGGCTCGTAGCTCCCAAACCGCACGCCGCAGAACCAAGTGTCTTATATCATCGGAATCCTTGGCTCGAGCCGAGCGAGACGCATGCCTCGGATTCGAAGGTTGCGCTGGCGAAATTTTCGGGTATTTGGGATTTTGTGAAAAACCTACTTTTGCACACTAGTCCTAGGTCTTTTGCCCGATCTGGCCCAAACCAGTGCAGAAAGATTCTCTGGAGTCTGACTGTCCGTCCAGATCGGAAAAAAAGTGGGAATTTCGATTCAGCTTGGCGGCGGCAGGCCGAAACCTACGGGCTGGGCGAGGCGGGGTCTGCTAGAACGGCTATAGCTCTTGGACGGAACGAGACAATTTCACCCAAGCCGGTACACCCGTGCACGGGCTCAGTCTGGGGTCAGGCGAGAAAGGACGCGGTGAATGGCCACCTAGTGGCGCTTTAAAATGAAAAAGCAACAACATGAGAGCGGCTATAGGCGAACGTATGTCGCGTGCTTTTTCACAGCACGCGCACGAGACAGTCGTACCATACGACAGAAAACCTCCATCCGAACAACTTTGCCTTTGGGACCACTGCTGTCAATCAACTCGTCCGTTGAATATCAAAGTTTGTGGGAAAAACCACATTCGGCAAACCGGTCGCAGGTTTCGACAACCTCGATGAAAACAGACGCAGTTCAGTTCTCTGAACTCTCCGGGTCACTGGCTGACACAGCAGAAAGAGACAGAAACATAACAAAACTGGTGCAACTTCACCCTTTGGGGCAGTGGGCGGCGCCACAAGCGTCAAGAACCGCACGCTTTTTCCCTCCACGCTATCTGCTTTTAACCAGTGTGTACAGGGGAGAGCGCGAACGCAGTCCCCCACTACCATAAATTATGCAGTCGAGATTCCCACATTTGGGGAATTCGCAGGGGTCAGCACAACCGGAGTGCAATGGCCGAGCCTCGCCCTGGGTGAACCACCTTCCTGATCATGGTGTCTCCCCTGCCAGGTAAGTATGAGTTGCCTGGCCTCCAGGCAGAGGCGCCCTATCCCCCTTCGCCATCCTCAAACACGGTGACCTTCCCCTCCCCCAAGAAAAGGAAGGACGGGGCACCTTCCATTGCTTGACTGCTGCGTGCGTGCGTGACCTTGATTTGAATCAGGTGTCCCTAATCCATCCAACACAAACCCCCGATTCGACTCATCAGCTCGTTGGTAAAGACTCTCAAATAAGAGGGACATCAAAAAACGTGCTGTGACGGTGATGAGTCAGCCGGCCGGCAACCGACGCTTTTGTTCTTCTTTTTTCCCTATGCTCATATGACCGCAGCTTGCTGCTTCCTCTGTGGCACGGTCATCGTCAACGGTCACCTCATCGTCATTCTGTATGCGCTTCCTGCGTATTTCTGTATTCTCTGACAAAAGTCCAGTGGTGTTGTTGGTTCTTCTATTAGTCACAACAATTCGCAGTCCCCAAAAAGGGGAAGCACACCGTTCCTGGAGGCACTGCAATACCAGGTCGATGCGTGGAGTGGACGGAGCAAGCCCCGGTTCCGGCTCCATGTGCCAAAAAACAATTTAATATGCAGTCCCCGGATAGGGGACGTATCAGATATTAAACTGATAAGAACAGATACTACACTTGATCTTAGCCAAAAGGCCGAGAAGCGATGACACAATGACGCAGCGGCAGGGGAGCCGGCAAAGGCGACGCCCATCTGGGAAGCGGTGAGGGGGGGGAGGGTTGGCAAAGGCCGTACGTCGTAGAGACCTGAAACTTTGAGGGATGGTACTAGCCACTCGCTCTACAACATCACCAAGGCTGGCCCCCCGATGGGCCCGGCGGTGGCGCTACAGCCACCGAAAGTACGAAATGGCTCGTAGCTCCCAAACCGCACGCCGCAGAACCAAGTGTCTTATATCATCGGAATCCTTGGCTCGAGCCGAGCGAGACGCATGCCTCGGATTCGAAGGTTGCGCTGGCGAAATTTTCGGGTATTTGGGATTTTGTGAAAAACCTACTTTTGCACACTAGTCCTAGGTCTTTTGCCCGATCTGGCCCAAACCAGTGCAGAAAGATTCTCTGGAGTCTGACTGTCCGTCCAGATCGGAAAAAAAGTGGGAATTTCGATTCAGCTTGGCGGCGGCAGGCCGAAACCTACGGGCTGGGCGAGGCGGGGTCTGCTAGAACGGCTATAGCTCTTGGACGGAACGAGACAATTTCACCCAAGCCGGTACACCCGTGCACGGGCTCAGTCTGGGGTCAGGCGAGAAAGGACGCGGTGAATGGCCACCTAGTGGCGCTTTAAAATGAAAAAGCAACAACATGAGAGCGGCTATAGGCGAACGTATGTCGCGTGCTTTTTCACAGCACGCGCACGAGACAGTCGTACCATACGACAGAAAACCTCCATCCGAACAACTTTGCCTTTGGGACCACTGCTGTCAATCAACTCGTCCGTTGAATATCAAAGTTTGTGGGAAAAACCACATTCGGCAAACCGGTCACAGGTTTCGACAACCTCGATGAAAACAGACGCAGTTCAGTTCTCTGAACTCTCCGGGTCACTGGCTGACACAGCAGAAAGAGACAGAAACATAACAAAACTGGTGCAACTTCACCCTTTGGGGCAGTGGGCGGCGCCACAAGCGTCAAGAACCGCACGCTTTTTCCCTCCACGCTATCTGCTTTTAACCAGTGTGTACAGGGGAGAGCGCGAACGCAGTCCCCCACTACCATAAATTATGCAGTCGAGATTCCCACATTTGGGGAATTCGCAGGGGTCAGCACAACCGGAGTGCAATGGCCGAGCCTCACCCTGGGTGAACCACCTTCCTGATCATGGTGTCTCCCCTGCCAGGTAAGTATGAGTTGCCTGGCCTCCAGGCAGAGGCGCCCTATCCCCCTTCGCCATCCTCAAACACGGTGACCTTCCCCTCCCCCAAGAAAAGGAAGGACGGGGCACCTTCCATTGCTTGACTGCTGCGTGCGTGCGTGACCTTGATTTGAATCAGGTGTCCCTAATCCATCCAACACAAACCCCCGATTCGACTCATCAGCTCGTTGGTAAAGACTCTCAAATAAGAGGGACATCAAAAAACGTGCTGTGACGGTGATGAGTCAGCCGGCCGGCAACCGACGCTTTTGTTCTTCTTTTTTCCCTATGCTCATATGACCGCAGCTTGCTGCTTCCTCTGTGGCACGGTCATCGTCAACGGTCACCTCATCGTCATTCTGTATGCGCTTCCTGCGTATTTCTGTATTCTCTGACAAAAGTCCAGTGGTGTTGTTGGTTCTTCTATTAGTCACAACAATTCGCAGTCCCCAAAAAGGGGAAGCACACCGTTCCTGGAAGCACTGCAATACCAGGTCGATGCGTGGAGTGGACGGAGCAAGCCCCGGTTCCGGCTCCATGTGCCAAAAAACAATTTAATATGCAGTCCCCGGATAGGGGACGTATCAGATATTAAACTGATAAGAACAGATACTACACTTGATCTTAGCCAAAAGGCCGAGAAGCGATGACACAATGACGCAGCGGCAGGGGAGCCGGCAAAGGCGACGCCCATCTGGGAAGCGGTGAGGGGGGGGAGGGTTGGCAAAGGCCGTACGTCGTAGAGACCTGAAACTTTGAGGGATGGTACTAGCCACTCGCTCTACAACATCACCAAGGCTGGCCCCCCGATGGGCCCGGCGGTGGCGCTACAGCCACCGAAAGTACGAAATGGCTCGTAGCTCCCAAACCGCACGCCGCAGAACCAAGTGTCTTATATCATCGGAATCCTTGGCTCGAGCCGAGCGAGACGCATGCCTCGGATTCGAAGGTTGCGCTGGCGAAATTTTCGGGTATTTGGGATTTTGTGAAAAACCTACTTTTGCACACTAGTCCTAGGTCTTTTGCCCGATCTGGCCCAAACCAGTGCAGAAAGATTCTCTGGAGTCTGACTGTCCGTCCAGATCGGAAAAAAAGTGGGAATTTCGATTCAGCTTGGCGGCGGCAGGCCGAAACCTACGGGCTGGGCGAGGCGGGGTCTGCTAGAACGGCTATAGCTCTTGGACGGAACGAGACAATTTCACCCAAGCCGGTACACCCGTGCACGGGCTCAGTCTGGGGTCAGGCGAGAAAGGACGCGGTGAATGGCCACCTAGTGGCGCTTTAAAATGAAAAAGCAACAACATGAGAGCGGCTATAGGCGAACGTATGTCGCGTGCTTTTTCACAGCACGCGCACGAGACAGTCGTACCATACGACAGAAAACCTCCATCCGAACAACTTTGCCTTTGGGACCACTGCTGTCAATCAACTCGTCCGTTGAATATCAAAGTTTGTGGGAAAAACCACATTCGGCAAACCGGTCGCAGGTTTCGACAACCTCGATGAAAACAGACGCAGTTCAGTTATCTGAACTCTCCGGGTCACTGGCTGACACAGCAGAAAGAGACAGAAACATAACAAAACTGGTGCAACTTCACCCTTTGGGGCAGTGGGCGGCGCCACAAGCGTCAAGAACCGCACGCTTTTTCCCTCCACGCTATCTGCTTTTAACCAGTGTGTACAGGGGAGAGCGCGAACGCAGTCCCCCACTACCATAAATTATGCAGTTGAGATTCCCACATTTGGGGAATTCGCAGGGGTCAGCACAACCGGAGTGCAATGGCCGAGCCTCGCCCTGGGTGAACCACCTTCCTGATCATGGTGTCTCCCCTGCCAGGTAAGTATGAGTTGCCTGGCCTCCAGGCAGAGGCGCCCTATCCCCCTTCGCCATCCTCAAACACGGTGACCTTCCCCTCCCCCAAGAAAAGGAAGGACGGGGCACCTTCCATTGCTTGACTGCTGCGTGCGTGCGTGACCTTGATTTGAATCAGGTGTCCCTAATCCATCCAACACAAACCCCCGATTCGACTCATCAGCTCGTTGGTAAAGACTCTCAAATAAGAGGGACATCAAAAAACGTGCTGTGACGGTGATGAGTCAGCCGGCCAGCAACCGACGCTTTTGTTCTTCTTTTTTCCCTATGCTCATATGACCGCAGCTTGCTGCTTCCTCTGTGGCACGGTCATCGTCAACGGTCACCTCATCGTCATTCTGTATGCGCTTCCTGCGTATTTCTGTATTCTCTGACAAAAGTCCAGTGGTGTTGTTGGTTCTTCTATTAGTCACAACAATTCGCAGTCCCCAAAAAGGGGAAGCACACCGTTCCTGGAGGCACTGCAATACCAGGTCGATGCGTGGAGTGGACGGAGCAAGCCCCGGTTCCGGCTCCATGTGCCAAAAAACAATTTAATATGCAGTCCCCGGATAGGGGACGTATCAGATATTAAACTGATAAGAACAGATACTACACTTGATCTTAGCCAAAAGGCCGAGAAGCGATGACACAATGACGCAGCGGCAGGGGAGCCGGCAAAGGCGACGCCCATCTGGGAAGCGGTGAGGGGGGGGAGGGTTGGCAAAGGCCGTACGTCGTAGAGACCTGAAACTTTGAGGGATGGTACTAGCCACTCGCTCTACAACATCACCAAGGCTGGCCCCCCGATGGGCCCGGCGGTGGCGCTACAGCCACCGAAAGTACGAAATGGCTCGTAGCTCCCAAACCGCACGCCGCAGAACCAAGTGTCTTATATCATCGGAATCCTTGGCTCGAGCCGAGCGAGACGCATGCCTCGGATTCGAAGGTTGCGCTGGCGAAATTTTCGGGTATTTGGGATTTTGTGAAAAACCTACTTTTGCACACTAGTCCTAGGTCTTTTGCCCGATCTGGCCCAAACCAGTGCAGAAAGATTCTCTGGAGTCTGACTGTCCGTCCAGATCGGAAAAAAAGTGGGAATTTCGATTCAGCTTGGCGGCGGCAGGCCGAAACCTACGGGCTGGGCGAGGCGGGGTCTGCTAGAACGGCTATAGCTCTTGGACGGAACGAGACAATTTCACCCAAGCCGGTACACCCGTGCACGGGCTCAGTCTGGGGTCAGGCGAGAAAGGACGCGGTGAATGGCCACCTAGTGGCGCTTTAAAATGAAAAAGCAACAACATGAGAGCGGCTATAGGCGAACGTATGTCGCGTGCTTTTTCACAGCACGCGCACGAGACAGTCGTACCATACGACAGAAAACCTCCATCCGAACAACTTTGCCTTTGGGACCACTGCTGTCAATCAACTCGTCCGTTGAATATCAAAGTTTGTGGGAAAAACCACATTCGGCAAACCGGTCGCAGGTTTCGACAACCTCGATGAAAACAGACGCAGTTCAGTTCTCTGAACTCTCCGGGTCACTGGCTGACACAGCAGAAAGAGACAGAAACATAACAAAACTGGTGCAACTTCACCCTTTGGGGCAGTGGGCGGCGCCACAAGCGTCAAGAACCGCACGCTTTTTCCCTCCACGCTATCTGCTTTTAACCAGTGTGTACAGGGGAGAGCGCGAACGCAGTCCCCCACTACCATAAATTATGCAGTCGAGATTCCCACATTTGGGGAATTCGCAGGGGTCAGCACAACCGGAGTGCAATGGCCGAGCCTCGCCCTGGGTGAACCACCTTCCTGATCATGGTGTCTCCCCTGCCAGGTAAGTATGAGTTGCCTGGCCTCCAGGCAGAGGCGCCCTATCCCCCTTCGCCATCCTCAAACACGGTGACCTTCCCCTCCCCCAAGAAAAGGAAGGACGGGGCACCTTCCATTGCTTGACTGCTGCGTGCGTGCGTGCGTGACCTTGATTTGAATCAGGTGTCCCTAATCCATCCAACACAAACCCCTGATTCGACTCATCAGCTCGTTGGTAAAGACTCTCAAATAAGAGGGACATCAAAAAACGTGCTGTGACGGTGATGAGTCAGCCGGCCGGCAACCGACGCTTTTGTTCTTCTTTTTTCCCTATGCTCATATGACCGCAGCTTGCTGCTTTCTCTGTGGCACGGTCATCGTCAACGGTCACCTCATCGTCATTCTGTATGCGCTTCCTGCGTATTTCTGTATTCTCTGACAAAAGTCCAGTGGTGTTGTTGGTTCTTCTATTAGTCACAACAATTCGCAGTCCCCGAAAAGGGGAAGCACACCGTTCCTGGAGGCACTGCAATACCAGGTCGATGCGTGGAGTGGACGGAGCAAGCCCCGGTTCCGGCTCCATGTGCCAAAAATCAATTTAATATGCAGTCCCCGGATAGGGGACGTATCAGATATTAAACTGATAAGAACAGATACTACACTTGATCTTAGCCAAAAGGCCGAGAAGCGATGACACAATGACGCAGCGGCAGGGGAGCCGGCAAAGGCGACGCCCATCTGGGAAGCGGTGAGGGGGGGGAGGGTTGGCAAAGGCCGTACGTCGTAGAGACCTGAAACTTTGAGGGATGGCACTAGCCACTCGCTCTACAACATCACCAAGGCTGGCCCCCCGATGGGCCCGGCGGTGGCGCTACAGCCACCGAAAGTACGAAATGGCTCGTAGCTCCCAAACCGCACGCCGCAGAACCAAGTGTCTTATATCATCGGAATCCTTGGCTCGAGCCGAGCGAGACGCATGCCTCGGATTCGAAGGTTGCGCTGGCGAAATTTTCGGGTATTTGGGATTTTGTGAAAAACCTACTTTTGCACACTAGTCCTAGGTCTTTTGCCCGATCTGGCCCAAACCAGTGCAGAAAGATTCTCTGGAGTCTGACTGTCCGTCCAGATCGGAAAAAAAGTGGGAATTTCGATTCAGCTTGGCGGCGGCAGGCCGAAACCTACGGGCTGGGCGAGGCGGGGTCTGCTAGAACGGCTATAGCTCTTGGACGGAACGAGACAATTTCACCCAAGCCGGTACACCCGTGCACGGGCTCAGTCTGGGGTCAGGCGAGAAAGGACGCGGTGAATGGCCACCTAGTGGCGCTTTAAAATGAAAAAGCAACAACATGAGAGCGGCTATAGGCGAACGTATGTCGCGTGCTTTTTCACAGCACGCGCACGAGACAGTCGTACCATACGACAGAAAACCTCCATCCGAACAACTTTGCCTTTGGGACCACTGCTGTCAATCAACTCGTCCGTTGAATATCAAAGTTTGTGGGAAAAACCACATTCGGCAAACCGGTCGCAGGTTTCGACAACCTCGATGAAAACAGACGCAGTTCAGTTCTCTGAACTCTCCGGGTCACTGGCTGACACAGCAGAAAGAGACAGAAACATAACAAAACTGGTGCAACTTCACCCTTTGGGGCAGTGGGCGGCGCCACAAGCGTCAAGAACCGCACGCTTTTTCCCTCCACGCTATCTGCTTTTAACCAGTGTGTACAGGGGAGAGCGCGAACGCAGTCCCCCACTACCATAAATTATGCAGTCGAGATTCCCACATTTGGGGAATTCGCAGGGGTCAGCACAACCGGAGTGCAATGGCCGAGCCTCGCCCTGGGTGAACCACCTTCCTGATCATGGTGTCTCCCCTGCCAGGTAAGTATGAGTTGCCTGGCCTCCAGGCAGAGGCGCCCTATCCCCCTTCGCCATCCTCAAACACGGTGACCTTCCCCTCCCCCAAGAAAAGGAAGGACGGGGCACCTTCCATTGCTTGACTGCTGCGTGCGTGCGTGCCTGACCTTGATTTGAATCAGGTGTCCCTAATCCATCCAACACAAACCCCCGATTCGACTCATCAGCTCGTTGGTAAAGACTCTCAAATAAGAGGGACATCAAAAAACGTGCTGTGACGGTGATGAGTCAGCCGGCCGGCAACCGACGCTTTTGTTCTTCTTTTTTCCCTATGCTCATATGACCGCAGCTTGCTGCTTCCTCTGTGGCACGGTCATCGTCAACGGTCACCTCATCGTCATTCTGTATGCGCTTCCTGCGTATTTCTGTATTCTCTGACAAAAGTCCAGTGGTGTTGTTGGTTCTTCTATTAGTCACAACAATTCGCAGTCCCCAAAAAGGGGAAGCACACCGTTCCTGGAGGCACTGCAATACCAGGTCGATGCGTGGAGTGGACGGAGCAAGCCCCGGTTCCGGCTCCATGTGCCAAAAAACAATTTAATATGCAGTCCCCGGATAGGGGACGTATCAGATATTAAACTGATAAGAACAGATTTTTTTTTCTTTCGAAAAGTTTTATTGTTACATTTTTTCCATATTGATTTCAATTCATTTTCATGTTTATGCCACACATTTCTTTCTTCTTTAAAAAATAAAATAAACATACATGGTTACATCCATTAAAACACAAGTCACTTTTTTGTTAAAATCAGTTGATGTGTTGTGTAAAAGTCCTTGTATGTCAGTGTGGTGTTAAAAGAGGAATAAAATGAATGAAAACAATAAATATATTCATGATAAAACAGACTAAAACGTGACAATTAAAACTTCGTCTCTTGTACAGGATCAAGGGTGAGCCCCTACAAAACATGTCCATTCACTCCAGTTCTCCAGAACAGGCTCAAGGCTCCTCGCTTCCAGAGCCCAGCGGAGATCCCCTCTCCTCCGGCCCGCTGGCCCGCTGTTCCCGTAGCCAGAGTGGTGAGGGTGCATCTACGGGCGGCCAAGGTCGGTGGTGGCCGGGACCTTCTCGTGTGGCCTCGGCCCCCCCATCCGAATAACGACGTGCGGCCCACCCTGCAGCGCTGATCTTATCCTCTGCTCGCTCGCGTGGAGGGGGACCGTCACGCGTTTCCCCACCAGCAGGTTTCTGGTGACCCAGATGGCATCCTTTATCAGGTTAAGGGTGAGCCAGAGCGATGCAAATTCTTGTGTTGTTAGGGCTTTTAGGCCCTGACCCACCCCTAGGATGGCGAGCTTGTAATCCACCTGGGCCCCACCCGCTGGCAGGCACGGGAAAAACAGGGGGCCGGCCCTGGCCCACAGGTCCCGCGCAGCACCGCACTCCCAGAGCAGATGGTAGACGGTCTCCGGGGATTTACACCCGGACCGTGGGCAGGTGGGATTTTTGGCCATGCCTCTGGAGTGCATAACCGCCCTGACCGGGAGGATCTCATGAGCCACCATCCACGCCAAGTCCTTAAGCCTGTTCTGGAGAGCTGGGTGGGCAACGTTCCTCCAAACTTCTTTGGCCTCACTTGGCGTGAGGCCTGGAACTGGGCTCACCTTTTCTCGATCCTGCACAAGAGAGATAAGAGACTTATGGTTAGTTAAAATCGTCACATCTTCTGTTTCTAAAAAGTATTTCTTTAAAAATGTCTTGATAAAAATATACTCTTTTGGCAAGTTAAAAGACACTGGGGTTTTTAAATCAGTAGGTAAAATCTTTAGGCTTCTTAGGTAGGACCCCATCCAGAAACGAGCCATGGCCGCTGTCTTATTCTCTCTGGATGGGGTCAGCGCGTATCCGATGTGGAGGGCGGTAAAGCGGCTACCTAAAAACAAGTGGGGGTCAGGGAGGCCTTTCCCACCATTTTCCTTTCTTTTTTTAAAGACCTCCCTTTTCAGTCGTTCCCACTTGGACCCCCACAGGAAATAAAATACCGCCCTCTCCAGGTTGGCCAGGAATCTTCTTGGGGGACTAAAAACAGAACAGACAAGTAAAATCAGTGGTAAAATTATGGCTTTAAAAATTAAAACCTTCCCTTCCATTGTCATCTGTCTTAGTCCCCAAAAACCCAGTCTTTGCCTAACTTTCCCTAAGATGTCAGTCCAGTTTCCCCGTCCTCCACCCTCTCTGTCAAATTTTACACCTAAAACTTTCAAATCGTTGTCTTTAAAAACCAGATCCAGTCCACCTGTGTCGACGTCCCCCCACGGCCCGAAGAGCTGGGCCTCGGACTTGTTCCTATTGAGCTTGGCGCCCGAGGCCCGACCGTACCAGTCAGTCAAGTCCAATGCTCTTCGTACCGATAAAAGGTCAGTCGCTAAAAGGGTTATGTCGTCCATATATAAAACGCAGGTTGCTGTCAGTCCACCAGTCCCTGGGACGTCCAGTCCTTTAATCCATTTATCCCTTCTCAAGATTTGTGCCAGTGGCTCAATACAGGCCACATACAGAAGGGGAGATAAAGGACACCCCTGACGGACACCGCTGTGGATATTTACAGCTTTGGACAAATGCCCGTTAACCAAAATCCTGCTAACCAGACCATTGTAGAGCAGTCCCACCCAGGCTATAAACCTCCCTGGAAACCCCATTTTCTCCAGTACCTTAAAGAGGAACTGGTGCGAGATGCGGTCAAATGCTTTTTCAAAATCTAAATTTAGGACTACTAGCCGAATATTTCTGTCTCTCGCATAACAGATAGCATCTCTGATCAGTACCAGGCTGTCCGTGATCTTCCTTCCGGGCACAGCACATGCTTGATCCAGGTGAATTACGTCCTCTAAAACAGTCGACATGCGCATGGATAAAATTTTGCTAAAAATCTTACAATCAAAGTTTAAAAGAGTAATGGGTCGCCAGTTTTTTAAGTCAGTCTTGTCACCTTTTTTTAGCAAGAGTGAAACTATCCCTATTCTAAAACTGTCAGGAAGTCTGTCCAGAGTCTCAAATTCCTTAAAAACAGTCAGTAATTCGTGTGCTAAAATATCCCAAAAAGTGGAGTAAAACTCTAGAGGAAGTCCATCTATTCCTGGGGACTTTCCTCGTTTAAAACTTTTAAGAGCTTTGTCCATCTCTAAAATGTTAAAATCTTGAGATAAAATAGCACATTTGTCTAATTTCTTTTCTAAAAACTCTAAAACTTCCTTTATCGCGTCATTGTGTACTTCTTTGGTATTGTATAATTGTTCATAAAATTCTTCAGTTTCTTTTAAAATCTCTTTTGTGCTGTGGGCTTCCCTCCCTCCACTTTTTAAAACAGTAATTGTCCCACCCTGTGAAATTATCTTTTTAAAAAAATACCTAGTACACTTTTCTCCTTCCTCTGTTTCCCTCTCCCTGCTCCTTAAAATGACACCTTTGCTTTGTATTTTGGATAAAACTGACATCTCATCTTTTACCATTTTAATATCTTCATTAAAATCAAACCCGTCATTTAAAAGATTAAAATACCTTTGTAGTCGTTTTTGCAGCCCCATCATGCGTCGTTTAAATCTATTCTTTTTGTCTCTGCCTGTCTTTCTAAAAAAAAGTCTTGTCCGTTCCTTCACCATCTCCCACCACTGTGCACGTGAGTCATAAAAGTCTTGGAGGGTCTGCCATTGGCTGAACTGCTCCCTATATTCTCTGACTACCTCCTCATCTTCTAAGAGGGAGCAGTTCAGCTTCCACAGACCTCCCCCTACTGTCACACCAGTGGGCAGTGAAAGAGTGCAAGATAGCATTAAGTGGTCTGAGAAGAAGAGTGGGGTCAATGTAGCATCGGTTGGCGGGAAATCTCTTGTAAATAGGTAGTCGATTCGAGAGGCTTTGGTGCCGTCACCACTGAACCAGGTGAAGCCCTCCTCTCTTTGATGCATTATTTTAAAACAGTCAACTAACCTAAAATCTCTAACTAAGCTTTGTAATAAAACCGATGTCTTATCAATCTTAAAATCATCTCCCACCCTCTTTCTGTCCTTCTTTGATAAAACACAGTTAAAATCCCCTGCTACCACTAAAGGAGCCCTACCTAGCATGTGGGGCTGCAGGTCTTCTAAAAACTCATACCTTTCATTTTTATCCGTAAAACCATATACATTTAAAACGTTAAAATCCTTACCTAAAAAAGTCAGATTTGCTAAAATTGCCCGCCCGTCCTTCACCACAGTGCTGCCCTTCACCAAGATATTCTTATTGTTAATTAAAATAGCAACACCATCATTTTTGTTAAAATTGGACCCGCTCCAAATGGAAGGTCCTGGGGTCCAGAGCTCCTCCCATTTCCTGTAATTTGGTAAAAACGGCAAACCACATTCTTGCAATAAAAACACATCTGACTTAAAATATTTTAAAAAGGATAAGACGCTCTGTGCTCGCATATTGCTCTTCACACTTCTCACATTAATTGTAGAGATAGTGAGAGCCATGAGCAGTATGGCTAAAAAGGTACAAGTCATTTAAAAGATAAAACAAGAGTGGACTACAAAGACAGAATTAAAATCATGTTACATCTTGTTGCACTTCTCTTTCCTTTTCCCCAGAAATACTGGAATCAGGAAGGCAAGTGCTTGGCGCCTCAGGAGCCACAGAGGGGAACTCTTGCCACTCCTTTGGCGACGATGTTCTTAGCTTTATGTGCAGAAAAGAGACTTCATTTGGAGATTCTGGGGGCCACATACGGTCTAGATCTTCCGAAGAGGAACTATCTAGCCGATGCGATGCCCTCAGCCTTTTCTCCTCTGTTTGAACCAGAGGAGATCTCGCAGACCTTTTCTGCACTTGAGCATTGGGGAGAGAACAATCAGTTCCACTCCCACTGTCCACAACACTCAGCTCCGGGACTGTTTCTAGGGAGGAAGCCGTTTCCTCCTCTTCCTCCTCCATTTTCTCTTTACTTTCTTCTTGAGGATTGGCTTCCTCCCCTCGTTCAACTGCTAAAATTGACTCCGCCCCTGTGGCCACCCCACTTCCTCCTTCCTGTCCAATCCCTGAGGCTGGCTGGGATATTGAATTTCCCGCCAAAACCTCAGGGCCCGCCTCCTCACTTGTTTGTACATTGGGTGGGGCGGCCATTTTGTTGTTTTTCAACTTGTTGGCAAAACTTTTAGGGCAATCTCTGTAGAGATGGGTTGATTCTCCACAGAGGTTACACTTTCTGCCATTTTGGCACTCTTCAAAGGTGTGTCCAATTTCTCTACACTTTCTGCATATTACTTCCTGACATGCCTCGGCGAGATGTCCAAGTTTGCCACATTTGCGGCAAAGCTTGGGCATCCCTTGGTAGTGGATGTAGCCTCTATTCTCGCCCAACACAATCATTGATGGTATTTGACTCAGACCATGGTAGCTGTTGGGATCTGCCCATTGTTTGATGGGCACTCTCCACGCACAGCTCCAGATACCGTCCTCATCTAAAACCTTGACTGGTGGTCCACGAATAGAGCAGTATCTTGCCAACCATACAACAATATCCTCTCCACTCACAGTTTCATTAAACATCCTGACAATCACCACTTTCAGTGAATTATCAGTTAGCTTTTCCACTGTGAACATGGAGAAATTGGCTTTACATGTTTCAAACCGAGACCAGAAAGTACTCAACAGAGAAGCAGATGTAAAACTCACATCAAAACCATGGTTCAGGGGCAGAGTCAATAAACAGTTTATGTCTGTAGCTTTAAAACCCAGAGTCTGTTGGATGTACTTCCTGGAAAAGTCCAGTCTGGACATGCCCTGGAGAGTACCATCCTCTTTTCTTTTAAATTTAAAACGCACACTGTGGTGCCTCCTCACGCCGGCACGAGCAGCCGACATGATGGAGGCACCAACAGCACGCTGCGGCTAAAATCAAGCAATAAAATAAGCAATAATTTAAATAAATAAACAAATAAATAAATAAATAATATAAAAACCTGCTTACCTTTAAAACCAAGTAGATTCCTCGAAGAACGAGTCGTCCCCTAAAAGCCGCTTGTCAATGTACCTCCTGAAGGCTGTATGTCCCGTGTGACAAGCAACACACGAGACAAAGGTCCAACAAGAGGCGATCGCTGTCTCTACCGTCAGACCAGACCACTTGATCTTAGCCAAAAGGCCGAGAAGCGATGACACAATGACGCAGCGGCAGGGGAGCCGGCAAAGGCGACGCCCATCTGGGAAGCGGTGAGGGGGGGGAGGGTTGGCAAAGGCCGTACGTCGTAGAGACCTGAAACTTTGAGGGATGGTACTAGCCACTCGCTCTACAACATCACCAAGGCTGGCCCCCCGATGGGCCCGGCGGTGGCGCTACAGCCACCGAAAGTACGAAATGGCTCGTAGCTCCCAAACCGCACGCCGCAGAACCAAGTGTCTTATATCATCGGAATCCTTGGCTCGAGCCGAGCGAGACGCATGCCTCGGATTCGAAGGTTGCGCTGGCGAAATTTTCGGGTATTTGGGATTTTGTGAAAAACCTACTTTTGCACACTAGTCCTAGGTCTTTTGCCCGATCTGGCCCAAACCAGTGCAGAAAGATTCTCTGGAGTCTGACTGTCCGTCCAGATCGGAAAAAAAGTGGGAATTTCGATTCAGCTTGGCGGCGGCAGGCCGAAACCTACGGGCTGGGCGAGGCGGGGTCTGCTAGAACGGCTATAGCTCTTGGACGGAACGAGACAATTTCACCCAAGCCGGTACACCCGTGCACGGGCTCAGTCTGGGGTCAGGCGAGAAAGGACGCGGTGAATGGCCACCTAGTGGCGCTTTAAAATGAAAAAGCAACAACATGAGAGCGGCTATAGGCGAACGTATGTCGCGTGCTTTTTCACAGCACGCGCACGAGACAGTCGTACCATACGACAGAAAACCTCCATCCGAACAACTTTGCCTTTGGGACCACTGCTGTCAATCAACTCGTCCGTTGAATATCAAAGTTTGTGGGAAAAACCACATTCGGCAAACCGGTCACAGGTTTCGACAACCTCGATGAAAACAGACGCAGTTCAGTTCTCTGAACTCTCCGGGTCACTGGCTGACACAGCAGAAAGAGACAGAAACATAACAAAACTGGTGCAACTTCACCCTTTGGGGCAGTGGGCGGCGCCACAAGCGTCAAGAACCGCACGCTTTTTCCCTCCACGCTATCTGCTTTTAACCAGTGTGTACAGGGGAGAGCGCGAACGCAGTCCCCCACTACCATAAATTATGCAGTCGAGATTCCCACATTTGGGGAATTCGCAGGGGTCAGCACAACCGGAGTGCAATGGCCGAGCCTCACCCTGGGTGAACCACCTTCCTGATCATGGTGTCTCCCCTGCCAGGTAAGTATGAGTTGCCTGGCCTCCAGGCAGAGGCGCCCTATCCCCCTTCGCCATCCTCAAACACGGTGACCTTCCCCTCCCCCAAGAAAAGGAAGGACGGGGCACCTTCCATTGCTTGACTGCTGCGTGCGTGCGTGACCTTGATTTGAATCAGGTGTCCCTAATCCATCCAACACAAACCCCCGATTCGACTCATCAGCTCGTTGGTAAAGACTCTCAAATAAGAGGGACATCAAAAAACGTGCTGTGACGGTGATGAGTCAGCCGGCCGGCAACCGACGCTTTTGTTCTTCTTTTTTCCCTATGCTCATATGACCGCAGCTTGCTGCTTCCTCTGTGGCACGGTCATCGTCAACGGTCACCTCATCGTCATTCTGTATGCGCTTCCTGCGTATTTCTGTATTCTCTGACAAAAGTCCAGTGGTGTTGTTGGTTCTTCTATTAGTCACAACAATTCGCAGTCCCCAAAAAGGGGAAGCACACCGTTCCTGGAGGCACTGCAATACCAGGTCGATGCGTGGAGTGGACGGAGCAAGCCCCGGTTCCGGCTCCATGTGCCAAAAAACAATTTAATATGCAGTCCCCGGATAGGGGACGTATCAGATATTAAACTGATAAGAACAGATTTTTTCTTTTGAAAGGTTTTTATTGTCACCATTTACAATCATATTTCACAAAACACACTTTCCTTTCAACACACATTTAAAACAAGCAGAACATTTAATACACATGGTTTAAAATGAAGAATTCAGTGTTTAAAATAATAAAACTAAAACCATTGTGCAAGTCGTGTTTAATAGTCCATGCGTGTGTTGAGTTTCTTAAAAGGGGGTGTGGTGTTTGCATGTAAAAATCAGTAAATAAATAAAATAAAGATGATAAAATCCATTGTGCAAGACTGGGGGTGAGTCCTTATCAAGTTTGCATTCCCCCCCACTCTCCAGGAAGAACACTTGGCCTGCCATTTCCGGGGCTCAGCGGAGATCCCCTCTCCTCCGGCCCGCTGGCCCGCTGTTCCCGTAGCCAGAGTGGTGAGGGTGCATCTACGGGCGGTCAAGGTCGGTGGTGGCCGGGACCTCCTTTGTGTGGCCTCGGCCCCCCCGTCCGAATGACGACATGCGGCCCACCCTGCAGCGTTGATCTTATTCTTTGCTCGCATGCGTGGAGGGGGACCGTCACGCGTTTCCCCACCAGCAGGTTTCTGGTGACCCAGATGGCATCCTTGATTATGTTAAGGGTGAGCCAGAGCGATGCAAATTCATGCGATGTTTGGGCTTTTAGGCCCTGACCCACCCCTAGGATGGCAAGCTTGTAGTCCACCTGGGCCCCACCCGCTGGCAGGCACGGGAAAAACAGGGGGCCGGCCCTGGCCCACAGGTCCCGCGCAGCACCGCACTCCCAGAGCAGATGGTAGACGGTCTCCGGGGATTTGCACCCGGACCGCGGGCAGATGGGATTTTTGGCCATGCCTCTGGAGTGCATAACCGCCCTGACCGGGAGGATCTCATGAGCCACCATCCATGACAAGTCCTTGTGTCCATTCTGGAGAGCGGGGTGAGCAGCATTCTTCCAGACCAATTTTGCCTCACTTAGAGTGAGGTTTGGAATTGGACTCACCGGTTCCCGGTCCTGCACAAAGGAGACAAGAGATTTGTGGTTGGTTAAAATGGTGATGTCTTGTTGTTCTAAAAAATGTTTCTTTAAAAACTTTTTTATAAAACTGTACTCTGTGGGTAGATTAAAAGATACAGGACTTCTCAAATCAATTGGTAAAATCTTCAGTGCTCTTAGGTAAGACCCCATCCAAAACCGTGCCATGGCTGCTGTCTTATTTTCTTTGGATGGGGTCGTGGCATATCTTAAATGTAGGGCGGTGAAGCGGCTGCCTAAAAACAGGTGGGGGTCTGGGAGCCCTTTTCCACCATTTTCTGGTCTCCTCTTGACCACGTCCCTCTTCAACCTCTCCCACTTGGACCCCCACAGGAAATAAAACACCGCCCTTTCTAATTTCTTTAGGAATTTCCTAGGAGGGATAAAAACAGAACAAACAAGTGACATTAGAGGTAAAATGATGGCTTTAAAAATTAAAACTTTGCCCTCCAAAGTCATCTGTCGTAGTCCCCAAAACCCCAGTCTTTTCCTAACTTTCCCTAATAAGTCAGTCCAGTTTTCCCGTCCACCCCCTTCCTTGTCAAATTTAACTCCTAAAATCTTAAAATCTGTCTCCTTAAAATCTACATTAAGTCCGCCTGTGTCTCTGTCGTCCCACGGTCCAAAGAGCAGGGCCTCGGACTTGCTTCTGTTGAGTTTTGCGCCCGAGGCCCGACCGTACCAGTCCGTCAAGTCCATAGCTCTTTGTATTGATAAAACGTCCGTGGCTAAAAGAGTTACGTCGTCCATGTAGAGCACACATGTCGCTGTCAGTCCACTGGTCCCTGGAATGTCTATTCCTTTTATCCATGTATCCCTTCTCAAGATCTGTGCCAGTGGCTCAATACAAGCCACATACAAAAGGGGGGATAAAGGACACCCCTGACGGACACCGCTGCGAATATTTACCGCTTTAGAGAGATGACCATTTACAAGGATTTTGCTGACTAAGCCCTCGTACAGCAGTCCCACCCAAGCTATGAACCTCTTCGGAAAACCCATTTTTTGCAGTACCTGAAACAGGTACTGGTGCGAGACTCGGTCAAAAGCTTTCTCAAAATCTAAATTTAGGACTACTAGCCGGATGTTTCTGTCTCTCGCAAAACAGATGGCATCTCTAATCAGAACCAGGCTGTCTGTTATCCTTCTTCCGGGCACAGCACAAGCTTGATCCGGGTGGATTACGTCCTCTAAAACTGTCGACATACGTGTGGCTAAAATCTTACTAAAAAGTTTACAATCAAAATTTAAAAGAGTGATTGGTCTCCAGTTTTTTAAGTCAGTCCGGTCTCCTGTTTTGTAAAGTAAAGAAACTATCCCTGTTCTAAAACTGTCTGGAAGTTTGTCAACCGTCTCAAAGTCTTTAAAAACAGTCAATAGTTCATGAGCTAAAATATCCCAAAAGGTTAGATAAAATTCCAGGGGGAGTCCATCTACTCCTGGGGACTTCCCCCTTTTAAAACTTTTGAGGGATTTGTGCATTTCTAAAATGGTAAAATCTTGGGTTAAAAGCTCATTTTCACTGTTGACTTTACTGACTATGAATTCTAAAACTTCCTTTACAGTATCACTGTTTACATATTTTGTACTATATAATTCTCTGTAAAAATCTTCAACCCCTTTTAAAATTTCCTTTGTCGTTTTTGCTTCCCTCCCTTCTACTTTTACATTGACTATATTCCTTCTTTGTGTCATTATCTTTTTAAAAAAAAGTACCTAGTACATTTTTCACCTTCTTCTATTTCTCTTTCTTTACTTCTTAAAATGACCCCTTTGCTCTGAAGACTGGATAAAACTGACATTTCTCTTTTAACCTCTTGTATTTCATCATTAAAATCAAAACCATTGTTAAAAAGGGTAAAATATCTCTGTAGTCTTTTTTGCAGCCCCATCATGTGTCTCCTTTCCTTATCTTTCTTTTCTTTTCCTACTTTCCTAAAAAACTGTCTCGTCCTGTCTTTTACCATCTCCCACCAATGTGCATGTGTCTCATAAAAGTCTCGGAGGGTCTGCCATTGGCTGAACTGCTCCCTATATTCCTTTACTACGTCCTCATCTTCTAAGAGGGAGCAGTTCAGCTTCCACAGCCCTCCCCCTACCGTCACACCCGTGGGTAGTGAAAGGGTGCAGGATAGCATTAGGTGGTCAGAAAAGAAGAGGGGAGTCAATGTAGCATCGGTTGGCGGGCAGTCTCTTGTAAAAATATAGTCGATTCGAGAGGCTTTGGCGCCATCACTACTGAACCAAGTGTAGCCCTCCTCTCTTTGATGCATGTTTTTAAAACAGTCGACTAAATTAAAATCTCTAACTAAACCCTGTAATAAAACCGATGTCTTATCAATTTTAAAATCTTCTCCAACCCTCTTTCTGTCTTTTTTTGATAACACACAATTAAAATCCCCTGCCACCACTACCGGAACTCTTCCTAACATGTGGGGCTGCAAGTCTTCTAAAAGCTCATACCTATCATTTTTTCCCGTAAAACCATACACATTAAGAACATTAAAATCTCTACCTAAAAAATTTAGATTTGCTAAAAGCGCTCGCCCTTCCCTCACCACCGTGCTGCCCTTCACCAAGATATTTGGGTTTTTAATTAAAATGGCAACACCGTCGTTCTTGTTAAGGTTTGAGCCGCTCCATATGGAGGGACCAGGGGGCCATAGCTCCTCCATTTTTGTGTACCTGTTTAAAAAGGGTAGAGCACACTCCTGTAATAAAAACAAATCTGATTTACAAGTATTTAAAAAGGATAAAATGCTCTGTGCTCGTATGGTGGCTCTCACGCTTCTCACATTTATGGTTGAAATGGTGAGGGCCATGAGCAGTGTTATTAAAAAGGTATGAGACATTTAAGACAATGATAAAAAGACTACAATAAAACCATTAAAAACGTATTATGTTATATCTTGTTTCACCTGCTTTTCCTTTCTCCCTTGAGGACTGGGGTCGGGAAAGCAAGTGCTCACCACCTCAGGAGCTACAGAGGAATCCTCTTGCATCTCCTTTGGTGATGATGTTCTTAGCTTTATGTGCAAAAAAGATACCTCATTTGGGGATTCTAGGGGCCATATATGTTCCAGATCTTCCAAAACGGAACTATCTGGACTATGTGCTGCCCTAGCTTTCTTCTCCTCTATATCAGATAGAGGAGATCCCGCAGGTCTTTTTTGCACCTGAGCATTTGGGAGTGAAAAGTTAATTTCACTCCCACTGGATTCCACCGCTAGGTCTGAAACCGTTTCTAGGGAGGAAACTGTTGATTCCTCTCTTTCCTCTTCTTCCATTTCTTTCACATGTTCTATTGTTTCCTCCCTTTCCTCTTCTTCCATTTCTTTGTCAGGTTCTGTTGGAGAACATGACTCCGCCCCTGTGGCCGCCCCACTTGCTTGTTCCTGACCACTCCCTGAGGCTGGCTGGGAAATTGAAATTCCCGCCAAAACCTCAGGGACCACCTCCTCTCTTTGTTCTTTTGATTGTTCTGGTTGTGGGGCGGCCATTTTGTTGCCTTTGAGTTTGTTGGCAAAACTTTTTGGGCAATCTCTGTAGAGATGGTTTGATTCTCCACATAGGTTGCACCGCCTGCCATTGGTACAATCATCAAAAATGTGCCCAATTTCTTTACACTTCCCACACACTAACTCTTGGCATGCATCGGCTAGATGCCCAACTCTTCCACATTTCCTACACAACTTAGGCATCCCTTGGTAGTGTATGTAGCCTCTGTTTTCTCCCAGCACAATCATGGAAGGCAGATGTTTCAGGCCTTGGTAGCCCCCAGCCTCTTCCCATTGTTTAATGGGAATCCGCCAGGAGCAATTCCAAATGCCGTCCTCATCTAGCACTTTGATAGGCTGGCTTCTAACAGTGCAAAATCTACCCAACCAGACACAAATATCATCCCCTGTCACTGTTTCGTTAAACATTCTGACAATCACAGTTTTAAGTGTGTTATCTGAAAGCTTTTCCACAGTGAACATGGAGAACTGGGCCTTAACAGAGTCAAACCTTTGCCAAAAGTCATTCAGCAGGGAAGCAGTTTTAAAACTCAAATCAAAACCCTTGTTCAGGGGCAGAGTCATCAAACAGTTTAAATCCTCAGGTCTAAAATTGAGGGTTTTCTGGATCAGCTTCCTGGAGAAGTCTAGACGAGACAACCCCAGGAGCTTACCATCCACCTCTCTAAATAAAAAGCGCACGCTGTGGTGCCTCCGCATGCCAGCACGAGCAGCCGACATGGTGGAGGCACCAACAGCCTAAAAACTGTAAAATAACAATAAATACAATAAATAGATAAAATAATAAAAGTCTTACCTTAAAACTTGTTGAACCGTAAAAAAGCAGGATCACTCTACCTCTCAGAAGTTGTGCGGCTCGGGACACAAAAGGATCTCGAGCCAGGAAACCTCAGAGAGGCGATCGCAGTCTCAACCGTTCGACCAGATACTTGATCTTAGCCAAAAGGCCGAGAAGCGATGACACAATGACGCAGCGGCAGGGGAGCCGGCAAAGGCGACGCCCATCTGGGAAGCGGTGAGGGGGGGGAGGGTTGGCAAAGGCCGTACGTCGTAGAGACCTGAAACTTTGAGGGATGGTACTAGCCACTCGCTCTACAACATCACCAAGGCTGGCCCCCCGATGGGCCCGGCGGTGGCGCTACAGCCACCGAAAGTACGAAATGGCTCGTAGCTCCCAAACCGCACGCCGCAGAACCAAGTGTCTTATATCATCGGAATCCTTGGCTCGAGCCGAGCGAGACGCATGCCTCGGATTCGAAGGTTGCGCTGGCGAAATTTTCGGGTATTTGGGATTTTGTGAAAAACCTACTTTTGCACACTAGTCCTAGGTCTTTTGCCCGATCTGGCCCAAACCAGTGCAGAAAGATTCTCTGGAGTCTGACTGTCCGTCCAGATCGGAAAAAAAGTGGGAATTTCGATTCAGCTTGGCGGCGGCAGGCCGAAACCTACGGGCTGGGCGAGGCGGGGTCTGCTAGAACGGCTATAGCTCTTGGACGGAACGAGACAATTTCACCCAAGCCGGTACACCCGTGCACGGGCTCAGTCTGGGGTCAGGCGAGAAAGGACGCGGTGAATGGCCACCTAGTGGCGCTTTAAAATGAAAAAGCAACAACATGAGAGCGGCTATAGGCGAACGTATGTCGCGTGCTTTTTCACAGCACGCGCACGAGACAGTCGTACCATACGACAGAAAACCTCCATCCGAACAACTTTGCCTTTGGGACCACTGCTGTCAATCAACTCGTCCGTTGAATATCAAAGTTTGTGGGAAAAACCACATTCGGCAAACCGGTCGCAGGTTTCGACAACCTCGATGAAAACAGACGCAGTTCAGTTATCTGAACTCTCCGGGTCACTGGCTGACACAGCAGAAAGAGACAGAAACATAACAAAACTGGTGCAACTTCACCCTTTGGGGCAGTGGGCGGCGCCACAAGCGTCAAGAACCGCACGCTTTTTCCCTCCACGCTATCTGCTTTTAACCAGTGTGTACAGGGGAGAGCGCGAACGCAGTCCCCCACTACCATAAATTATGCAGTCGAGATTCCCACATTTGGGGAATTCGCAGGGGTCAGCACAACCGGAGTGCAATGGCCGAGCCTCGCCCTGGGTGAACCACCTTCCTGATCATGGTGTCTCCCCTGCCAGGTAAGTATGAGTTGCCTGGCCTCCAGGCAGAGGCGCCCTATCCCCCTTCGCCATCCTCAAACACGGTGACCTTCCCCTCCCCCAAGAAAAGGAAGGACGGGGCACCTTCCATTGCTTGACTGCTGCGTGCGTGCGTGACCTTGATTTGAATCAGGTGTCCCTAATCCATCCAACACAAACCCCCGATTCGACTCATCAGCTCGTTGGTAAAGACTCTCAAATAAGAGGGACATCAAAAAACGTGCTGTGACGGTGATGAGTCAGCCGGCCGGCAACCGACGCTTTTGTTCTTCTTTTTTCCCTATGCTCATATGACCGCAGCTTGCTGCTTCCTCTGTGGCACGGTCATCGTCAACGGTCACCTCATCGTCATTCTGTATGCGCTTCCTGCGTATTTCTGTATTCTCTGACAAAAGTCCAGTGGTGTTGTTGGTTCTTCTATTAGTCACAACAATTCGCAGTCCCCAAAAAGGGGAAGCACACCATTCCTGGAGGCACTGCAATACCAGGTCGATGCGTGGAGTGGACGGAGCAAGCCCCGGTTCCGGCTCCATGTGCCAAAAAACAATTTAATATGCAGTCCCCGGATAGGGGACGTATCAGATATTAAACTGATAAGAACAGATACTACACTTGATCTTAGCCAAAAGGCCGAGAAGCGATGACACAATGACGCAGCGGCAGGGGAGCCGGCAAAGGCGACGCCCATCTGGGAAGCGGTGAGGGGGGGGAGGGTTGGCAAAGGCCGTACGTCGTAGAGACCTGAAACTTTGAGGGATGGTACTAGCCACTCGCTCTACAACATCACCAAGGCTGGCCCCCCGATGGGCCCGGCGGTGGCGCTACAGCCACCGAAAGTACGAAATGGCTCGTAGCTCCCAAACCGCACGCCGCAGAACCAAGTGTCTTATATCATCGGAATCCTTGGCTCGAGCCGAGCGAGACGCATGCCTCGGATTCGAAGGTTGCGCTGGCGAAATTTTCGGGTATTTGGGATTTTGTGAAAAACCTACTTTTGCACACTAGTCCTAGGTCTTTTGCCCGATCTGGCCCAAACCAGTGCAGAAAGATTCTCTGGAGTCTGACTGTCCGTCCAGATCGGAAAAAAAGTGGGAATTTCGATTCAGCTTGGCGGCGGCAGGCCGAAACCTACGGGCTGGGCGAGGCGGGGTCTGCTAGAACGGCTATAGCTCTTGGACGGAACGAGACAATTTCACCCAAGCCGGTACACCCGTGCACGGGCTCAGTCTGGGGTCAGGCGAGAAAGGACGCGGTGAATGGCCACCTAGTGGCGCTTTAAAATGAAAAAGCAACAACATGAGAGCGGCTATAGGCGAACGTATGTCGCGTGCTTTTTCACAGCACGCGCACGAGACAGTCGTACCATACGACAGAAAACCTCCATCCGAACAACTTTGCCTTTGGGACCACTGCTGTCAATCAACT
The DNA here is from genome assembly GCF_024679245.1 of Pseudorasbora parva. NCBI lineage: Eukaryota > Metazoa > Chordata > Actinopteri > Cypriniformes > Gobionidae > Pseudorasbora > Pseudorasbora parva. The sequence continues at coordinate 563,586 of NW_027125104.1, read as the reverse complement.
CGTCCGTTGAATATCAAAGTTTGTGGGAAAAACCACATTCGGCAAACCGGTCGCAGGTTTCGACAACCTCGATGAAAACAGACGCAGTTCAGTTCTCTGAACTCTCCGGGTCACTGGCTGACACAGCAGAAAGAGACAGAAACATAACAAAACTGGTGCAACTTCACCCTTTGGGGCAGTGGGCGGCGCCACAAGCGTCAAGAACCGCACGCTTTTTCCCTCCACGCTATCTGCTTTTAACCAGTGTGTACAGGGGAGAGCGCGAACGCAGTCCCCCACTACCATAAATTATGCAGTCGAGATTCCCACATTTGGGGAATTCGCAGGGGTCAGCACAACCGGAGTGCAATGGCCGAGCCTCGCCCTGGGTGAACAACCTTCCTGATCATGGTGTCTCCCCTGCCAGGTAAGTATGAGTTGCCTGGCCTCCAGGCAGAGGCGCCCTATCCCCCTTCGCCATCCTCAAACACGGTGACCTTCCCCTCCCCCAAGAAAAGGAAGGACGGGGCACCTTCCATTGCTTGACTGCTGCGTGCGTGCGTGCGTGACCTTGATTTGAATCAGGTGTCCCTAATCCATCCAACACAAACCCCTGATTCGACTCATCAGCTCGTTGGTAAAGACTCTCAAATAAGAGGGACATCAAAAAACGTGCTGTGACGGTGATGAGTCAGCCGGCCGGCAACCGACGCTTTTGTTCTTCTTTTTTCCCTATGCTCATATGACCGCAGCTTGCTGCTTTCTCTGTGGCACGGTCATCGTCAACGGTCACCTCATCGTCATTCTGTATGCGCTTCCTGCGTATTTCTGTATTCTCTGACAAAAGTCCAGTGGTGTTGTTGGTTCTTCTATTAGTCACAACAATTCACAGTCCCCGAAAAGGGGAAGCACACCGTTCCTGGAGGCACTGCAATACCAGGTCGATGCGTGGAGTGGACGGAGCAAGCCCCGGTTCCGGCTCCATGTGCCAAAAATCAATTTAATATGCAGTCCCCGGATAGGGGACGTATCAGATATTAAACTGATAAGAACAGATACTACACTTGATCTTAGCCAAAAGGCCGAGAAGCGATGACACAATGACGCAGCGGCAGGGGAGCCGGCAAAGGCGACGCCCATCTGGGAAGCGGTGAGGGGGGGGAGGGTTGGCAAAGGCCGTACGTCGTAGAGACCTGAAACTTTGAGGGATGGTACTAGCCACTCGCTCTACAACATCACCAAGGCTGGCCCCCCGATGGGCCCGGCGGTGGCGCTACAGCCACCGAAAGTACGAAATGGCTCGTAGCTCCCAAACCGCACGCCGCAGAACCAAGTGTCTTATATCATCGGAATCCTTGGCTCGAGCCGAGCGAGACGCATGCCTCGGATTCGAAGGTTGCGCTGGCGAAATTTTCGGGTATTTGGGATTTTGTGAAAAACCTACTTTTGCACACTAGTCCTAGGTCTTTTGCCCGATCTGGCCCAAACCAGTGCAGAAAGATTCTCTGGAGTCTGACTGTCCGTCCAGATCGGAAAAAAAGTGGGAATTTCGATTCAGCTTGGCGGCGGCAGGCCGAAACCTACGGGCTGGGCGAGGCGGGGTCTGCTAGAACGGCTATAGCTCTTGGACGGAACGAGACAATTTCACCCAAGCCGGTACACCCGTGCACGGGCTCAGTCTGGGGTCAGGCGAGAAAGGACGCGGTGAATGGCCACCTAGTGGCGCTTTAAAATGAAAAAGCAACAACATGAGAGCGGCTATAGGCGAACGTATGTCGCGTGCTTTTTCACAGCACGCGCACGAGACAGTCGTACCATACGACAGAAAACCTCCATCCGAACAACTTTGCCTTTGGGACCACTGCTGTCAATCAACTCGTCCGTTGAATATCAAAGTTTGTGGGAAAAACCACATTCGGCAAACCGGTCGCAGGTTTCGACAACCTCGATGAAAACAGACGCAGTTCAGTTCTCTGAACTCTCCGGGTCACTGGCTGACACAGCAGAAAGAGACAGAAACATAACAAAACTGGTGCAACTTCACCCTTTGGGGCAGTGGGCGGCGCCACAAGCGTCAAGAACCGCACGCTTTTTCCCTCCACGCTATCTGCTTTTAACCAGTGTGTACAGGGGAGAGCGCGAACGCAGTCCCCCACTACCATAAATTATGCAGTCGAGATTCCCACATTTGGGGAATTCGCAGGGGTCAGCACAACCGGAGTGCAATGGCCGAGCCTCGCCCTGGGTGAACCACCTTCCTGATCATGGTGTCTCCCCTGCCAGGTAAGTATGAGTTGCCTGGCCTCCAGGCAGAGGCGCCCTATCCCCCTTCGCCATCCTCAAACACGGTGACCTTCCCCTCCCCCAAGAAAAGGAAGGACGGGGCACCTTCCATTGCTTGACTGCTGCGTGCGTGCGTGCGTGACCTTGATTTGAATCAGGTGTCCCTAATCCATCCAACACAAACCCCTGATTCGACTCATCAGCTCGTTGGTAAAGACTCTCAAATAAGAGGGACATCAAAAAACGTGCTGTGACGGTGATGAGTCAGCCGGCCGGCAACCGACGCTTTTGTTCTTCTTTTTTCCCTATGCTCATATGACCGCAGCTTGCTGCTTTCTCTGTGGCACGGTCATCGTCAACGGTCACCTCATCGTCATTCTGTATGCGCTTCCTGCGTATTTCTGTATTCTCTGACAAAAGTCCAGTGGTGTTGTTGGTTCTTCTATTAGTCACAACAATTCGCAGTCCCCGAAAAGGGGAAGCACACCGTTCCTGGAGGCACTGCAATACCAGGTCGATGCGTGGAGTGGACGGAGCAAGCCCCGGTTCCGGCTCCATGTGCCAAAAATCAATTTAATATGCAGTCCCCGGATAGGGGACGTATCAGATATTAAACTGATAAGAACAGATACTACACTTGATCTTAGCCAAAAGGCCGAGAAGCGATGACACAATGACGCAGCGGCAGGGGAGCCGGCAAAGGCGACGCCCATCTGGGAAGCGGTGAGGGGGGGGAGGGTTGGCAAAGGCCGTACGTCGTAGAGACCTGAAACTTTGAGGGATGGTACTAGCCACTCGCTCTACAACATCACCAAGGCTGGCCCCCCGATGGGCCCGGCGGTGGCGCTACAGCCACCGAAAGTACGAAATGGCTCGTAGCTCCCAAACCGCACGCCGCAGAACCAAGTGTCTTATATCATCGGAATCCTTGGCTCGAGCCGAGCGAGACGCATGCCTCGGATTCGAAGGTTGCGCTGGCGAAATTTTCGGGTATTTGGGATTTTGTGAAAAACCTACTTTTGCACACTAGTCCTAGGTCTTTTGCCCGATCTGGCCCAAACCAGTGCAGAAAGATTCTCTGGAGTCTGACTGTCCGTCCAGATCGGAAAAAAAGTGGGAATTTCGATTCAGCTTGGCGGCGGCAGGCCGAAACCTACGGGCTGGGCGAGGCGGGGTCTGCTAGAACGGCTATAGCTCTTGGACGGAACGAGACAATTTCACCCAAGCCGGTACACCCGTGCACGGGCTCAGTCTGGGGTCAGGCGAGAAAGGACGCGGTGAATGGCCACCTAGTGGCGCTTTAAAATGAAAAAGCAACAACATGAGAGCGGCTATAGGCGAACGTATGTCGCGTGCTTTTTCACAGCACGCGCACGAGACAGTCGTACCATACGACAGAAAACCTCCATCCGAACAACTTTGCCTTTGGGACCACTGCTGTCAATCAACTCGTCCGTTGAATATCAAAGTTTGTGGGAAAAACCACATTCGGCAAACCGGTCGCAGGTTTCGACAACCTCGATGAAAACAGACGCAGTTCAGTTCTCTGAACTCTCCGGGTCACTGGCTGACACAGCAGAAAGAGACAGAAACATAACAAAACTGGTGCAACTTCACCCTTTGGGGCAGTGGGCGGCGCCACAAGCGTCAAGAACCGCACGCTTTTTCCCTCCACGCTATCTGCTTTTAACCAGTGTGTACAGGGGAGAGCGCGAACGCAGTCCCCCACTACCATAAATTATGCAGTCGAGATTCCCACATTTGGGGAATTCGCAGGGGTCAGCACAACCGGAGTGCAATGGCCGAGCCTCGCCCTGGGTGAACCACCTTCCTGATCATGGTGTCTCCCCTGCCAGGTAAGTATGAGTTGCCTGGCCTCCAGGCAGAGGCGCCCTATCCCCCTTCGCCATCCTCAAACACGGTGACCTTCCCCTCCCCCAAGAAAAGGAAGGACGGGGCACCTTCCATTGCTTGACTGCTGCGTGCGTGCCTGACCTTGATTTGAATCAGGTGTCCCTAATCCATCCAACACAAACCCCCGATTGGACTCATCAGCTCGTTGGTAAAGACTCTCAAATAAGAGGGACATCAAAAAACGTGCTGTGACGGTGATGAGTCAGCCGGCCGGCAACCGACGCTTTTGTTCTTCTTTTTTCCCTATGCTCATATGACCGCAGCTTGCTGCTTTCTCTGTGGCACGGTCATCGTCAACGGTCACCTCATCATCATTCTGTATGCGCTTCCTGCGTATTTCTGTATTCTCTGACAAAATTCCAGTGGTGTTGTTGGTTCTTCTATTAGTCACAACAATTCACAGTCCCCAAAAAGGGGAAGCACACCGTTCCTGGAGGCACTGCAATACCAGGTCGATGCGTGGAGTGGACGGAGCAAGCCCCGGTTCCGGCTCCATGTGCCAAAAATCAATTTAATATGCAGTCCCCGGATAGGGGACGTATCAGATATTAAACTGATAAGAACAGATACTACACTTGATCTTAGCCAAAAGGCCGAGAAGCGATGACACAATGACGCAGCGGCAGGGGAGCCGGCAAAGGCGACGCCCATCTGGGAAGCGGTGAGGGGGGGGAGGGTTGGCAAAGGCCGTACGTCGTAGAGACCTGAAACTTTGAGGGATGGTACTAGCCACTCGCTCTACAACATCACCAAGGCTGGCCCCCCGATGGGCCCGGCGGTGGCGCTACAGCCACCGAAAGTACGAAATGGCTCGTAGCTCCCAAACCGCACGCCGCAGAACCAAGTGTCTTATATCATCGGAATCCTTGGCTCGAGCCGAGCGAGACGCATGCCTCGGATTCGAAGGTTGCGCTGGCGAAATTTTCGGGTATTTGGGATTTTGTGAAAAACCTACTTTTGCACACTAGTCCTAGGTCTTTTGCCCGATCTGGCCCAAACCAGTGCAGAAAGATTCTCTGGAGTCTGACTGTCCGTCCAGATCGGAAAAAAAGTGGGAATTTCGATTCAGCTTGGCGGCGGCAGGCCGAAACCTACGGGCTGGGCGAGGCGGGGTCTGCTAGAACGGCTATAGCTCTTGGACGGAACGAGACAATTTCACCCAAGCCGGTACACCCGTGCACGGGCTCAGTCTGGGGTCAGGCGAGAAAGGACGCGGTGAATGGCCACCTAGTGGCGCTTTAAAATGAAAAAGCAACAACATGAGAGCGGCTATAGGCGAACGTATGTCGCGTGCTTTTTCACAGCACGCGCACGAGACAGTCGTACCATACGACAGAAAACCTCCATCCGAACAACTTTGCCTTTGGGACCACTGCTGTCAATCAACTCGTCCGTTGAATATCAAAGTTTGTGGGAAAAACCACATTCGGCAAACCGGTCGCAGGTTTCGACAACCTCGATGAAAACAGACGCAGTTCAGTTCTCTGAACTCTCCGGGTCACTGGCTGACACAGCAGAAAGAGACAGAAACATAACAAAACTGGTGCAACTTCACCCTTTGGGGCAGTGGGCGGCGCCACAAGCGTCAAGAACCGCACGCTTTTTCCCTCCACGCTATCTGCTTTTAACCAGTGTGTACAGGGGAGAGCGCGAACGCAGTCCCCCACTACCATAAATTATGCAGTCGAGATTCCCACATTTGGGGAATTCGCAGGGGTCAGCACAACCGGAGTGCAATGGCCGAGCCTCGCCCTGGGTGAACCACCTTCCTGATCATGGTGTCTCCCCTGCCAGGTAAGTATGAGTTGCCTGGCCTCCAGGCAGAGGCGCCCTATCCCCCTTCGCCATCCTCAAACACGGTGACCTTCCCCTCCCCCAAGAAAAGGAAGGACGGGGCACCTTCCATTGCTTGACTGCTGCGTGCGTGCGTGCGTGACCTTGATTTGAATCAGGTGTCCCTAATCCATCCAACACAAACCCCTGATTCGACTCATCAGCTCGTTGGTAAAGACTCTCAAATAAGAGGGACATCAAAAAACGTGCTGTGACGGTGATGAGTCAGCCGGCCGGCAACCGACGCTTTTGTTCTTCTTTTTTCCCTATGCTCATATGACCGCAGCTTGCTGCTTTCTCTGTGGCACGGTGATCGTCAACGGTCACCTCATCGTCATTCTGTATGCGCTTCCTGCGTATTTCTGTATTCTCTGACAAAAGTCCAGTGGTGTTGTTGGTTCTTCTATTAGTCACAACAATTCGCAGTCCCCGAAAAGGGGAAGCACACCGTTCCTGGAGGCACTGCAATACCAGGTCGATGCGTGGAGTGGACGGAGCAAGCCCCGGTTCCGGCTCCATGTGCCAAAAATCAATTTAATATGCAGTCCCCGGATAGGGGACGTATCAGATATTAAACTGATAAGAACAGATACTACACTTGATCTTAGCCAAAAGGCCGAGAAGCGATGACACAATGACGCAGCGGCAGGGGAGCCGGCAAAGGCGACGCCCATCTGGGAAGCGGTGAGGGGGGGGAGGGTTGGCAAAGGCCGTACGTCGTAGAGACCTGAAACTTTGAGGGATGGTACTAGCCACTCGCTCTACAACATCACCAAGGCTGGCCCCCCGATGGGCCCGGCGGTGGCGCTACAGCCACCGAAAGTACGAAATGGCTCGTAGCTCCCAAACCGCACGCCGCAGAACCAAGTGTCTTATATCATCGGAATCCTTGGCTCGAGCCGAGCGAGACGCATGCCTCGGATTCGAAGGTTGCGCTGGCGAAATTTTCGGGTATTTGGGATTTTGTGAAAAACCTACTTTTGCACACTAGTCCTAGGTCTTTTGCCCGATCTGGCCCAAACCAGTGCAGAAAGATTCTCTGGAGTCTGACTGTCCGTCCAGATCGGAAAAAAAGTGGGAATTTCGATTCAGCTTGGCGGCGGCAGGCCGAAACCTACGGGCTGGGCGAGGCGGGGTCTGCTAGAACGGCTATAGCTCTTGGACGGAACGAGACAATTTCACCCAAGCCGGTACACCCGTGCACGGGCTCAGTCTGGGGTCAGGCGAGAAAGGACGCGGTGAATGGCCACCTAGTGGCGCTTTAAAATGAAAAAGCAACAACATGAGAGCGGCTATAGGCGAACGTATGTCGCGTGCTTTTTCACAGCACGCGCACGAGACAGTCGTACCATACGACAGAAAACCTCCATCCGAACAACTTTGCCTTTGGGACCACTGCTGTCAATCAACTCGTCCGTTGAATATCAAAGTTTGTGGGAAAAACCACATTCGGCAAACCGGTCGCAGGTTTCGACAACCTCGATGAAAACAGACGCAGTTCAGTTCTCTGAACTCTCCGGGTCACTGGCTGACACAGCAGAAAGAGACAGAAACATAACAAAACTGGTGCAACTTCACCCTTTGGGGCAGTGGGCGGCGCCACAAGCGTCAAGAACCGCACGCTTTTTCCCTCCACGCTATCTGCTTTTAACCAGTGTGTACAGGGGAGAGCGCGAACGCAGTCCCCCACTACCATAAATTATGCAGTCGAGATTCCCACATTTGGGGAATTCGCAGGGGTCAGCACAACCGGAGTGCAATGGCCGAGCCTCGCCCTGGGTGAACCACCTTCCTGATCATGGTGTCTCCCCTGCCAGGTAAGTATGAGTTGCCTGGCCTCCAGGCAGAGGCGCCCTATCCCCCTTCGCCATCCTCAAACACGGTGACCTTCCCCTCCCCCAAGAAAAGGAAGGACGGGGCACCTTCCATTGCTTGACTGCTGCGTGCGTGCCTGACCTTGATTTGAATCAGGTGTCCCTAATCCATCCAACACAAACCCCCGATTGGACTCATCAGCTCGTTGGTAAAGACTCTCAAATAAGAGGGACATCAAAAAACGTGCTGTGACGGTGATGAGTCAGCCGGCCGGCAACCGACGCTTTTGTTCTTCTTTTTTCCCTATGCTCATATGACCGCAGCTTGCTGCTTTCTCTGTGGCACGGTCATCGTCAACGGTCACCTCATCATCATTCTGTATGCGCTTCCTGCGTATTTCTGTATTCTCTGACAAAATTCCAGTGGTGTTGTTGGTTCTTCTATTAGTCACAACAATTCACAGTCCCCAAAAAGGGGAAGCACACCGTTCCTGGAGGCACTGCAATACCAGGTCGATGCGTGGAGTGGACGGAGCAAGCCCCGGTTCCGGCTCCATGTGCCAAAAATCAATTTAATATGCAGTCCCCGGATAGGGGACGTATCAGATATTAAACTGATAAGAACAGATACTACACTTGATCTTAGCCAAAAGGCCGAGAAGCGATGACACAATGACGCAGCGGCAGGGGAGCCGGCAAAGGCGACGCCCATCTGGGAAGCTGTGAGGGGGGGGAGGGTTGGCAAAGGCCGTACGTCGTAGAGACCTGAAACTTTGAGGGATGGTACTAGCCACTCGCTCTACAACATCACCAAGGCTGGCCCCCCGATGGGCCCGGCGGTGGCGCTACAGCCACCGAAAGTACGAAATGGCTCGTAGCTCCCAAACCGCACGCCGCAGAACCAAGTGTCTTATATCATCGGAATCCTTGGCTCGAGCCGAGCGAGACGCATGCCTCGGATTCGAAGGTTGCGCTGGCGAAATTTTCGGGTATTTGGGATTTTGTGAAAAACCTACTTTTGCACACTAGTCCTAGGTCTTTTGCCCGATCTGGCCCAAACCAGTGCAGAAAGATTCTCTGGAGTCTGACTGTCCGTCCAGATCGGAAAAAAAGTGGGAATTTCGATTCAGCTTGGCGGCGGCAGGCCGAAACCTACGGGCTGGGCGAGGCGGGGTCTGCTAGAACGGCTATAGCTCTTGGACGGAACGAGACAATTTCACCCAAGCCGGTACACCCGTGCACGGGCTCAGTCTGGGGTCAGGCGAGAAAGGACGCGGTGAATGGCCACCTAGTGGCGCTTTAAAATGAAAAAGCAACAACATGAGAGCGGCTATAGGCGAACGTATGTCGCGTGCTTTTTCACAGCACGCGCACGAGACAGTCGTACCATACGACAGAAAACCTCCATCCGAACAACTTTGCCTTTGGGACCACTGCTGTCAATCAACTCGTCCGTTGAATATCAAAGTTTGTGGGAAAAACCACATTCGGCAAACCGGTCGCAGGTTTCGACAACCTCGATGAAAACAGACGCAGTTCAGTTCTCTGAACTCTCCGGGTCACTGGCTGACACAGCAGAAAGAGACAGAAACATAACAAAACTGGTGCAACTTCACCCTTTGGGGCAGTGGGCGGCGCCACAAGCGTCAAGAACCGCACGCTTTTTCCCTCCACGCTATCTGCTTTTAACCAGTGTGTACAGGGGAGAGCGCGAACGCAGTCCCCCACTACCATAAATTATGCAGTCGAGATTCCCACATTTGGGGAATTCGCAGGGGTCAGCACAACCGGAGTGCAATGGCCGAGCCTCGCCCTGGGTGAACCACCTTCCTGATCATGGTGTCTCCCCTGCCAGGTAAGTATGAGTTGCCTGGCCTCCAGGCAGAGGCGCCCTATCCCCCTTCGCCATCCTCAAACACGGTGACCTTCCCCTCCCCCAAGAAAAGGAAGGACGGGGCACCTTCCATTGCTTGACTGCTGCGTGCGTGCCTGACCTTGATTTGAATCAGGTGTCCCTAATCCATCCAACACAAACCCCCGATTGGACTCATCAGCTCGTTGGTAAAGACTCTCAAATAAGAGGGACATCAAAAAACGTGCTGTGACGGTGATGAGTCAGCCGGCCGGCAACCGACGCTTTTGTTCTTCTTTTTTCCCTATGCTCATATGACCGCAGCTTGCTGCTTTCTCTGTGGCACGGTCATCGTCAACGGTCACCTCATCATCATTCTGTATGCGCTTCCTGCGTATTTCTGTATTCTCTGACAAAATTCCAGTGGTGTTGTTGGTTCTTCTATTAGTCACAACAATTCACAGTCCCCAAAAAGGGGAAGCACACCGTTCCTGGAGGCACTGCAATACCAGGTCGATGCGTGGAGTGGACGGAGCAAGCCCCGGTTCCGGCTCCATGTGCCAAAAATCAATTTAATATGCAGTCCCCGGATAGGGGACGTATCAGATATTAAACTGATAAGAACAGATACTACACTTGATCTTAGCCAAAAGGCCGAGAAGCGATGACACAATGACGCAGCGGCAGGGGAGCCGGCAAAGGCGACGCCCATCTGGGAAGCGGTGAGGGGGGGGAGGGTTGGCAAAGGCCGTACGTCGTAGAGACCTGAAACTTTGAGGGATGGTACTAGCCACTCGCTCTACAACATCACCAAGGCTGGCCCCCCGATGGGCCCGGCGGTGGCGCTACAGCCACCGAAAGTACGAAATGGCTCGTAGCTCCCAAACCGCACGCCGCAGAACCAAGTGTCTTATATCATCGGAATCCTTGGCTCGAGCCGAGCGAGACGCATGCCTCGGATTCGAAGGTTGCGCTGGCGAAATTTTCGGGTATTTGGGATTTTGTGAAAAACCTACTTTTGCACACTAGTCCTAGGTCTTTTGCCCGATCTGGCCCAAACCAGTGCAGAAAGATTCTCTGGAGTCTGACTGTCCGTCCAGATCGGAAAAAAAGTGGGAATTTCGATTCAGCTTGGCGGCGGCAGGCCGAAACCTACGGGCTGGGCGAGGCGGGGTCTGCTAGAACGGCTATAGCTCTTGGACGGAACGAGACAATTTCACCCAAGCCGGTACACCCGTGCACGGGCTCAGTCTGGGGTCAGGCGAGAAAGGACGCGGTGAATGGCCACCTAGTGGCGCTTTAAAATGAAAAAGCAACAACATGAGAGCGGCTATAGGCGAACGTATGTCGCGTGCTTTTTCACAGCACGCGCACGAGACAGTCGTACCATACGACAGAAAACCTCCATCCGAACAACTTTGCCTTTGGGACCACTGCTGTCAATCAACTCGTCCGTTGAATATCAAAGTTTGTGGGAAAAACCACATTCGGCAAACCGGTCGCAGGTTTCGACAACCTCGATGAAAACAGACGCAGTTCAGTTCTCTGAACTCTCCGGGTCACTGGCTGACACAGCAGAAAGAGACAGAAACATAACAAAACTGGTGCAACTTCACCCTTTGGGGCAGTGGGCGGCGCCACAAGCGTCAAGAACCGCACGCTTTTTCCCTCCACGCTATCTGCTTTTAACCAGTGTGTACAGGGGAGAGCGCGAACGCAGTCCCCCACTACCATAAATTATGCAGTCGAGATTCCCACATTTGGGGAATTCGCAGGGGTCAGCACAACCGGAGTGCAATGGCCGAGCCTCGCCCTGGGTGAACCACCTTCCTGATCATGGTGTCTCCCCTGCCAGGTAAGTATGAGTTGCCTGGCCTCCAGGCAGAGGCGCCCTATCCCCCTTCGCCATCCTCAAACACGGTGACCTTCCCCTCCCCCAAGAAAAGGAAGGACGGGGCACCTTCCATTGCTTGACTGCTGCGTGCGTGCCTGACCTTGATTTGAATCAGGTGTCCCTAATCCATCCAACACAAACCCCCGATTGGACTCATCAGCTCGTTGGTAAAGACTCTCAAATAAGAGGGACATCAAAAAACGTGCTGTGACGGTGATGAGTCAGCCGGCCGGCAACCGACGCTTTTGTTCTTCTTTTTTCCCTATGCTCATATGACCGCAGCTTGCTGCTTTCTCTGTGGCACGGTCATCGTCAACGGTCACCTCATCATCATTCTGTATGCGCTTCCTGCGTATTTCTGTATTCTCTGACAAAATTCCAGTGGTGTTGTTGGTTCTTCTATTAGTCACAACAATTCACAGTCCCCAAAAAGGGGAAGCACACCGTTCCTGGAGGCACTGCAATACCAGGTCGATGCGTGGAGTGGACGGAGCAAGCCCCGGTTCCGGCTCCATGTGCCAAAAATCAATTTAATATGCAGTCCCCGGATAGGGGACGTATCAGATATTAAACTGATAAGAACAGATACTACACTTGATCTTAGCCAAAAGGCCGAGAAGCGATGACACAATGACGCAGCGGCAGGGGAGCCGGCAAAGGCGACGCCCATCTGGGAAGCGGTGAGGGGGGGGAGGGTTGGCAAAGGCCGTACGTCGTAGAGACCTGAAACTTTGAGGGATGGTACTAGCCACTCGCTCTACAACATCACCAAGGCTGGCCCCCCGATGGGCCCGGCGGTGGCGCTACAGCCACCGAAAGTACGAAATGGCTCGTAGCTCCCAAACCGCACGCCGCAGAACCAAGTGTCTTATATCATCGGAATCCTTGGCTCGAGCCGAGCGAGACGCATGCCTCGGATTCGAAGGTTGCGCTGGCGAAATTTTCGGGTATTTGGGATTTTGTGAAAAACCTACTTTTGCACACTAGTCCTAGGTCTTTTGCCCGATCTGGCCCAAACCAGTGCAGAAAGATTCTCTGGAGTCTGACTGTCCGTCCAGATCGGAAAAAAAGTGGGAATTTCGATTCAGCTTGGCGGCGGCAGGCCGAAACCTACGGGCTGGGCGAGGCGGGGTCTGCTAGAACGGCTATAGCTCTTGGACGGAACGAGACAATTTCACCCAAGCCGGTACACCCGTGCACGGGCTCAGTCTGGGGTCAGGCGAGAAAGGACGCGGTGAATGGCCACCTAGTGGCGCTTTAAAATGAAAAAGCAACAACATGAGAGCGGCTATAGGCGAACGTATGTCGCGTGCTTTTTCACAGCACGCGCACGAGACAGTCGTACCATACGACAGAAAACCTCCATCCGAACAACTTTGCCTTTGGGACCACTGCTGTCAATCAACTCGTCCGTTGAATATCAAAGTTTGTGGGAAAAACCACATTCGGCAAACCGGTCGCAGGTTTCGACAACCTCGATGAAAACAGACGCAGTTCAGTTCTCTGAACTCTCCGGGTCACTGGCTGACACAGCAGAAAGAGACAGAAACATAACAAAACTGGTGCAACTTCACCCTTTGGGGCAGTGGGCGGCGCCACAAGCGTCAAGAACCGCACGCTTTTTCCCTCCACGCTATCTGCTTTTAACCAGTGTGTACAGGGGAGAGCGCGAACGCAGTCCCCCACTACCATAAATTATGCAGTCGAGATTCCCACATTTGGGGAATTCGCAGGGGTCAGCACAACCGGAGTGCAATGGCCGAGCCTCGCCCTGGGTGAACCACCTTCCTGATCATGGTGTCTCCCCTGCCAGGTAAGTATGAGTTGCCTGGCCTCCAGGCAGAGGCGCCCTATCCCCCTTCGCCATCCTCAAACACGGTGACCTTCCCCTCCCCCAAGAAAAGGAAGGACGGGGCACCTTCCATTGCTTGACTGCTGCGTGCGTGCCTGACCTTGATTTGAATCAGGTGTCCCTAATCCATCCAACACAAACCCCCGATTGGACTCATCAGCTCGTTGGTAAAGACTCTCAAATAAGAGGGACATCAAAAAACGTGCTGTGACGGTGATGAGTCAGCCGGCCGGCAACCGACGCTTTTGTTCTTCTTTTTTCCCTATGCTCATATGACCGCAGCTTGCTGCTTTCTCTGTGGCACGGTCATCGTCAACGGTCACCTCATCATCATTCTGTATGCGCTTCCTGCGTATTTCTGTATTCTCTGACAAAATTCCAGTGGTGTTGTTGGTTCTTCTATTAGTCACAACAATTCACAGTCCCCAAAAAGGGGAAGCACACCGTTCCTGGAGGCACTGCAATACCAGGTCGATGCGTGGAGTGGACGGAGCAAGCCCCGGTTCCGGCTCCATGTGCCAAAAATCAATTTAATATGCAGTCCCCGGATAGGGGACGTATCAGATATTAAACTGATAAGAACAGATACTACACTTGATCTTAGCCAAAAGGCCGAGAAGCGATGACACAATGACGCAGCGGCAGGGGAGCCGGCAAAGGCGACGCCCATCTGGGAAGCGGTGAGGGGGGGGAGGGTTGGCAAAGGCCGTACGTCGTAGAGACCTGAAACTTTGAGGGATGGTACTAGCCACTCGCTCTACAACATCACCAAGGCTGGCCCCCCGATGGGCCCGGCGGTGGCGCTACAGCCACCGAAAGTACGAAATGGCTCGTAGCTCCCAAACCGCACGCCGCAGAACCAAGTGTCTTATATCATCGGAATCCTTGGCTCGAGCCGAGCGAGACGCATGCCTCGGATTCGAAGGTTGCGCTGGCGAAATTTTCGGGTATTTGGGATTTTGTGAAAAACCTACTTTTGCACACTAGTCCTAGGTCTTTTGCCCGATCTGGCCCAAACCAGTGCAGAAAGATTCTCTGGAGTCTGACTGTCCGTCCAGATCGGAAAAAAAGTGGGAATTTCGATTCAGCTTGGCGGCGGCAGGCCGAAACCTACGGGCTGGGCGAGGCGGGGTCTGCTAGAACGGCTATAGCTCTTGGACGGAACGAGACAATTTCACCCAAGCCGGTACACCCGTGCACGGGCTCAGTCTGGGGTCAGGCGAGAAAGGACGCGGTGAATGGCCACCTAGTGGCGCTTTAAAATGAAAAAGCAACAACATGAGAGCGGCTATAGGCGAACGTATGTCGCGTGCTTTTTCACAGCACGCGCACGAGACAGTCGTACCATACGACAGAAAACCTCCATCCGAACAACTTTGCCTTTGGGACCACTGCTGTCAATCAACTCGTCCGTTGAATATCAAAGTTTGTGGGAAAAACCACATTCGGCAAACCGGTCGCAGGTTTCGACAACCTCGATGAAAACAGACGCAGTTCAGTTCTCTGAACTCTCCGGGTCACTGGCTGACACAGCAGAAAGAGACAGAAACATAACAAAACTGGTGCAACTTCACCCTTTGGGGCAGTGGGCGGCGCCACAAGCGTCAAGAACCGCACGCTTTTTCCCTCCACGCTATCTGCTTTTAACCAGTGTGTACAGGGGAGAGCGCGAACGCAGTCCCCCACTACCATAAATTATGCAGTCGAGATTCCCACATTTGGGGAATTCGCAGGGGTCAGCACAACCGGAGTGCAATGGCCGAGCCTCGCCCTGGGTGAACCACCTTCCTGATCATGGTGTCTCCCCTGCCAGGTAAGTATGAGTTGCCTGGCCTCCAGGCAGAGGCGCCCTATCCCCCTTCGCCATCCTCAAACACGGTGACCTTCCCCTCCCCCAAGAAAAGGAAGGACGGGGCACCTTCCATTGCTTGACTGCTGCGTGCGTGCCTGACCTTGATTTGAATCAGGTGTCCCTAATCCATCCAACACAAACCCCCGATTGGACTCATCAGCTCGTTGGTAAAGACTCTCAAATAAGAGGGACATCAAAAAACGTGCTGTGACGGTGATGAGTCAGCCGGCCGGCAACCGACGCTTTTGTTCTTCTTTTTTCCCTATGCTCATATGACCGCAGCTTGCTGCTTTCTCTGTGGCACGGTCATCGTCAACGGTCACCTCATCATCATTCTGTATGCGCTTCCTGCGTATTTCTGTATTCTCTGACAAAATTCCAGTGGTGTTGTTGGTTCTTCTATTAGTCACAACAATTCACAGTCCCCAAAAAGGGGAAGCACACCGTTCCTGGAGGCACTGCAATACCAGGTCGATGCGTGGAGTGGACGGAGCAAGCCCCGGTTCCGGCTCCATGTGCCAAAAATCAATTTAATATGCAGTCCCCGGATAGGGGACGTATCAGATATTAAACTGATAAGAACAGATACTACACTTGATCTTAGCCAAAAGGCCGAGAAGCGATGACACAATGACGCAGCGGCAGGGGAGCCGGCAAAGGCGACGCCCATCTGGGAAGCGGTGAGGGGGGGGAGGGTTGGCAAAGGCCGTACGTCGTAGAGACCTGAAACTTTGAGGGATGGTACTAGCCACTCGCTCTACAACATCACCAAGGCTGGCCCCCCGATGGGCCCGGCGGTGGCGCTACAGCCACCGAAAGTACGAAATGGCTCGTAGCTCCCAAACCGCACGCCGCAGAACCAAGTGTCTTATATCATCGGAATCCTTGGCTCGAGCCGAGCGAGACGCATGCCTCGGATTCGAAGGTTGTGCTGGCAAAATTTTCGGGTATTTGGGATTTTGTGAAAAACCTACTTTTGCACACTAGTCCTAGGTCTTTTGCCCGATCTGGCCCAAACCAGTGCAGAAAGATTCTCTGGAGTCTGACTGTCCGTCCAGATCGGAAAAAAAGTGGGAATTTCGATTCAGCTTGGCGGCGGCAGGCCGAAACCTACGGGCTGGGCGAGGCGGGGTCTGCTAGAACGGCTATAGCTCTTGGACGGAACGAGACAATTTCACCCAAGCCGGTACACCCGTGCACGGGCTCAGTCTGGGGTCAGGCGAGAAAGGACGCGGTGAATGGCCACCTAGTGGCGCTTTAAAATGAAAAAGCAACAACATGAGAGCGGCTATAGGCGAACGTATGTCGCGTGCTTTTTCACAGCACGCGCACGAGACAGTCGTACCATACGACAGAAAACCTCCATCCGAACAACTTTGCCTTTGGGACCACTGCTGTCAATCAACTCGTCCGTTGAATATCAAAGTTTGTGGGAAAAACCACATTCGGCAAACCGGTCGCAGGTTTCGACAACCTCGATGAAAACAGACGCAGTTCAGTTCTCTGAACTCTCCGGGTCACTGGCTGACACAGCAGAAAGAGACAGAAACATAACAAAACTGGTGCAACTTCACCCTTTGGGGCAGTGGGCGGCACCACAAGCGTCAAGAACCGCACGCTTTTTCCCTCCACGCTATCTGCTTTTAACCAGTGTGTACAGGGGAGAGCGCGAACGCAGTCCCCCACTACCATAAATTATGCAGTCGAGATTCCCACATTTGGGGAATTCGCAGGGGTCAGCACAACCGGAGTGCAATGGCCGAGCCTCGCCCTGGGTGAACCACCTTCCTGATCATGGTGTCTCCCCTGCCAGGTAAGTATGAGTTGCCTGGCCTCCAGGCAGAGGCGCCCTATCCCCCTTCGCCATCCTCAAACACGGTGACCTTCCCCTCCCCCAAGAAAAGGAAGGACGGGGCACCTTCCATTGCTTGACTGCTGCGTGCGTGCGTGCCTGACCTTGATTTGAATCAGGTGTCCCTAATCCATCCAACACAAACCCCCGATTCGACTCATCAGCTCGTTGGTAAAGACTCTCAAATAAGAGGGACATCAAAAAACGTGCTGTGACGGTGATGAGTCAGCCGGCCGGCAACCGACGCTTTTGTTCTTCTTTTTTCCCTATGCTCATATGACCGCAGCTTGCTGCTTTCTCTGTGGCACGGTCATCGTCAACGGTCACCTCATCGTCATTCTGTATGCGCTTCCTGCGTATTTCTGTATTCTCTGACAAAATTCCAGTGGTGTTGTTGGTTCTTCTATTAGTCACAACAATTCGCAGTCCCCAAAAAGGGGAAGCACACCGTTCCTGGAGGCACTGCAATACCAGGTCGATGCGTGGAGTGGACGGAGCAAGCCCCGGGTCCGGCTCCATGTGCCACAAATCAATTTAATATGCAGTCCCCGGATAGGGGACGTATCAGATATTACACTGATAAGAACAGATACTACACTTGATCTTAGCCAAAAGGCCGAGAAGCGATGACACAATGACGCAGCGGCAGGGGAGCCGGCAAAGGCGACGCCCATCTGGGAAGCGGTGAGGGGGGGGAGGGTTGGCAAAGGCCGTACGTCGTAGAGACCTGAAACTTTGAGGGATGGCACTAGCCACTCGCTCTACAACATCACCAAGGCTGGCCCCCCGATGGGCCCGGCGGTGGCGCTACAGCCACCGAAAGTACGAAATGGCTCGTAGCTCCCAAACCGCACGCC
Organism: Pseudorasbora parva; assembly: GCF_024679245.1. Classification (NCBI taxonomy): domain Eukaryota; kingdom Metazoa; phylum Chordata; class Actinopteri; order Cypriniformes; family Gobionidae; genus Pseudorasbora; species Pseudorasbora parva. The sequence goes on along the minus strand of NW_027125104.1, from coordinate 545,604 downwards.
GCAGAACCAAGTGTCTTATATCATCGGAATCCTTGGCTCGAGCCGAGCGAGACGCATGCCTCGGATTCGAAGGTTGCGCTGGCGAAATTTTCGGGTATTTGGGATTTTGTGAAAAACCTACTTTTGCACACTAGTCCTAGGTCTTTTGCCCGATCTGGCCCAAACCAGTGCAGAAAGATTCTCTGGAGTCTGACTGTCCGTCCAGATCGGAAAAAAAGTGGGAATTTCGATTCAGCTTGGCGGCGGCAGGCCGAAACCTACGGGCTGGGCGAGGCGGGGTCTGCTAGAACGGCTATAGCTCTTGGACGGAACGAGACAATTTCACCCAAGCCGGTACACCCGTGCACGGGCTCAGTCTGGGGTCAGGCGAGAAAGGACGCGGTGAATGGCCACCTAGTGGCGCTTTAAAATGAAAAAGCAACAACATGAGAGCGGCTATAGGCGAACGTATGTCGCGTGCTTTTTCACAGCACGCGCACGAGACAGTCGTACCATACGACAGAAAACCTCCATCCGAACAACTTTGCCTTTGGGACCACTGCTGTCAATCAACTCGTCCGTTGAATATCAAAGTTTGTGGGAAAAACCACATTCGGCAAACCGGTCGCAGGTTTCGACAACCTCGATGAAAACAGACGCAGTTCAGTTCTCTGAACTCTCCGGGTCACTGGCTGACACAGCAGAAAGAGACAGAAACATAACAAAACTGGTGCAACTTCACCCTTTGGGGCAGTGGGCGGCGCCACAAGCGTCAAGAACCGCACGCTTTTTCCCTCCACGCTATCTGCTTTTAACCAGTGTGTACAGGGGAGAGCGCGAACGCAGTCCCCCACTACCATAAATTATGCAGTCGAGATTCCCACATTTGGGGAATTCGCAGGGGTCAGCACAACCGGAGTGCAATGGCCGAGCCTCGCCCTGGGTGAACCACCTTCCTGATCATGGTGTCTCCCCTGCCAGGTAAGTATGAGTTGCCTGGCCTCCAGGCAGAGGCGCCCTATCCCCCTTCGCCATCCTCAAACACGGTGACCTTCCCCTCCCCCAAGAAAAGGAAGGACGGGGCACCTTCCATTGCTTGACTGCTGCGTGCGTGCGTGCGTGACCTTGATTTGAATCAGGTGTCCCTAATCCATCCAACACAAACCCCTGATTCGACTCATCAGCTCGTTGGTAAAGACTCTCAAATAAGAGGGACATCAAAAAACGTGCTGTGACGGTGATGAGTCAGCCGGCCGGCAACCGACGCTTTTGTTCTTCTTTTTTCCCTATGCTCATATGACCGCAGCTTGCTGCTTTCTCTGTGGCACGGTCATCGTCAACGGTCACCTCATCGTCATTCTGTATGCGCTTCCTGCGTATTTCTGTATTCTCTGACAAAAGTCCAGTGGTGTTGTTGGTTCTTCTATTAGTCACAACAATTCGCAGTCCCCGAAAAGGGGAAGCACACCGTTCCTGGAGGCACTGCAATACCAGGTCGATGCGTGGAGTGGACGGAGCAAGCCCCGGTTCCGGCTCCATGTGCCAAAAATCAATTTAATATGCAGTCCCCGGATAGGGGACGTATCAGATATTAAACTGATAAGAACAGATACTACACTTGATCTTAGCCAAAAGGCCGAGAAGCGATGACACAATGACGCAGCGGCAGGGGAGCCGGCAAAGGCGACGCCCATCTGGGAAGCGGTGAGGGGGGGGAGGGTTGGCAAAGGCCGTACGTCGTAGAGACCTGAAACTTTGAGGGATGGCACTAGCCACTCGCTCTACAACATCACCAAGGCTGGCCCCCCGATGGGCCCGGCGGTGGCGCTACAGCCACCGAAAGTACGAAATGGCTCGTAGCTCCCAAACCGCACGCCGCAGAACCAAGTGTCTTATATCATCGGAATCCTTGGCTCGAGCCGAGCGAGACGCATGCCTCGGATTCGAAGGTTGCGCTGGCGAAATTTTCGGGTATTTGGGATTTTGTGAAAAACCTACTTTTGCACACTAGTCCTAGGTCTTTTGCCCGATCTGGCCCAAACCAGTGCAGAAAGATTCTCTGGAGTCTGACTGTCCGTCCAGATCGGAAAAAAAGTGGGAATTTCGATTCAGCTTGGCGGCGGCAGGCCGAAACCTACGGGCTGGGCGAGGCGGGGTCTGCTAGAACGGCTATAGCTCTTGGACGGAACGAGACAATTTCACCCAAGCCGGTACACCCGTGCACGGGCTCAGTCTGGGGTCAGGCGAGAAAGGACGCGGTGAATGGCCACCTAGTGGCGCTTTAAAATGAAAAAGCAACAACATGAGAGCGGCTATAGGCGAACGTATGTCGCGTGCTTTTTCACAGCACGCGCACGAGACAGTCGTACCATACGACAGAAAACCTCCATCCGAACAACTTTGCCTTTGGGACCACTGCTGTCAATCAACTCGTCCGTTGAATATCAAAGTTTGTGGGAAAAACCACATTCGGCAAACCGGTCGCAGGTTTCGACAACCTCGATGAAAACAGACGCAGTTCAGTTCTCTGAACTCTCCGGGTCACTGGCTGACACAGCAGAAAGAGACAGAAACATAACAAAACTGGTGCAACTTCACCCTTTGGGGCAGTGGGCGGCGCCACAAGCGTCAAGAACCGCACGCTTTTTCCCTCCACGCTATCTGCTTTTAACCAGTGTGTACAGGGGAGAGCGCGAACGCAGTCCCCCACTACCATAAATTATGCAGTCGAGATTCCCACATTTGGGGAATTCGCAGGGGTCAGCACAACCGGAGTGCAATGGCCGAGCCTCGCCCTGGGTGAACCACCTTCCTGATCATGGTGTCTCCCCTGCCAGGTAAGTATGAGTTGCCTGGCCTCCAGGCAGAGGCGCCCTATCCCCCTTCGCCATCCTCAAACACGGTGACCTTCCCCTCCCCCAAGAAAAGGAAGGACGGGGCACCTTCCATTGCTTGACTGCTGCGTGCGTGCGTGACCTTGATTTGAATCAGGTGTCCCTAATCCATCCAACACAAACCCCCGATTCGACTCATCAGCTCGTTGGTAAAGACTCTCAAATAAGAGGGACATCAAAAAACGTGCTGTGACGGTGATGAGTCAGCCGGCCGGCAACCGACGCTTTTGTTCTTCTTTTTTCCCTATGCTCATATGACCGCAGCTTGCTGCTTCCTCTGTGGCACGGTCATCGTCAACGGTCACCTCATCGTCATTCTGTATGCGCTTCCTGCGTATTTCTGTATTCTCTGACAAAAGTCCAGTGGTGTTGTTGGTTCTTCTATTAGTCACAACAATTCGCAGTCCCCAAAAAGGGGAAGCACACCGTTCCTGGAGGCACTGCAATACCAGGTCGATGCGTGGAGTGGACGGAGCAAGCCCCGGTTCCGGCTCCATGTGCCAAAAAACAATTTAATATGCAGTCCCCGGATAGGGGACGTATCAGATATTAAACTGATAAGAACAGATACTACACTTGATCTTAGCCAAAAGGCCGAGAAGCGATGACACAATGACGCAGCGGCAGGGGAGCCGGCAAAGGCGACGCCCATCTGGGAAGCGGTGAGGGGGGGGAGGGTTGGCAAAGGCCGTACGTCGTAGAGACCTGAAACTTTGAGGGATGGTACTAGCCACTCGCTCTACAACATCACCAAGGCTGGCCCCCCCGATGGGCCCGGCGGTGGCGCTACAGCCACCGAAAGTACGAAATGGCTCGTAGCTCCCAAACCGCACGCCGCAGAACCAAGTGTCTTATATCATCGGAATCCTTGGCTCGAGCCGAGCGAGACGCATGCCTCGGATTCGAAGGTTGCGCTGGCGAAATTTTCGGGTATTTGGGATTTTGTGAAAAACCTACTTTTGCACACTAGTCCTAGGTCTTTTGCCCGATCTGGCCCAAACCAGTGCAGAAAGATTCTCTGGAGTCTGACTGTCCGTCCAGATCGGAAAAAAAGTGGGAATTTCGATTCAGCTTGGCGGCGGCAGGCCGAAACCTACGGGCTGGGCGAGGCGGGGTCTGCTAGAACGGCTATAGCTCTTGGACGGAACGAGACAATTTCACCCAAGCCGGTACACCCGTGCACGGGCTCAGTCTGGGGTCAGGCGAGAAAGGACGCGGTGAATGGCCACCTAGTGGCGCTTTAAAATGAAAAAGCAACAACATGAGAGCGGCTATAGGCGAACGTATGTCGCGTGCTTTTTCACAGCACGCGCACGAGACAGTCGTACCATACGACAGAAAACCTCCATCCGAACAACTTTGCCTTTGGGACCACTGCTGTCAATCAACTCGTCCGTTGAATATCAAAGTTTGTGGGAAAAACCACATTCGGCAAACCGGTCGCAGGTTTCGACAACCTCGATGAAAACAGACGCAGTTCAGTTCTCTGAACTCTCCGGGTCACTGGCTGACACAGCAGAAAGAGACAGAAACATAACAAAACTGGTGCAACTTCACCCTTTGGGGCAGTGGGCGGCGCCACAAGCGTCAAGAACCGCACGCTTTTTCCCTCCACGCTATCTGCTTTTAACCAGTGTGTACAGGGGAGAGCGCGAACGCAGTCCCCCACTACCATAAATTATGCAGTCGAGATTCCCACATTTGGGGAATTCGCAGGGGTCAGCACAACCGGAGTGCAATGGCCGAGCCTCGCCCTGGGTGAACCACCTTCCTGATCATGGTGTCTCCCCTGCCAGGTAAGTATGAGTTGCCTGGCCTCCAGGCAGAGGCGCCCTATCCCCCTTCGCCATCCTCAAACACGGTGACCTTCCCCTCCCCCAAGAAAAGGAAGGACGGGGCACCTTCCATTGCTTGACTGCTGCGTGCGTGCGTGCGTGACCTTGATTTGAATCAGGTGTCCCTAATCCATCCAACACAAACCCCTGATTCGACTCATCAGCTCGTTGGTAAAGACTCTCAAATAAGAGGGACATCAAAAAACGTGCTGTGACGGTGATGAGTCAGCCGGCCGGCAACCGACGCTTTTGTTCTTCTTTTTTCCCTATGCTCATATGACCGCAGCTTGCTGCTTTCTCTGTGGCACGGTCATCGTCAACGGTCACCTCATCGTCATTCTGTATGCGCTTCCTGCGTATTTCTGTATTCTCTGACAAAAGTCCAGTGGTGTTGTTGGTTCTTCTATTAGTCACAACAATTCGCAGTCCCCGAAAAGGGGAAGCACACCGTTCCTGGAGGCACTGCAATACCAGGTCGATGCGTGGAGTGGACGGAGCAAGCCCCGGTTCCGGCTCCATGTGCCAAAAATCAATTTAATATGCAGTCCCCGGATAGGGGACGTATCAGATATTAAACTGATAAGAACAGATACTACACTTGATCTTAGCCAAAAGGCCGAGAAGCGATGACACAATGACGCAGCGGCAGGGGAGCCGGCAAAGGCGACGCCCATCTGGGAAGCGGTGAGGGGGGGGAGGGTTGGCAAAGGCCGTACGTCGTAGAGACCTGAAACTTTGAGGGATGGCACTAGCCACTCGCTCTACAACATCACCAAGGCTGGCCCCCCGATGGGCCCGGCGGTGGCGCTACAGCCACCGAAAGTACGAAATGGCTCGTAGCTCCCAAACCGCACGCCGCAGAACCAAGTGTCTTATATCATCGGAATCCTTGGCTCGAGCCGAGCGAGACGCATGCCTCGGATTCGAAGGTTGCGCTGGCGAAATTTTCGGGTATTTGGGATTTTGTGAAAAACCTACTTTTGCACACTAGTCCTAGGTCTTTTGCCCGATCTGGCCCAAACCAGTGCAGAAAGATTCTCTGGAGTCTGACTGTCCGTCCAGATCGGAAAAAAAGTGGGAATTTCGATTCAGCTTGGCGGCGGCAGGCCGAAACCTACGGGCTGGGCGAGGCGGGGTCTGCTAGAACGGCTATAGCTCTTGGACGGAACGAGACAATTTCACCCAAGCCGGTACACCCGTGCACGGGCTCAGTCTGGGGTCAGGCGAGAAAGGACGCGGTGAATGGCCACCTAGTGGCGCTTTAAAATGAAAAAGCAACAACATGAGAGCGGCTATAGGCGAACGTATGTCGCGTGCTTTTTCACAGCACGCGCACGAGACAGTCGTACCATACGACAGAAAACCTCCATCCGAACAACTTTGCCTTTGGGACCACTGCTGTCAATCAACTCGTCCGTTGAATATCAAAGTTTGTGGGAAAAACCACATTCGGCAAACCGGTCGCAGGTTTCGACAACCTCGATGAAAACAGACGCAGTTCAGTTCTCTGAACTCTCCGGGTCACTGGCTGACACAGCAGAAAGAGACAGAAACATAACAAAACTGGTGCAACTTCACCCTTTGGGGCAGTGGGCGGCGCCACAAGCGTCAAGAACCGCACGCTTTTTCCCTCCACGCTATCTGCTTTTAACCAGTGTGTACAGGGGAGAGCGCGAACGCAGTCCCCCACTACCATAAATTATGCAGTCGAGATTCCCACATTTGGGGAATTCGCAGGGGTCAGCACAACCGGAGTGCAATGGCCGAGCCTCGCCCTGGGTGAACCACCTTCCTGATCATGGTGTCTCCCCTGCCAGGTAAGTATGAGTTGCCTGGCCTCCAGGCAGAGGCGCCCTATCCCCCTTCGCCATCCTCAAACACGGTGACCTTCCCCTCCCCCAAGAAAAGGAAGGACGGGGCACCTTCCATTGCTTGACTGCTGCGTGCGTGCGTGACCTTGATTTGAATCAGGTGTCCCTAATCCATCCAACACAAACCCCCGATTCGACTCATCAGCTCGTTGGTAAAGACTCTCAAATAAGAGGGACATCAAAAAACGTGCTGTGACGGTGATGAGTCAGCCGGCCGGCAACCGACGCTTTTGTTCTTCTTTTTTCCCTATGCTCATATGACCGCAGCTTGCTGCTTCCTCTGTGGCACGGTCATCGTCAACGGTCACCTCATCGTCATTCTGTATGCGCTTCCTGCGTATTTCTGTATTCTCTGACAAAAGTCCAGTGGTGTTGTTGGTTCTTCTATTAGTCACAACAATTCGCAGTCCCCAAAAAGGGGAAGCACACCGTTCCTGGAGGCACTGCAATACCAGGTCGATGCGTGGAGTGGACGGAGCAAGCCCCGGTTCCGGCTCCATGTGCCAAAAAACAATTTAATATGCAGTCCCCGGATAGGGGACGTATCAGATATTAAACTGATAAGAACAGATACTACACTTGATCTTAGCCAAAAGGCCGAGAAGCGATGACACAATGACGCAGCGGCAGGGGAGCCGGCAAAGGCGACGCCCATCTGGGAAGCGGTGAGGGGGGGGAGGGTTGGCAAAGGCCGTACGTCGTAGAGACCTGAAACTTTGAGGGATGGTACTAGCCACTCGCTCTACAACATCACCAAGGCTGGCCCCCCGATGGGCCCGGCGGTGGCGCTACAGCCACCGAAAGTACGAAATGGCTCGTAGCTCCCAAACCGCACGCCGCAGAACCAAGTGTCTTATATCATCGGAATCCTTGGCTCGAGCCGAGCGAGACGCATGCCTCGGATTCGAAGGTTGCGCTGGCGAAATTTTCGGGTATTTGGGATTTTGTGAAAAACCTACTTTTGCACACTAGTCCTAGGTCTTTTGCCCGATCTGGCCCAAACCAGTGCAGAAAGATTCTCTGGAGTCTGACTGTCCGTCCAGATCGGAAAAAAAGTGGGAATTTCGATTCAGCTTGGCGGCGGCAGGCCGAAACCTACGGGCTGGGCGAGGCGGGGTCTGCTAGAACGGCTATAGCTCTTGGACGGAACGAGACAATTTCACCCAAGCCGGTACACCCGTGCACGGGCTCAGTCTGGGGTCAGGCGAGAAAGGACGCGGTGAATGGCCACCTAGTGGCGCTTTAAAATGAAAAAGCAACAACATGAGAGCGGCTATAGGCGAACGTATGTCGCGTGCTTTTTCACAGCACGCGTACGAGACAGTCGTACCATACGACAGAAAACCTCCATCCGAACAACTTTGCCTTTGGGACCACTGCTGTCAATCAACTCGTCCGTTGAATATCAAAGTTTGTGGGAAAAACCACATTCGGCAAACCGGTCACAGGTTTCGACAACCTCGATGAAAACAGACGCAGTTCAGTTCTCTGAACTCTCCGGGTCACTGGCTGACACAGCAGAAAGAGACAGAAACATAACAAAACTGGTGCAACTTCACCCTTTGGGGCAGTGGGCGGCGCCACAAGCGTCAAGAACCGCACGCTTTTTCCCTCCACGCTATCTGCTTTTAACCAGTGTGTACAGGGGAGAGCGCGAACGCAGTCCCCCACTACCATAAATTATGCAGTCGAGATTCCCACATTTGGGGAATTCGCAGGGGTCAGCACAACCGGAGTGCAATGGCCGAGCCTCACCCTGGGTGAACCACCTTCCTGATCATGGTGTCTCCCCTGCCAGGTAAGTATGAGTTGCCTGGCCTCCAGGCAGAGGCGCCCTATCCCCCTTCGCCATCCTCAAACACGGTGACCTTCCCCTCCCCCAAGAAAAGGAAGGACGGGGCACCTTCCATTGCTTGACTGCTGCGTGCGTGCGTGACCTTGATTTGAATCAGGTGTCCCTAATCCATCCAACACAAACCCCCGATTCGACTCATCAGCTCGTTGGTAAAGACTCTCAAATAAGAGGGACATCAAAAAACGTGCTGTGACGGTGATGAGTCAGCCGGCCGGCAACCGACGCTTTTGTTCTTCTTTTTTCCCTATGCTCATATGACCGCAGCTTGCTGCTTCCTCTGTGGCACGGTCATCGTCAACGGTCACCTCATCGTCATTCTGTATGCGCTTCCTGCGTATTTCTGTATTCTCTGACAAAAGTCCAGTGGTGTTGTTGGTTCTTCTATTAGTCACAACAATTCGCAGTCCCCAAAAAGGGGAAGCACACCGTTCCTGGAGGCACTGCAATACCAGGTCGATGCGTGGAGTGGACGGAGCAAGCCCCGGTTCCGGCTCCATGTGCCAAAAAACAATTTAATATGCAGTCCCCGGATAGGGGACGTATCAGATATTAAACTGATAAGAACAGATACTACACTTGATCTTAGCCAAAAGGCCGAGAAGCGATGACACAATGACGCAGCGGCAGGGGAGCCGGCAAAGGCGACGCCCATCTGGGAAGCGGTGAGGGGGGGGAGGGTTGGCAAAGGCCGTACGTCGTAGAGACCTGAAACTTTGAGGGATGGTACTAGCCACTCGCTCTACAACATCACCAAGGCTGGCCCCCCGATGGGCCCGGCGGTGGCGCTACAGCCACCGAAAGTACGAAATGGCTCGTAGCTCCCAAACCGCACGCCGCAGAACCAAGTGTCTTATATCATCGGAATCCTTGGCTCGAGCCGAGCGAGACGCATGCCTCGGATTCGAAGGTTGCGCTGGCGAAATTTTCGGGTATTTGGGATTTTGTGAAAAACCTACTTTTGCACACTAGTCCTAGGTCTTTTGCCCGATCTGGCCCAAACCAGTGCAGAAAGATTCTCTGGAGTCTGACTGTCCGTCCAGATCGGAAAAAAAGTGGGAATTTCGATTCAGCTTGGCGGCGGCAGGCCGAAACCTACGGGCTGGGCGAGGCGGGGTCTGCTAGAACGGCTATAGCTCTTGGACGGAACGAGACAATTTCACCCAAGCCGGTACACCCGTGCACGGGCTCAGTCTGGGGTCAGGCGAGAAAGGACGCGGTGAATGGCCACCTAGTGGCGCTTTAAAATGAAAAAGCAACAACATGAGAGCGGCTATAGGCGAACGTATGTCGCGTGCTTTTTCACAGCACGCGCACGAGACAGTCGTACCATACGACAGAAAACCTCCATCCGAACAACTTTGCCTTTGGGACCACTGCTGTCAATCAACTCGTCCGTTGAATATCAAAGTTTGTGGGAAAAACCACATTCGGCAAACCGGTCGCAGGTTTCGACAACCTCGATGAAAACAGACGCAGTTCAGTTCTCTGAACTCTCCGGGTCACTGGCTGACACAGCAGAAAGAGACAGAAACATAACAAAACTGGTGCAACTTCACCCTTTGGGGCAGTGGGCGGCGCCACAAGCGTCAAGAACCGCACGCTTTTTCCCTCCACGCTATCTGCTTTTAACCAGTGTGTACAGGGGAGAGCGCGAACGCAGTCCCCCACTACCATAAATTATGCAGTCGAGATTCCCACATTTGGGGAATTCGCAGGGGTCAGCACAACCGGAGTGCAATGGCCGAGCCTCGCCCTGGGTGAACCACCTTCCTGATCATGGTGTCTCCCCTGCCAGGTAAGTATGAGTTGCCTGGCCTCCAGGCAGAGGCGCCCTATCCCCCTTCGCCATCCTCAAACACGGTGACCTTCCCCTCCCCCAAGAAAAGGAAGGACGGGGCACCTTCCATTGCTTGACTGCTGCGTGCGTGCGTGCGTGACCTTGATTTGAATCAGGTGTCCCTAATCCATCCAACACAAACCCCTGATTCGACTCATCAGCTCGTTGGTAAAGACTCTCAAATAAGAGGGACATCAAAAAACGTGCTGTGACGGTGATGAGTCAGCCGGCCGGCAACCGACGCTTTTGTTCTTCTTTTTTCCCTATGCTCATATGACCGCAGCTTGCTGCTTTCTCTGTGGCACGGTCATCGTCAACGGTCACCTCATCGTCATTCTGTATGCGCTTCCTGCGTATTTCTGTATTCTCTGACAAAAGTCCAGTGGTGTTGTTGGTTCTTCTATTAGTCACAACAATTCACAGTCCCCGAAAAGGGGAAGCACACCGTTCCTGGAGGCACTGCAATACCAGGTCGATGCGTGGAGTGGACGGAGCAAGCCCCGGTTCCGGCTCCATGTGCCAAAAATCAATTTAATATGCAGTCCCCGGATAGGGGACGTATCAGATATTAAACTGATAAGAACAGATACTACACTTGATCTTAGCCAAAAGGCCGAGAAGCGATGACACAATGACGCAGCGGCAGGGGAGCCGGCAAAGGCGACGCCCATCTGGGAAGCGGTGAGGGGGGGGAGGGTTGGCAAAGGCCGTACGTCGTAGAGACCTGAAACTTTGAGGGATGGTACTAGCCACTCGCTCTACAACATCACCAAGGCTGGCCCCCCGATGGGCCCGGCGGTGGCGCTACAGCCACCGAAAGTACGAAATGGCTCGTAGCTCCCAAACCGCACGCCGCAGAACCAAGTGTCTTATATCATCGGAATCCTTGGCTCGAGCCGAGCGAGACGCATGCCTCGGATTCGAAGGTTGCGCTGGCGAAATTTTCGGGTATTTGGGATTTTGTGAAAAACCTACTTTTGCACACTAGTCCTAGGTCTTTTGCCCGATCTGGCCCAAACCAGTGCAGAAAGATTCTCTGGAGTCTGACTGTCCGTCCAGATCGGAAAAAAAGTGGGAATTTCGATTCAGCTTGGCGGCGGCAGGCCGAAACCTACGGGCTGGGCGAGGCGGGGTCTGCTAGAACGGCTATAGCTCTTGGACGGAACGAGACAATTTCACCCAAGCCGGTACACCCGTGCACGGGCTCAGTCTGGGGTCAGGCGAGAAAGGACGCGGTGAATGGCCACCTAGTGGCGCTTTAAAATGAAAAAGCAACAACATGAGAGCGGCTATAGGCGAACGTATGTCGCGTGCTTTTTCACAGCACGCGCACGAGACAGTCGTACCATACGACAGAAAACCTCCATCCGAACAACTTTGCCTTTGGGACCACTGCTGTCAATCAACTCGTCCGTTGAATATCAAAGTTTGTGGGAAAAACCACATTCGGCAAACCGGTCGCAGGTTTCGACAACCTCGATGAAAACAGACGCAGTTCAGTTCTCTGAACTCTCCGGGTCACTGGCTGACACAGCAGAAAGAGACAGAAACATAACAAAACTGGTGCAACTTCACCCTTTGGGGCAGTGGGCGGCGCCACAAGCGTCAAGAACCGCACGCTTTTTCCCTCCACGCTATCTGCTTTTAACCAGTGTGTACAGGGGAGAGCGCGAACGCAGTCCCCCACTACCATAAATTATGCAGTCGAGATTCCCACATTTGGGGAATTCGCAGGGGTCAGCACAACCGGAGTGCAATGGCCGAGCCTCGCCCTGGGTGAACCACCTTCCTGATCATGGTGTCTCCCCTGCCAGGTAAGTATGAGTTGCCTGGCCTCCAGGCAGAGGCGCCCTATCCCCCTTCGCCATCCTCAAACACGGTGACCTTCCCCTCCCCCAAGAAAAGGAAGGACGGGGCACCTTCCATTGCTTGACTGCTGCGTGCGTGCGTGCGTGACCTTGATTTGAATCAGGTGTCCCTAATCCATCCAACACAAACCCCTGATTCGACTCATCAGCTCGTTGGTAAAGACTCTCAAATAAGAGGGACATCAAAAAACGTGCTGTGACGGTGATGAGTCAGCCGGCCGGCAACCGACGCTTTTGTTCTTCTTTTTTCCCTATGCTCATATGACCGCAGCTTGCTGCTTTCTCTGTGGCACGGTCATCGTCAACGGTCACCTCATCGTCATTCTGTATGCGCTTCCTGCGTATTTCTGTATTCTCTGACAAAAGTCCAGTGGTGTTGTTGGTTCTTCTATTAGTCACAACAATTCGCAGTCCCCGAAAAGGGGAAGCACACCGTTCCTGGAGGCACTGCAATACCAGGTCGATGCGTGGAGTGGACGGAGCAAGCCCCGGTTCCGGCTCCATGTGCCAAAAATCAATTTAATATGCAGTCCCCGGATAGGGGACGTATCAGATATTAAACTGATAAGAACAGATACTACACTTGATCTTAGCCAAAAGGCCGAGAAGCGATGACACAATGACGCAGCGGCAGGGGAGCCGGCAAAGGCGACGCCCATCTGGGAAGCGGTGAGGGGGGGGAGGGTTGGCAAAGGCCGTACGTCGTAGAGACCTGAAACTTTGAGGGATGGTACTAGCCACTCGCTCTACAACATCACCAAGGCTGGCCCCCCGATGGGCCCGGCGGTGGCGCTACAGCCACCGAAAGTACGAAATGGCTCGTAGCTCCCAAACCGCACGCCGCAGAACCAAGTGTCTTATATCATCGGAATCCTTGGCTCGAGCCGAGCGAGACGCATGCCTCGGATTCGAAGGTTGCGCTGGCGAAATTTTCGGGTATTTGGGATTTTGTGAAAAACCTACTTTTGCACACTAGTCCTAGGTCTTTTGCCCGATCTGGCCCAAACCAGTGCAGAAAGATTCTCTGGAGTCTGACTGTCCGTCCAGATCGGAAAAAAAGTGGGAATTTCGATTCAGCTTGGCGGCGGCAGGCCGAAACCTACGGGCTGGGCGAGGCGGGGTCTGCTAGAACGGCTATAGCTCTTGGACGGAACGAGACAATTTCACCCAAGCCGGTACACCCGTGCACGGGCTCAGTCTGGGGTCAGGCGAGAAAGGACGCGGTGAATGGCCACCTAGTGGCGCTTTAAAATGAAAAAGCAACAACATGAGAGCGGCTATAGGCGAACGTATGTCGCGTGCTTTTTCACAGCACGCGCACGAGACAGTCGTACCATACGACAGAAAACCTCCATCCGAACAACTTTGCCTTTGGGACCACTGCTGTCAATCAACTCGTCCGTTGAATATCAAAGTTTGTGGGAAAAACCACATTCGGCAAACCGGTCGCAGGTTTCGACAACCTCGATGAAAACAGACGCAGTTCAGTTCTCTGAACTCTCCGGGTCACTGGCTGACACAGCAGAAAGAGACAGAAACATAACAAAACTGGTGCAACTTCACCCTTTGGGGCAGTGGGCGGCGCCACAAGCGTCAAGAACCGCACGCTTTTTCCCTCCACGCTATCTGCTTTTAACCAGTGTGTACAGGGGAGAGCGCGAACGCAGTCCCCCACTACCATAAATTATGCAGTCGAGATTCCCACATTTGGGGAATTCGCAGGGGTCAGCACAACCGGAGTGCAATGGCCGAGCCTCGCCCTGGGTGAACCACCTTCCTGATCATGGTGTCTCCCCTGCCAGGTAAGTATGAGTTGCCTGGCCTCCAGGCAGAGGCGCCCTATCCCCCTTCGCCATCCTCAAACACGGTGACCTTCCCCTCCCCCAAGAAAAGGAAGGACGGGGCACCTTCCATTGCTTGACTGCTGCGTGCGTGCCTGACCTTGATTTGAATCAGGTGTCCCTAATCCATCCAACACAAACCCCCGATTGGACTCATCAGCTCGTTGGTAAAGACTCTCAAATAAGAGGGACATCAAAAAACGTGCTGTGACGGTGATGAGTCAGCCGGCCGGCAACCGACGCTTTTGTTCTTCTTTTTTCCCTATGCTCATATGACCGCAGCTTGCTGCTTTCTCTGTGGCACGGTCATCGTCAACGGTCACCTCATCATCATTCTGTATGCGCTTCCTGCGTATTTCTGTATTCTCTGACAAAATTCCAGTGGTGTTGTTGGTTCTTCTATTAGTCACAACAATTCACAGTCCCCAAAAAGGGGAAGCACACCGTTCCTGGAGGCACTGCAATACCAGGTCGATGCGTGGAGTGGACGGAGCAAGCCCCGGTTCCGGCTCCATGTGCCAAAAATCAATTTAATATGCAGTCCCCGGATAGGGGACGTATCAGATATTAAACTGATAAGAACAGATACTACACTTGATCTTAGCCAAAAGGCCGAGAAGCGATGACACAATGACGCAGCGGCAGGGGAGCCGGCAAAGGCGACGCCCATCTGGGAAGCGGTGAGGGGGGGGAGGGTTGGCAAAGGCCGTACGTCGTAGAGACCTGAAACTTTGAGGGATGGTACTAGCCACTCGCTCTACAACATCACCAAGGCTGGCCCCCCGATGGGCCCGGCGGTGGCGCTACAGCCACCGAAAGTACGAAATGGCTCGTAGCTCCCAAACCGCACGCCGCAGAACCAAGTGTCTTATATCATCGGAATCCTTGGCTCGAGCCGAGCGAGACGCATGCCTCGGATTCGAAGGTTGCGCTGGCGAAATTTTCGGGTATTTGGGATTTTGTGAAAAACCTACTTTTGCACACTAGTCCTAGGTCTTTTGCCCGATCTGGCCCAAACCAGTGCAGAAAGATTCTCTGGAGTCTGACTGTCCGTCCAGATCGGAAAAAAAGTGGGAATTTCGATTCAGCTTGGCGGCGGCAGGCCGAAACCTACGGGCTGGGCGAGGCGGGGTCTGCTAGAACGGCTATAGCTCTTGGACGGAACGAGACAATTTCACCCAAGCCGGTACACCCGTGCACGGGCTCAGTCTGGGGTCAGGCGAGAAAGGACGCGGTGAATGGCCACCTAGTGGCGCTTTAAAATGAAAAAGCAACAACATGAGAGCGGCTATAGGCGAACGTATGTCGCGTGCTTTTTCACAGCACGCGCACGAGACAGTCGTACCATACGACAGAAAACCTCCATCCGAACAACTTTGCCTTTGGGACCACTGCTGTCAATCAACTCGTCCGTTGAATATCAAAGTTTGTGGGAAAAACCACATTCGGCAAACCGGTCGCAGGTTTCGACAACCTCGATGAAAACAGACGCAGTTCAGTTCTCTGAACTCTCCGGGTCACTGGCTGACACAGCAGAAAGAGACAGAAACATAACAAAACTGGTGCAACTTCACCCTTTGGGGCAGTGGGCGGCGCCACAAGCGTCAAGAACCGCACGCTTTTTCCCTCCACGCTATCTGCTTTTAACCAGTGTGTACAGGGGAGAGCGCGAACGCAGTCCCCCACTACCATAAATTATGCAGTCGAGATTCCCACATTTGGGGAATTCGCAGGGGTCAGCACAACCGGAGTGCAATGGCCGAGCCTCGCCCTGGGTGAACCACCTTCCTGATCATGGTGTCTCCCCTGCCAGGTAAGTATGAGTTGCCTGGCCTCCAGGCAGAGGCGCCCTATCCCCCTTCGCCATCCTCAAACACGGTGACCTTCCCCTCCCCCAAGAAAAGGAAGGACGGGGCACCTTCCATTGCTTGACTGCTGCGTGCGTGCGTGCGTGACCTTGATTTGAATCAGGTGTCCCTAATCCATCCAACACAAACCCCTGATTCGACTCATCAGCTCGTTGGTAAAGACTCTCAAATAAGAGGGACATCAAAAAACGTGCTGTGACGGTGATGAGTCAGCCGGCCGGCAACCGACGCTTTTGTTCTTCTTTTTTCCCTATGCTCATATGACCGCAGCTTGCTGCTTTCTCTGTGGCACGGTCATCGTCAACGGTCACCTCATCGTCATTCTGTATGCGCTTCCTGCGTATTTCTGTATTCTCTGACAAAAGTCCAGTGGTGTTGTTGGTTCTTCTATTAGTCACAACAATTCGCAGTCCCCGAAAAGGGGAAGCACACCGTTCCTGGAGGCACTGCAATACCAGGTCGATGCGTGGAGTGGACGGAGCAAGCCCCGGTTCCGGCTCCATGTGCCAAAAATCAATTTAATATGCAGTCCCCGGATAGGGGACGTATCAGATATTAAACTGATAAGAACAGATACTACACTTGATCTTAGCCAAAAGGCCGAGAAGCGATGACACAATGACGCAGCGGCAGGGGAGCCG
Organism: Pseudorasbora parva; assembly: GCF_024679245.1. Taxonomy (NCBI): domain Eukaryota; kingdom Metazoa; phylum Chordata; class Actinopteri; order Cypriniformes; family Gobionidae; genus Pseudorasbora; species Pseudorasbora parva. The sequence goes on along the minus strand of NW_027125104.1, from coordinate 529,115 downwards.
GCAAAGGCGACGCCCATCTGGGAAGCGGTGAGGGGGGGGAGGGTTGGCAAAGGCCGTACGTCGTAGAGACCTGAAACTTTGAGGGATGGTACTAGCCACTCGCTCTACAACATCACCAAGGCTGGCCCCCCGATGGGCCCGGCGGTGGCGCTACAGCCACCGAAAGTACGAAATGGCTCGTAGCTCCCAAACCGCACGCCGCAGAACCAAGTGTCTTATATCATCGGAATCCTTGGCTCGAGCCGAGCGAGACGCATGCCTCGGATTCGAAGGTTGCGCTGGCGAAATTTTCGGGTATTTGGGATTTTGTGAAAAACCTACTTTTGCACACTAGTCCTAGGTCTTTTGCCCGATCTGGCCCAAACCAGTGCAGAAAGATTCTCTGGAGTCTGACTGTCCGTCCAGATCGGAAAAAAAGTGGGAATTTCGATTCAGCTTGGCGGCGGCAGGCCGAAACCTACGGGCTGGGCGAGGCGGGGTCTGCTAGAACGGCTATAGCTCTTGGACGGAACGAGACAATTTCACCCAAGCCGGTACACCCGTGCACGGGCTCAGTCTGGGGTCAGGCGAGAAAGGACGCGGTGAATGGCCACCTAGTGGCGCTTTAAAATGAAAAAGCAACAACATGAGAGCGGCTATAGGCGAACGTATGTCGCGTGCTTTTTCACAGCACGCGCACGAGACAGTCGTACCATACGACAGAAAACCTCCATCCGAACAACTTTGCCTTTGGGACCACTGCTGTCAATCAACTCGTCCGTTGAATATCAAAGTTTGTGGGAAAAACCACATTCGGCAAACCGGTCGCAGGTTTCGACAACCTCGATGAAAACAGACGCAGTTCAGTTCTCTGAACTCTCCGGGTCACTGGCTGACACAGCAGAAAGAGACAGAAACATAACAAAACTGGTGCAACTTCACCCTTTGGGGCAGTGGGCGGCGCCACAAGCGTCAAGAACCGCACGCTTTTTCCCTCCACGCTATCTGCTTTTAACCAGTGTGTACAGGGGAGAGCGCGAACGCAGTCCCCCACTACCATAAATTATGCAGTCGAGATTCCCACATTTGGGGAATTCGCAGGGGTCAGCACAACCGGAGTGCAATGGCCGAGCCTCGCCCTGGGTGAACCACCTTCCTGATCATGGTGTCTCCCCTGCCAGGTAAGTATGAGTTGCCTGGCCTCCAGGCAGAGGCGCCCTATCCCCCTTCGCCATCCTCAAACACGGTGACCTTCCCCTCCCCCAAGAAAAGGAAGGACGGGGCACCTTCCATTGCTTGACTGCTGCGTGCGTGCCTGACCTTGATTTGAATCAGGTGTCCCTAATCCATCCAACACAAACCCCCGATTGGACTCATCAGCTCGTTGGTAAAGACTCTCAAATAAGAGGGACATCAAAAAACGTGCTGTGACGGTGATGAGTCAGCCGGCCGGCAACCGACGCTTTTGTTCTTCTTTTTTCCCTATGCTCATATGACCGCAGCTTGCTGCTTTCTCTGTGGCACGGTCATCGTCAACGGTCACCTCATCATCATTCTGTATGCGCTTCCTGCGTATTTCTGTATTCTCTGACAAAATTCCAGTGGTGTTGTTGGTTCTTCTATTAGTCACAACAATTCACAGTCCCCAAAAAGGGGAAGCACACCGTTCCTGGAGGCACTGCAATACCAGGTCGATGCGTGGAGTGGACGGAGCAAGCCCCGGTTCCGGCTCCATGTGCCAAAAATCAATTTAATATGCAGTCCCCGGATAGGGGACGTATCAGATATTAAACTGATAAGAACAGATACTACACTTGATCTTAGCCAAAAGGCCGAGAAGCGATGACACAATGACGCAGCGGCAGGGGAGCCGGCAAAGGCGACGCCCATCTGGGAAGCGGTGAGGGGGGGGAGGGTTGGCAAAGGCCGTACGTCGTAGAGACCTGAAACTTTGAGGGATGGTACTAGCCACTCGCTCTACAACATCACCAAGGCTGGCCCCCCGATGGGCCCGGCGGTGGCGCTACAGCCACCGAAAGTACGAAATGGCTCGTAGCTCCCAAACCGCACGCCGCAGAACCAAGTGTCTTATATCATCGGAATCCTTGGCTCGAGCCGAGCGAGACGCATGCCTCGGATTCGAAGGTTGCGCTGGCGAAATTTTCGGGTATTTGGGATTTTGTGAAAAACCTACTTTTGCACACTAGTCCTAGGTCTTTTGCCCGATCTGGCCCAAACCAGTGCAGAAAGATTCTCTGGAGTCTGACTGTCCGTCCAGATCGGAAAAAAAGTGGGAATTTCGATTCAGCTTGGCGGCGGCAGGCCGAAACCTACGGGCTGGGCGAGGCGGGGTCTGCTAGAACGGCTATAGCTCTTGGACGGAACGAGACAATTTCACCCAAGCCGGTACACCCGTGCACGGGCTCAGTCTGGGGTCAGGCGAGAAAGGACGCGGTGAATGGCCACCTAGTGGCGCTTTAAAATGAAAAAGCAACAACATGAGAGCGGCTATAGGCGAACGTATGTCGCGTGCTTTTTCACAGCACGCGCACGAGACAGTCGTACCATACGACAGAAAACCTCCATCCGAACAACTTTGCCTTTGGGACCACTGCTGTCAATCAACTCGTCCGTTGAATATCAAAGTTTGTGGGAAAAACCACATTCGGCAAACCGGTCGCAGGTTTCGACAACCTCGATGAAAACAGACGCAGTTCAGTTCTCTGAACTCTCCGGGTCACTGGCTGACACAGCAGAAAGAGACAGAAACATAACAAAACTGGTGCAACTTCACCCTTTGGGGCAGTGGGCGGCGCCACAAGCGTCAAGAACCGCACGCTTTTTCCCTCCACGCTATCTGCTTTTAACCAGTGTGTACAGGGGAGAGCGCGAACGCAGTCCCCCACTACCATAAATTATGCAGTCGAGATTCCCACATTTGGGGAATTCGCAGGGGTCAGCACAACCGGAGTGCAATGGCCGAGCCTCGCCCTGGGTGAACCACCTTCCTGATCATGGTGTCTCCCCTGCCAGGTAAGTATGAGTTGCCTGGCCTCCAGGCAGAGGCGCCCTATCCCCCTTCGCCATCCTCAAACACGGTGACCTTCCCCTCCCCCAAGAAAAGGAAGGACGGGGCACCTTCCATTGCTTGACTGCTGCGTGCGTGCCTGACCTTGATTTGAATCAGGTGTCCCTAATCCATCCAACACAAACCCCCGATTGGACTCATCAGCTCGTTGGTAAAGACTCTCAAATAAGAGGGACATCAAAAAACGTGCTGTGACGGTGATGAGTCAGCCGGCCGGCAACCGACGCTTTTGTTCTTCTTTTTTCCCTATGCTCATATGACCGCAGCTTGCTGCTTTCTCTGTGGCACGGTCATCGTCAACGGTCACCTCATCATCATTCTGTATGCGCTTCCTGCGTATTTCTGTATTCTCTGACAAAATTCCAGTGGTGTTGTTGGTTCTTCTATTAGTCACAACAATTCACAGTCCCCAAAAAGGGGAAGCACACCGTTCCTGGAGGCACTGCAATACCAGGTCGATGCGTGGAGTGGACGGAGCAAGCCCCGGTTCCGGCTCCATGTGCCAAAAATCAATTTAATATGCAGTCCCCGGATAGGGGACGTATCAGATATTAAACTGATAAGAACAGATACTACACTTGATCTTAGCCAAAAGGCCGAGAAGCGATGACACAATGACGCAGCGGCAGGGGAGCCGGCAAAGGCGACGCCCATCTGGGAAGCGGTGAGGGGGGGGAGGGTTGGCAAAGGCCGTACGTCGTAGAGACCTGAAACTTTGAGGGATGGTACTAGCCACTCGCTCTACAACATCACCAAGGCTGGCCCCCCGATGGGCCCGGCGGTGGCGCTACAGCCACCGAAAGTACGAAATGGCTCGTAGCTCCCAAACCGCACGCCGCAGAACCAAGTGTCTTATATCATCGGAATCCTTGGCTCGAGCCGAGCGAGACGCATGCCTCGGATTCGAAGGTTGCGCTGGCGAAATTTTCGGGTATTTGGGATTTTGTGAAAAACCTACTTTTGCACACTAGTCCTAGGTCTTTTGCCCGATCTGGCCCAAACCAGTGCAGAAAGATTCTCTGGAGTCTGACTGTCCGTCCAGATCGGAAAAAAAGTGGGAATTTCGATTCAGCTTGGCGGCGGCAGGCCGAAACCTACGGGCTGGGCGAGGCGGGGTCTGCTAGAACGGCTATAGCTCTTGGACGGAACGAGACAATTTCACCCAAGCCGGTACACCCGTGCACGGGCTCAGTCTGGGGTCAGGCGAGAAAGGACGCGGTGAATGGCCACCTAGTGGCGCTTTAAAATGAAAAAGCAACAACATGAGAGCGGCTATAGGCGAACGTATGTCGCGTGCTTTTTCACAGCACGCGCACGAGACAGTCGTACCATACGACAGAAAACCTCCATCCGAACAACTTTGCCTTTGGGACCACTGCTGTCAATCAACTCGTCCGTTGAATATCAAAGTTTGTGGGAAAAACCACATTCGGCAAACCGGTCGCAGGTTTCGACAACCTCGATGAAAACAGACGCAGTTCAGTTCTCTGAACTCTCCGGGTCACTGGCTGACACAGCAGAAAGAGACAGAAACATAACAAAACTGGTGCAACTTCACCCTTTGGGGCAGTGGGCGGCGCCACAAGCGTCAAGAACCGCACGCTTTTTCCCTCCACGCTATCTGCTTTTAACCAGTGTGTACAGGGGAGAGCGCGAACGCAGTCCCCCACTACCATAAATTATGCAGTCGAGATTCCCACATTTGGGGAATTCGCAGGGGTCAGCACAACCGGAGTGCAATGGCCGAGCCTCGCCCTGGGTGAACCACCTTCCTGATCATGGTGTCTCCCCTGCCAGGTAAGTATGAGTTGCCTGGCCTCCAGGCAGAGGCGCCCTATCCCCCTTCGCCATCCTCAAACACGGTGACCTTCCCCTCCCCCAAGAAAAGGAAGGACGGGGCACCTTCCATTGCTTGACTGCTGCGTGCGTGCCTGACCTTGATTTGAATCAGGTGTCCCTAATCCATCCAACACAAACCCCCGATTGGACTCATCAGCTCGTTGGTAAAGACTCTCAAATAAGAGGGACATCAAAAAACGTGCTGTGACGGTGATGAGTCAGCCGGCCGGCAACCGACGCTTTTGTTCTTCTTTTTTCCCTATGCTCATATGACCGCAGCTTGCTGCTTTCTCTGTGGCACGGTCATCGTCAACGGTCACCTCATCATCATTCTGTATGCGCTTCCTGCGTATTTCTGTATTCTCTGACAAAATTCCAGTGGTGTTGTTGGTTCTTCTATTAGTCACAACAATTCACAGTCCCCAAAAAGGGGAAGCACACCGTTCCTGGAGGCACTGCAATACCAGGTCGATGCGTGGAGTGGACGGAGCAAGCCCCGGTTCCGGCTCCATGTGCCAAAAATCAATTTAATATGCAGTCCCCGGATAGGGGACGTATCAGATATTAAACTGATAAGAACAGATACTACACTTGATCTTAGCCAAAAGGCCGAGAAGCGATGACACAATGACGCAGCGGCAGGGGAGCCGGCAAAGGCGACGCCCATCTGGGAAGCGGTGAGGGGGGGGAGGGTTGGCAAAGGCCGTACGTCGTAGAGACCTGAAACTTTGAGGGATGGTACTAGCCACTCGCTCTACAACATCACCAAGGCTGGCCCCCCGATGGGCCCGGCGGTGGCGCTACAGCCACCGAAAGTACGAAATGGCTCGTAGCTCCCAAACCGCACGCCGCAGAACCAAGTGTCTTATATCATCGGAATCCTTGGCTCGAGCCGAGCGAGACGCATGCCTCGGATTCGAAGGTTGCGCTGGCGAAATTTTCGGGTATTTGGGATTTTGTGAAAAACCTACTTTTGCACACTAGTCCTAGGTCTTTTGCCCGATCTGGCCCAAACCAGTGCAGAAAGATTCTCTGGAGTCTGACTGTCCGTCCAGATCGGAAAAAAAGTGGGAATTTCGATTCAGCTTGGCGGCGGCAGGCCGAAACCTACGGGCTGGGCGAGGCGGGGTCTGCTAGAACGGCTATAGCTCTTGGACGGAACGAGACAATTTCACCCAAGCCGGTACACCCGTGCACGGGCTCAGTCTGGGGTCAGGCGAGAAAGGACGCGGTGAATGGCCACCTAGTGGCGCTTTAAAATGAAAAAGCAACAACATGAGAGCGGCTATAGGCGAACGTATGTCGCGTGCTTTTTCACAGCACGCGCACGAGACAGTCGTACCATACGACAGAAAACCTCCATCCGAACAACTTTGCCTTTGGGACCACTGCTGTCAATCAACTCGTCCGTTGAATATCAAAGTTTGTGGGAAAAACCACATTCGGCAAACCGGTCGCAGGTTTCGACAACCTCGATGAAAACAGACGCAGTTCAGTTCTCTGAACTCTCCGGGTCACTGGCTGACACAGCAGAAAGAGACAGAAACATAACAAAACTGGTGCAACTTCACCCTTTGGGGCAGTGGGCGGCGCCACAAGCGTCAAGAACCGCACGCTTTTTCCCTCCACGCTATCTGCTTTTAACCAGTGTGTACAGGGGAGAGCGCGAACGCAGTCCCCCACTACCATAAATTATGCAGTCGAGATTCCCACATTTGGGGAATTCGCAGGGGTCAGCACAACCGGAGTGCAATGGCCGAGCCTCGCCCTGGGTGAACCACCTTCCTGATCATGGTGTCTCCCCTGCCAGGTAAGTATGAGTTGCCTGGCCTCCAGGCAGAGGCGCCCTATCCCCCTTCGCCATCCTCAAACACGGTGACCTTCCCCTCCCCCAAGAAAAGGAAGGACGGGGCACCTTCCATTGCTTGACTGCTGCGTCCGTGCGTGCGTGACCTTGATTTGAATCAGGTGTCCCTAATCCATCCAACACAAACCCCCGATTCGACTCATCAGCTCGTTGGTAAAGACTCTCAAATAAGAGGGACATCAAAAAACGTGCTGTGACGGTGATGAGTCAGCCGGCCGGCAACCGACGCTTTTGTTCTTCTTTTTTCCCTATGCTCATATGACCGCAACTTGCTGCTTTCTCTGTGGCACGGTCATCGTCAACGGTCACCTCATCGTCATTCTGTATGCGCTTCCTGCGTATTTCTGTATTCTCTGACAAAACTCCAGTGGTGTTGTTGGTTCTTCTATTAGTCACAACAATTCGCAGTCCCCGAAAAGGGGAAGCACACCGTTCCTGGAGGCACTGCAATACCAGGTCGATGCGTGGAGTGGACGGAGCAAGCCCCAGTTCCGGCTCCATGTGCCAAAAATCAATTTAATATGCAGTCCCCGGATAGGGGACGTATCAGATATTAAACTGATAAGAACAGATACTACACTTGATCTTAGCCTAAAGGCCGAGAAGCGATGACACAATGACGCAGCGGCAGGGGAGCCGGCAAAGGCGACGCCCATCTGGGAAGCGGTGAGGGGGGGGAGGGTTGGCAAAGGCCGTACGTCGTAGAGACCTGAAACTTTGAGGGATGGTACTAGCCACTCGCTCTACAACATCACCAAGGCTGGCCCCCCGATGGGCCCGGCGGTGGCGCTACAGCCACCGAAAGTACGAAATGGCTCGTAGCTCCCAAACCGCACGCCGCAGAACCAAGTGTCTTATATCATCGGAATCCTTGGCTCGAGCCGAGCGAGACGCATGCCTCGGATTCGAAGGTTGCGCTGGCGAAATTTTCGGGTATTTGGGATTTTGTGAAAAACCTACTTTTGCACACTAGTCCTAGGTCTTTTGCCCGATCTGGCCCAAACCAGTGCAGAAAGATTCTCTGGAGTCTGACTGTCCGTCCAGATCGGAAAAAAAGTGGGAATTTCGATTCAGCTTGGCGGCGGCAGGCCGAAACCTACGGGCTGGGCGAGGCGGGGTCTGCTAGAACGGCTATAGCTCTTGGACGGAACGAGACAATTTCACCCAAGCCGGTACACCCGTGCACGGGCTCAGTCTGGGGTCAGGCGAGAAAGGACGCGGTGAATGGCCACCTAGTGGCGCTTTAAAATGAAAAAGCAACAACATGAGAGCGGCTATAGGCGAACGTATGTCGCGTGCTTTTTCACAGCACGCGCACGAGACAGTCGTACCATACGACAGAAAACCTCCATCCGAACAACTTTGCCTTTGGGACCACTGCTGTCAATCAACTCGTCCGTTGAATATCAAAGTTTGTGGGAAAAACCACATTCGGCAAACCGGTCGCAGGTTTCGACAACCTCGATGAAAACAGACGCAGTTCAGTTCTCTGAACTCTCCGGGTCACTGGCTGACACAGCAGAAAGAGACAGAAACATAACAAAACTGGTGCAACTTCACCCTTTGGGGCAGTGGGCGGCGCCACAAGCGTCAAGAACCACACGCTTTTTCCCTCCACGCTATCTGCTTTTAACCAGTGTGTACAGGGGAGAGCGCGAACGCAGTCCCCCACTACCATAAATTATGCAGTCGAGATTCCCACATTTGGGGAATTCGCAGGGGTCAGCACAACCGGAGTGCAATGGCCGAGCCTCGCCCTGGGTGAACCACCTTCCTGATCATGGTGTCTCCCCTGCCAGGTAAGTATGAGTTGCCTGGCCTCCAGGCAGAGGCGCCCTATCCCCCTTCGCCATCCTCAAACACGGTGACCTTCCCCTCCCCCAAGAAAAGGAAGGACGGGGCACCTTCCATTGCTTGACTGCTGCGTCCGTGCGTGCGTGACCTTGATTTGAATCAGGTGTCCCTAATCCATCCAACACAAACCCCCGATTCGACTCATCAGCTCGTTGGTAAAGACTCTCAAATAAGAGGGACATCAAAAAACGTGCTGTGACGGTGATGAGTCAGCCGGCCGGCAACCGACGCTTTTGTTCTTCTTTTTTCCCTATGCTCATATGACCGCAACTTGCTGCTTTCTCTGTGGCACGGTCATCGTCAACGGTCACCTCATCGTCATTCTGTATGCGCTTCCTGCGTATTTCTGTATTCTCTGACAAAACTCCAGTGGTGTTGTTGGTTCTTCTATTAGTCACAACAATTCGCAGTCCCCGAAAAGGGGAAGCACACCGTTCCTGGAGGCACTGCAATACCAGGTCGATGCGTGGAGTGGACGGAGCAAGCCCCGGTTCCGGCTCCATGTGCCAAAAATCAATTTAATATGCAGTCCCCGGATAGGGGACGTATCAGATATTAAACTGATAAGAACAGATACTACACTTGATCTTAGCCTAAAGGCCGAGAAGCGATGACACAATGACGCAGCGGCAGGGGAGCCGGCAAAGGCGACGCCCATCTGGGAAGCGGTGAGGGGGGGGAGGGTTGGCAAAGGCCGTACGTCGTAGAGACCTGAAACTTTGAGGGATGGTACTAGCCACTCGCTCTACAACATCACCAAGGCTGGCCCCCCGATGGGCCCGGCGGTGGCGCTACAGCCACCGAAAGTACGAAATGGCTCGTAGCTCCCAAACCGCACGCCGCAGAACCAAGTGTCTTATATCATCGGAATCCTTGGCTCGAGCCGAGCGAGACGCATGCCTCGGATTCGAAGGTTGCGCTGGCGAAATTTTCGGGTATTTGGGATTTTGTGAAAAACCTACTTTTGCACACTAGTCCTAGGTCTTTTGCCCGATCTGGCCCAAACCAGTGCAGAAAGATTCTCTGGAGTCTGACTGTCCGTCCAGATCGGAAAAAAAGTGGGAATTTCGATTCAGCTTGGCGGCGGCAGGCCGAAACCTACGGGCTGGGCGAGGCGGGGTCTGCTAGAACGGCTATAGCTCTTGGACGGAACGAGACAATTTCACCCAAGCCGGTACACCCGTGCACGGGCTCAGTCTGGGGTCAGGCGAGAAAGGACGCGGTGAATGGCCACCTAGTGGCGCTTTAAAATGAAAAAGCAACAACATGAGAGCGGCTATAGGCGAACGTATGTCGCGTGCTTTTTCACAGCACGCGCACGAGACAGTCGTACCATACGACAGAAAACCTCCATCCGAACAACTTTGCCTTTGGGACCACTGCTGTCAATCAACTCGTCCGTTGAATATCAAAGTTTGTGGGAAAAACCACATTCGGCAAACCGGTCGCAGGTTTCGACAACCTCGATGAAAACAGACGCAGTTCAGTTCTCTGAACTCTCCGGGTCACTGGCTGACACAGCAGAAAGAGACAGAAACATAACAAAACTGGTGCAACTTCACCCTTTGGGGCAGTGGGCGGCGCCACAAGCGTCAAGAACCACACGCTTTTTCCCTCCACGCTATCTGCTTTTAACCAGTGTGTACAGGGGAGAGCGCGAACGCAGTCCCCCACTACCATAAATTATGCAGTCGAGATTCCCACATTTGGGGAATTCGCAGGGGTCAGCACAACCGGAGTGCAATGGCCGAGCCTCGCCCTGGGTGAACCACCTTCCTGATCATGGTGTCTCCCCTGCCAGGTAAGTATGAGTTGCCTGGCCTCCAGGCAGAGGCGCCCTATCCCCCTTCGCCATCCTCAAACACGGTGACCTTCCCCTCCCCCAAGAAAAGGAAGGACGGGGCACCTTCCATTGCTTGACTGCTGCGTCCGTGCGTGCGTGACCTTGATTTGAATCAGGTGTCCCTAATCCATCCAACACAAACCCCCGATTCGACTCATCAGCTCGTTGGTAAAGACTCTCAAATAAGAGGGACATCAAAAAACGTGCTGTGACGGTGATGAGTCAGCCGGCCGGCAACCGACGCTTTTGTTCTTCTTTTTTCCCTATGCTCATATGACCGCAACTTGCTGCTTTCTCTGTGGCACGGTCATCGTCAACGGTCACCTCATCGTCATTCTGTATGCGCTTCCTGCGTATTTCTGTATTCTCTGACAAAACTCCAGTGGTGTTGTTGGTTCTTCTATTAGTCACAACAATTCGCAGTCCCCGAAAAGGGGAAGCACACCGTTCCTGGAGGCACTGCAATACCAGGTCGATGCGTGGAGTGGACGGAGCAAGCCCCGGTTCCGGCTCCATGTGCCAAAAATCAATTTAATATGCAGTCCCCGGATAGGGGACGTATCAGATATTAAACTGATAAGAACAGATACTACACTTGATCTTAGCCTAAAGGCCGAGAAGCGATGACACAATGACGCAGCGGCAGGGGAGCCGGCAAAGGCGACGCCCATCTGGGAAGCGGTGAGGGGGGGGAGGGTTGGCAAAGGCCGTACGTCGTAGAGACCTGAAACTTTGAGGGATGGTACTAGCCACTCGCTCTACAACATCACCAAGGCTGGCCCCCCGATGGGCCCGGCGGTGGCGCTACAGCCACCGAAAGTACGAAATGGCTCGTAGCTCCCAAACCGCACGCCGCAGAACCAAGTGTCTTATATCATCGGAATCCTTGGCTCGAGCCGAGCGAGACGCATGCCTCGGATTCGAAGGTTGCGCTGGCGAAATTTTCGGGTATTTGGGATTTTGTGAAAAACCTACTTTTGCACACTAGTCCTAGGTCTTTTGCCCGATCTGGCCCAAACCAGTGCAGAAAGATTCTCTGGAGTCTGACTGTCCGTCCAGATCGGAAAAAAAGTGGGAATTTCGATTCAGCTTGGCGGCGGCAGGCCGAAACCTACGGGCTGGGCGAGGCGGGGTCTGCTAGAACGGCTATAGCTCTTGGACGGAACGAGACAATTTCACCCAAGCCGGTACACCCGTGCACGGGCTCAGTCTGGGGTCAGGCGAGAAAGGACGCGGTGAATGGCCACCTAGTGGCGCTTTAAAATGAAAAAGCAACAACATGAGAGCGGCTATAGGCGAACGTATGTCGCGTGCTTTTTCACAGCACGCGCACGAGACAGTCGTACCATACGACAGAAAACCTCCATCCGAACAACTTTGCCTTTGGGACCACTGCTGTCAATCAACTCGTCCGTTGAATATCAAAGTTTGTGGGAAAAACCACATTCGGCAAACCGGTCGCAGGTTTCGACAACCTCGATGAAAACAGACGCAGTTCAGTTCTCTGAACTCTCCGGGTCACTGGCTGACACAGCAGAAAGAGACAGAAACATAACAAAACTGGTGCAACTTCACCCTTTGGGGCAGTGGGCGGCGCCACAAGCGTCAAGAACCGCACGCTTTTTCCCTCCACGCTATCTGCTTTTAACCAGTGTGTACAGGGGAGAGCGCGAACGCAGTCCCCCACTACCATAAATTATGCAGTCGAGATTCCCACATTTGGGGAATTCGCAGGGGTCAGCACAACCGGAGTGCAATGGCCGAGCCTCGCCCTGGGTGAACCACCTTCCTGATCATGGTGTCTCCCCTGCCAGGTAAGTATGAGTTGCCTGGCCTCCAGGCAGAGGCGCCCTATCCCCCTTCGCCACCCTCAAACACGGTGACCTTCCCCTCCCCCAAGAAAAGGAAGGACGGGGCACCTTCCATTGCTTGACTGCTGCGTGCGTGCGTGCCTGACCTTGATTTGAATCAGGTGTCCCTAATCCATCCAACACAAACCCCCGATTCGACTCATCAGCTCGTTGGTAAAGACTCTCAAATAAGAGGGACATCAAAAAACGTGCTGTGACGGTGATGAGTCAGCCGGCCGGCAACCGACGCTTTTGTTCTTCTTTTTTCCCTATGCTCATATGACCGCAGCTTGCTGCTTTCTCTGTGGCACGGTCATCGTCAACGGTCACCTCATCGTCATTCTGTATGCGCTTCCTGCGTATTTCTGTATTCTCTGACAAAATTCCAGTGGTGTTGTTGGTTCTTCTATTAGTCACAACAATTCGCAGTCCCCAAAAAGGGGAAGCACACCGTTCCTGGAGGCACTGCAATACCAGGTCGATGCGTGGAGTGGACGGAGCAAGCCCCGGTTCCGGCTCCATGTGCCAAAAATCAATTTAATATGCAGTCCCCGGATAGGGGACGTATCAGATATTAAACTGATAAGAACAGATACTACACTTGATCTTAGCCAAAAGGCCGAGAAGCGATGACACAATGACGCAGCGGCAGGGGAGCCGGCAAAGGCGACGCCCATCTGGGAAGCGGTGAGGGGGGGGAGGGTTGGCAAAGGCCGTACGTCGTAGAGACCTGAAACTTTGAGGGATGGTACTAGCCACTCGCTCTACAACATCACCAAGGCTGGCCCCCCGATGGGCCCGGCGGTGGCGCTACAGCCACCGAAAGTACGAAATGGCTCGTAGCTCCCAAACCGCACGCCGCAGAACCAAGTGTCTTATATCATCGGAATCCTTGGCTCGAGCCGAGCGAGACGCATGCCTCGGATTCGAAGGTTGCGCTGGCGAAATTTTCGGGTATTTGGGATTTTGTGAAAAACCTACTTTTGCACACTAGTCCTAGGTCTTTTGCCCGATCTGGCCCAAACCAGTGCAGAAAGATTCTCTGGAGTCTGACTGTCCGTCCAGATCGGAAAAAAAGTGGGAATTTCGATTCAGCTTGGCGGCGGCAGGCCGAAACCTACGGGCTGGGCGAGGCGGGGTCTGCTAGAACGGCTATAGCTCTTGGACGGAACGAGACAATTTCACCCAAGCCGGTACACCCGTGCACGGGCTCAGTCTGGGGTCAGGCGAGAAAGGACGCGGTGAATGGCCACCTAGTGGCGCTTTAAAATGAAAAAGCAACAACATGAGAGCGGCTATAGGCGAACGTATGTCGCGTGCTTTTTCACAGCACGCGCACGAGACAGTCGTACCATACGACAGAAAACCTCCATCCGAACAACTTTGCCTTTGGGACCACTGCTGTCAATCAACTCGTCCGTTGAATATCAAAGTTTGTGGGAAAAACCACATTCGGCAAACCGGTCGCAGGTTTCGACAACCTCGATGAAAACAGACGCAGTTCAGTTCTCTGAACTCTCCGGGTCACTGGCTGACACAGCAGAAAGAGACAGAAACATAACAAAACTGGTGCAACTTCACCCTTTGGGGCAGTGGGCGGCGCCACAAGCGTCAAGAACCGCACGCTTTTTCCCTCCACGCTATCTGCTTTTAACCAGTGTGTACAGGGGAGAGCGCGAACGCAGTCCCCCACTACCATAAATTATGCAGTCGAGATTCCCACATTTGGGGAATTCGCAGGGGTCAGCACAACCGGAGTGCAATGGCCGAGCCTCGCCCTGGGTGAACCACCTTCCTGATCATGGTGTCTCCCCTGCCAGGTAAGTATGAGTTGCCTGGCCTCCAGGCAGAGGCGCCCTATCCCCCTTCGCCACCCTCAAACACGGTGACCTTCCCCTCCCCCAAGAAAAGGAAGGACGGGGCACCTTCCATTGCTTGACTGCTGCGTGCGTGCGTGCCTGACCTTGATTTGAATCAGGTGTCCCTAATCCATCCAACACAAACCCCCGATTCGACTCATCAGCTCGTTGGTAAAGACTCTCAAATAAGAGGGACATCAAAAAACGTGCTGTGACGGTGATGAGTCAGCCGGCCGGCAACCGACGCTTTTGTTCTTCTTTTTTCCCTATGCTCATATGACCGCAGCTTGCTGCTTTCTCTGTGGCACGGTCATCGTCAACGGTCACCTCATCGTCATTCTGTATGCGCTTCCTGCGTATTTCTGTATTCTCTGACAAAATTCCAGTGGTGTTTGTTTGTTGTTGGTTCTTCTATTAGTCACAACAATTCGCAGTCCCCAAAAAGGGGAAGCACACCGTTCCTGGAGGCACTGCAATACCAGGTCGATGCGTGGAGTGGACGGAGCAAGCCCCGGTTCCGGCTCCATGTGCCAAAAATCAATTTAATATGCAGTCCCCGGATAGGGGACGTATCAGATATTAAACTGATAAGAACAGATTTTTTTCTTTCGAAAAGTTTTATTGTTACATTTTTTCATATTGATTTCAATTCATTTTCATGTTTATGCCACACATTTCTTTCTTCTTTAAAAAATAAAATAAACATACATGGTTACATCCATTAAAACACAAGTCACTTTTTTGTTAAAATCAGTTGATGTGTTGTGTAAAAGTCCTTGTATGTCAGTGTGGTGTTAAAAGAGGAATAAAATGAATGAAAACAATAAATATATTCATGATAAAACAGACTAAAACGTGACAATTAAAACTTCGTCTCTTGTACAGGATCAAGGGTGAGCCCCTACAAAACATGTCCATTCACTCCAGTTCTCCAGAACAGGCTCAAGGCTCCTCGCTTCCAGAGCCCAGCGGAGATCCCCTCTCCTCCGGCCCGCTGGCCCGCTGTTCCCGTAGCCAGAGTGGTGAGGGTGCATCTACGGGCGGCCAAGGTCGGTGGTGGCCGGGACCTTCTCGTGTGGCCTCGGCCCCCCCATCCGAATAACGACGTGCGGCCCACCCTGCAGCGCTGATCTTATCCTCTGCTCGCTCGCGTGGAGGGGGACCGTCACGCGTTTCCCCACCAGCAGGTTTCTGGTGACCCAGATGGCATCCTTTATCAGGTTAAGGGTGAGCCAGAGCGATGCAAATTCTTGTGTTGTTAGGGCTTTTAGGCCCTGACCCACCCCTAGGATGGCGAGCTTGTAATCCACCTGGGCCCCACCCGCTGGCAGGCACGGGAAAAACAGGGGGCCGGCCCTGGCCCACAGGTCCCGCGCAGCACCGCACTCCCAGAGCAGATGGTAGACGGTCTCCGGGGATTTACACCCGGACCGTGGGCAGGTGGGATTTTTGGCCATGCCTCTGGAGTGCATAACCGCCCTGACCGGGAGGATCTCATGAGCCACCATCCACGCCAAGTCCTTAAGCCTGTTCTGGAGAGCTGGGTGGGCAACGTTCCTCCAAACTTCTTTGGCCTCACTTGGCGTGAGGCCTGGAACTGGGCTCACCTTTTCTCGATCCTGCACAAGAGAGATAAGAGACTTATGGTTAGTTAAAATCGTCACATCTTCTGTTTCTAAAAAGTATTTCTTTAAAAATGTCTTGATAAAAATATACTCTTTTGGCAAGTTAAAAGACACTGGGGTTTTTAAATCAGTAGGTAAAATCTTTAGGCTTCTTAGGTAGGACCCCATCCAGAAACGAGCCATGGCCGCTGTCTTATTCTCTCTGGATGGGGTCAGCGCGTATCCGATGTGGAGGGCGGTAAAGCGGCTACCTAAAAACAAGTGGGGGTCAGGGAGGCCTTTCCCACCATTTTCCTTTCTTTTTTTAAAGACCTCCCTTTTCAGTCGTTCCCACTTGGACCCCCACAGGAAATAAAATACCGCCCTCTCCAGGTTGGCCAGGAATCTTCTTGGGGGACTAAAAACAGAACAGACAAGTAAAATCAGTGGTAAAATTATGGCTTTAAAAATTAAAACCTTCCCTTCCATTGTCATCTGTCTTAGTCCCCAAAAACCCAGTCTTTGCCTAACTTTCCCTAAGATGTCAGTCCAGTTTCCCCGTCCTCCACCCTCTCTGTCAAATTTTACACCTAAAACTTTCAAATCGTTGTCTTTAAAAACCAGATCCAGTCCACCTGTGTCGACGTCCCCCCACGGCCCGAAGAGCTGGGCCTCGGACTTGTTCCTATTGAGCTTGGCGCCCGAGGCCCGACCGTACCAGTCAGTCAAGTCCAATGCTCTTCGTACCGATAAAAGGTCAGTCGCTAAAAGGGTTATGTCGTCCATATATAAAACGCAGGTTGCTGTCAGTCCACCAGTCCCTGGGACGTCCAGTCCTTTAATCCATTTATCCCTTCTCAAGATTTGTGCCAGTGGCTCAATACAGGCCACATACAGAAGGGGAGATAAAGGACACCCCTGACGGACACCGCTGTGGATATTTACAGCTTTGGACAAATGCCCGTTAACCAAAATCCTGCTAACCAGACCATTGTAAAGCAGTCCCACCCAGGCTATAAACCTCCCTGGAAACCCCATTTTCTCCAGTACCTTAAAGAGGAACTGGTGCGAGATGCGGTCAAATGCTTTTTCAAAATCTAAATTTAGGACTACTAGCCGAATATTTCTGTCTCTCGCATAACAGATAGCATCTCTGATCAGTACCAGGCTGTCCGTGATCTTCCTTCCGGGCACAGCACATGCTTGATCCAGGTGAATTACGTCCTCTAAAACAGTCGACATGCGCATGGATAAAATTTTGCTAAAAATCTTACAATCAAAGTTTAAAAGAGTAATGGGTCGCCAGTTTTTTAAGTCAGTCTTGTCACCTTTTTTTAGCAAGAGTGAAACTATCCCTATTCTAAAACTGTCAGGAAGTCTGTCCAGAGTCTCAAATTCCTTAAAAACAGTCAGTAATTCGTGTGCTAAAATATCCCAAAAAGTGGAGTAAAACTCTAGAGGAAGTCCATCTATTCCTGGGGACTTTCCTCGTTTAAAACTTTTAAGAGCTTTGTCCATCTCTAAAATGTTAAAATCTTGAGATAAAATAGCACATTTGTCTAATTTCTTTTCTAAAAACTCTAAAACTTCCTTTATCGCGTCATTGTGTACTTCTTTGGTATTGTATAATTGTTCATAAAATTCTTCAGTTTCTTTTAAAATCTCTTTTGTGCTGTGGGCTTCCCTCCCTCCACTTTTTAAAACAGTAATTGTCCCACCCTGTGAAATTATCTTTTTAAAAAAATACCTAGTACACTTTTCTCCTTCCTCTGTTTCCCTCTCCCTGCTCCTTAAAATGACACCTTTGCTTTGTATTTTGGATAAAACTGACATCTCATCTTTTACCATTTTAATATCTTCATTAAAATCAAACCCGTCATTTAAAAGATTAAAATACCTTTGTAGTCGTTTTTGCAGCCCCATCATGCGTCGTTTAAATCTATTCTTTTTGTCTCTGCCTGTCTTTCTAAAAAAAAGTCTTGTCCGTTCCTTCACCATCTCCCACCACTGTGCACGTGAGTCATAAAAGTCTTGGAGGGTCTGCCATTGGCTGAACTGCTCCCTATATTCTCTGACTACCTCCTCATCTTCTAAGAGGGAGCAGTTCAGCTTCCACAGACCTCCCCCTACTGTCACACCAGTGGGCAGTGAAAGAGTGCAAGATAGCATTAAGTGGTCTGAGAAGAAGAGTGGGGTCAATGTAGCATCGGTTGGCGGGAAATCTCTTGTAAATAGGTAGTCGATTCGAGAGGCTTTGGTGCCGTCACCACTGAACCAGGTGAAGCCCTCCTCTCTTTGATGCATTATTTTAAAACAGTCAACTAACCTAAAATCTCTAACTAAGCTTTGTAATAAAACCGATGTCTTATCAATCTTAAAATCATCTCCCACCCTCTTTCTGTCCTTCTTTGATAAAACACAGTTAAAATCCCCTGCTACCACTAAAGGAGCCCTACCTAGCATGTGGGGCTGCAGGTCTTCTAAAAACTCATACCTTTCATTTTTATCCGTAAAACCATATACATTTAAAACGTTAAAATCCTTACCTAAAAAAGTCAGATTTGCTAAAATTGCCCGCCCGTCCTTCACCACAGTGCTGCCCTTCACCAAGATATTCTTATTGTTAATTAAAATAGCAACACCATCATTTTTGTTAAAATTGGACCCGCTCCAAATGGAAGGTCCTGGGGTCCAGAGCTCCTCCCATTTCCTGTAATTTGGTAAAAACGGCAAACCACATTCTTGCAATAAAAACACATCTGACTTAAAATATTTTAAAAAGGATAAGACGCTCTGTGCTCGCATATTGCTCTTCACACTTCTCACATTAATTGTAGAGATAGTGAGAGCCATGAGCAGTATGGCTAAAAAGGTACAAGTCATTTAAAAGATAAAACAAGAGTGGACTACAAAGACAGAATTAAAATCATGTTACATCTTGTTGCACTTCTCTTTCCTTTTCCCCAGAAATACTGGAATCAGGAAGGCAAGTGCTTGGCGCCTCAGGAGCCACAGAGGGGAACTCTTGCCACTCCTTTGGCGACGATGTTCTTAGCTTTATGTGCAGAAAAGAGACTTCATTTGGAGATTCTGGGGGCCACATACGGTCTAGATCTTCCGAAGAGGAACTATCTAGCCGATGCGATGCCCTCAGCCTTTTCTCCTCTGTTTGAACCAGAGGAGATCTCGCAGACCTTTTCTGCACTTGAGCATTGGGGAGAGAACAATCAGTTCCACTCCCACTGTCCACAACACTCAGCTCCGGGACTGTTTCTAGGGAGGAAGCCGTTTCCTCCTCTTCCTCCTCCATTTTCTCTTTAATTTCTTCTTGAGGATTGGCTTCCTCCCCTCGTTCAACTGCTAAAATTGACTCCGCCCCTGTGGCCACCCCACTTCCTCCTTCCTGTCCAATCCCTGAGGCTGGCTGGGATATTGAATTTCCCGCCAAAACCTCAGGGCCCGCCTCCTCACTTGTTTGTACATTGGGTGGGGCGGCCATTTTGTTGTTTTTCAACTTGTTGGCAAAACTTTTAGGGCAATCTCTGTAGAGATGGGTTGATTCTCCACAGAGGTTACACTTTCTGCCATTTTGGCACTCTTCAAAGGTGTGTCCAATTTCTCTACACTTTCTGCATATTACTTCCTGACATGCCTCGGCGAGATGTCCAAGTTTGCCACATTTGCGGCAAAGCTTGGGCATCCCTTGGTAGTGGATGTAGCCTCTATTCTCGCCCAACACAATCATTGATGGTATTTGACTCAGACCATGGTAGCTGTTGGGATCTGCCCATTGTTTGATGGGCACTCTCCACGCACAGCTCCAGATACCGTCCTCATCTAAAACCTTGACTGGTGGTCCACGAATAGAGCAGTATCTTGCCAACCATACAACAATATCCTCTCCACTCACAGTTTCATTAAACATCCTGACAATCACCACTTTCAGTGAATTATCAGTTAGCTTTTCCACTGTGAACATGGAGAAATTGGCTTTACATGTTTCAAACCGAGACCAGAAAGTACTCAACAGAGAAGCAGATGTAAAACTCACATCAAAACCATGGTTCAGGGGCAGAGTCAATAAACAGTTTATGTCTGTAGCTTTAAAACCCAGAGTCTGTTGGATGTACTTCCTGGAAAAGTCCAGTCTGGACATGCCCTGGAGAGTACCATCCTCTTTTCTTTTAAATTTAAAACGCACACTGTGGTGCCTCCTCACGCCGGCACGAGCAGCCGACATGATGGAGGCACCAACAGCACGCTGCGGCTAAAATCAAGCAATAAAATAAGCAATAATTTAAATAAATAAACAAATAAATAAATAAATAATATAAAAACCTGCTTACCTTTAAAACCAAGTAGATTCCTCGAAGAACGAGTCGTCCCCTAAAAGCCGCTTGTCAATGTACCTCCTGAAGGCTGTATGTCCCGTGTGACAAGCAACACACGAGACAAAGGTCCAACAAGAGGCGATCGCTGTCTCTACCGTCAGACCAGACCACTTGATCTTAGCCAAAAGGCCGAGAAGCGATGACACAATGACGCAGCGGCAGGGGAGCCGGCAAAGGCGACGCCCATCTGGGAAGCGGTGAGGGGGGGGAGGGTTGGCAAAGGCCGTACGTCGTAGAGACCTGAAACTTTGAGGGATGGTACTAGCCACTCGCTCTACAACATCACCAAGGCTGGCCCCCCGATGGGCCCGGCGGTGGCGCTACAGCCACCGAAAGTACGAAATGGCTCGTAGCTCCCAAACCGCACGCCGCAGAACCAAGTGTCTTATATCATCGGAATCCTTGGCTCGAGCCGAGCGAGACGCATGCCTCGGATTCGAAGGTTGCGCTGGCGAAATTTTCGGGTATTTGGGATTTTGTGAAAAACCTACTTTTGCACACTAGTCCTAGGTCTTTTGCCCGATCTGGCCCAAACCAGTGCAGAAAGATTCTCTGGAGTCTGACTGTCCGTCCAGATCGGAAAAAAAGTGGGAATTTCGATTCAGCTTGGCGGCGGCAGGCCGAAACCTACGGGCTGGGCGAGGCGGGGTCTGCTAGAACGGCTATAGCTCTTGGACGGAACGAGACAATTTCACCCAAGCCGGTACACCCGTGCACGGGCTCAGTCTGGGGTCAGGCGAGAAAGGACGCGGTGAATGGCCACCTAGTGGCGCTTCAAAATGAAAAAGCAACAACATGAGAGCGGCTATAGGCGAACGTATGTCGCATGCTTTTTCACAGCACGCGCACGAGACAGTCGTACCATACGACAGAAAACCTCCATCCGAACAACTTTGCCTTTGGGACCACTGCTGTCAATCAACTCGTCCGTTGAATATCAAAGTTTGTGGGAAAAACCACATTCGGCAAACCGGTCGCAGGTTTCGACAACCTCGATGAAAACAGACGCAGTTCAGTTCTCTGAACTCTCCGGGTCACTGGCTGACACAGCAGAAAGAGACAGAAACATAACAAAACTGGTGCAACTTCACCCTTTGGGGCAGTGGGCGGCGCCACAAGCGTCAAGAACCGCACGCTTTTTCCCTCCACGCTATCTGCTTTTAACCAGTGTGTACAGGGGAGAGCGCGAACGCAGTCCCCCACTACCATAAATTATGCAGTCGAGATTCCCACATTTGGGGAATTCGCAGGGGTCAGCACAACCGGAGTGCAATGGCCGAGCCTCGCCCTGGGTGAACCACCTTCCTGATCATGGTGTCTCCCCTGCCAGGTAAGTATGAGTTGCCTGGCCTCCAGGCAGAGGCGCCCTATCCCCCTTCGCCACCCTCAAACACGGTGACCTTCCCCTCCCCCAAGAAAAGGAAGGACGGGGCACCTTCCATTGCTTGACTGCTGCGTGCGTGCGTGCCTGACCTTGATTTGAATCAGGTGTCCCTAATCCATCCAACACAAACCCCCGATTCGACTCATCAGCTCGTTGGTAAAGACTCTCAAATAAGAGGGACATCAAAAAACGTGCTGTGACGGTGATGAGTCAGCCGGCCGGCAACCGACGCTTTTGTTCTTCTTTTTTCCCTATGCTCATATGACCGCAGCTTGCTGCTTTCTCTGTGGCACGGTCATCGTCAACGGTCACCTCATCGTCATTCTGTATGCGCTTCCTGCGTATTTCTGTATTCTCTGACAAAATTCCAGTGGTGTTGTTGGTTCTTCTATTAGTCACAACAATTCGCAGTCCCCAAAAAGGGGAAGCACACCGTTCCTGGAGGCACTGCAATACCAGGTCGATGCGTGGAGTGGACGGAGCAAGCCCCGGTTCCGGCTCCATGTGCCAAAAATCAATTTAATATGCAGTCCCCGGATAGGGGACGTATCAGATATTAAACTGATAAGAACAGATACTACACTTGATCTTAGCCAAAAGGCCGAGAAGCGATGACACAATGACGCAGCGGCAGGGGAGCCGGCAAAGGCGACGCCCATCTGGGAAGCGGTGAGGGGGGGGAGGGTTGGCAAAGGCCGTACGTCGTAGAGACCTGAAACTTTGAGGGATGGTACTAGCCACTCGCTCTACAACATCACCAAGGCTGGCCCCCCGATGGGCCCGGCGGTGGCGCTACAGCCACCGAAAGTACGAAATGGCTCGTAGCTCCCAAACCGCACGCCGCAGAACCAAGTGTCTTATATCATCGGAATCCTTGGCTCGAGCCGAGCGAGACGCATGCCTCGGATTCGAAGGTTGCGCTGGCGAAATTTTCGGGTATTTGGGATTTTGTGAAAAACCTACTTTTGCACACTAGTCCTAGGTCTTTTGCCCGATCTGGCCCAAACCAGTGCAGAAAGATTCTCTGGAGTCTGACTGTCTGTCCAGATCGGAAAAAAAGTGGGAATTTCGATTCAGCTTGGCGGCGGCAGGCCGAAACCTACGGGCTGGGCGAGGCGGGGTCTGCTAGAACGGCTATAGCTCTTGGACGGAACGAGACAATTTCACCCAAGCCGGTACACCCGTGCACGGGCTCAGTCTGGGGTCAGGCGAGAAAGGACGCGGTGAATGGCCACCTAGTGGCGCTTTAAAATGAAAAAGCAACAACATGAGAGCGGCTATAGGCGAACGTATGTCGCGTGCTTTTTCACAGCACGCGCACGAGACAGTCGTACCATACGACAGAAAACCTCCATCCGAACAACTTTGCCTTTGGGACCACTGCTGTCAATCAACTCGTCCGTTGAATATCAAAGTTTGTGGGAAAAACCACATTCGGCAAACCGGTCGCAGGTTTCGACAACCTCGATGAAAACAGACGCAGTTCAGTTCTCTGAACTCTCCGGGTCACTGGCTGACACAGCAGAAAGAGACAGAAACATAACAAAACTGGTGCAACTTCACCCTTTGGGGCAGTGGGCGGCGCCACAAGCGTCAAGAACCGCACGCTTTTTCCCTCCACGCTATCTGCTTTTAACCAGTGTGTACAGGGGAGAGCGCGAACGCAGTCCCCCACTACCATAAATTATGCAGTCGAGATTCCCACATTTGGGGAATTCGCAGGGGTCAGCACAACCGGAGTGCAATGGCCGAGCCTCGCCCTGGGTGAACCACCTTCCTGATCATGGTGTCTCCCCTGCCAGGTAAGTATGAGTTGCCTGGCCTCCAGGCAGAGGCGCCCTATCCCCCTTCGCCATCCTCAAACACGGTGACCTTCCCCTCCCCCAAGAAAAGGAAGGACGGGGCACCTTCCATTGCTTGACTGCTGCGTGCGTGCGTGCCTGACCTTGATTTGAATCAGGTGTCCCTAATCCATCCAACACAAACCCCTGATTCGACTCATCAGCTCGTTGGTAAAGACTCTCAAATAAGAGGGACATCAAAAAACGTGCTGTGACGGTGATGAGTCAGCCGGCCGGCAACCGACGCTTTTGTTCTTCTTTTTTCCCTATGCTCATATGACCGCAGCTTGCTGCTTTCTCTGTGGCACGGTCATCGTCAACGGTCACCTCATCGTCATTCTGTATGCGCTTCCTGCGTATTTCTGTATTCTCTGACAAAATTCCAGTGGTGTTGTTGGTTCTTCTATTAGTCACAACAATTCGCAGTCCCCAAAAAGGCACTGCAATACCAGGTCGATGCGTGGAGTGGACGGAGCAAGCCCCGGTTCCGGCTCCATGTGCCAAAAATCAATTTAATATGCAGTCCCCGGATAGGGGACGTATCAGATATTAAACTGATAAGAACAGATTTTTTTTTATTTTTTTTTTTTTTTTTTTTTTTTTATTCACATACAACTCAAAATTACATACACATATTATCTCATCTCATTCTCTTTCCATTCGTCATCATATAACCCAAACAACCCTTTCCACCTCTCTTTAGCTGCATGTTTCCCCCATCTTTGTATATCCCACCTAATCCTTGCCCTTACTTCATACTCCACTCCCCGTATTACCCCTTCTTCTGACCTTTTCCCTTTCCCCCTACATATTCCCTGTCTTTCCTCCCAAAGTCCTTTTTTGACCAAACTTATTATTAACCACAGCATATAAGCCACTTTCCCTTCCCCCTTCTTACTTCTTATTCCACCGATTACATTCTCCCCCGACACCTTAAAATTTCCTGAGATCACCCCTAACACCCTCTTTCCCCTCCCCCACACCCTCTGTGCAAACCCACACTCCCAAAAAGTATGTTTTATTGTCTCTTCTTCCCAACACCCCTCCCTTGGGCACTTTCCATCTTTTGCTATACCGTGCCTATACATGATCTCTTTTACGGGCAAACGCCTCAAAAAACACAACCAATTAAGATCTTTTAAGTCATTATCAAGATTTTTGGGTTGAATATTCAACCACACCTCCCTTGAGACCCCCACCCGAACTACACTAGACACCCTCTCCCTTACCTTTCCATACAACATCCTCTGGTCCAAACACACTGTTATCTCCTTACTCTCAGGATATTTACTCATCCATTTAACTGCATGCCTATAATGCCACGGCTGCGTTTCCGACCTTGGACCCTCATTGGACCACCTCATCACGTGCCTTGCTTGATAAGAAAAAAATAACCTAAGAAAAAACCAAGACGGATGCTCAGCAGTCCCCGCTAACTGGGCCAAGATTGAAGACACAAAAAAACAATCAAGCTTTAAAGGAACATGAGGTACATCCCGCCCTCCTTCCTTAATCGAATTAAACATTTCAGTTCTTTTTACATATTCATATCTTCCTCCCCAGACAAACGTAAATATTAACCTTATTACTGACTTCCTCATACTAGCCGGCAAAGGATAAATGACAGCCAAGTACTGAAACACTGACAACACCTCTATCTTCAGTACCAAAACTTTCCCCCACAATGTCAATCTTCGCCCTTTCCACCTTGCTAGCCTCTTCTGCACCGAAACAATGCGCTCTTCCCAATTCAGAGTAGCTGAGCCTTCATTCTGAAATCTTATACCCAAAATTTTTAAAGGCCCCTCACACACCTGCAACCCCCCAATTCCATTCCGTCTTTGCCTAAACTTCCCAAAAAACTTAACAGCTGATTTTGAAATATTTAGACTAGCCCCAGATGCTAAGGAAAACTCCTCAAACAAATGCAATGCCCTCTCAAGACACTTGTCTGAATCCAACAGTAGTGTAGTATCATCTGCGTACTGCGATAGTTTCACTACCGCCCCCTTACCTCCTGGTACCCGCAGACCTTTTATTCTGCCATCTCGCCTTATCGCCTGAGCCAATGGCTCCATATAGAGAACAAAAAGTAAAGGAGAGAGAGGACACCCCTGTCTCACTCCCTCCCACACATCAAAGCTCTGTCCTAATGCCCCGTTCACCTGCACCAAACACCTAGCCCCAGTATACAGCGTTCTAATCCACCCTATATATCCCTCACCCAAACCCATCCTCTCCATTACCTTAAACAGAAACCATCTATTCACCCTATCAAAGGCTTTAGCCTGATCTAAGCTAACCACCATCAATGGTAACTCCCTATCCTCCACCCATGCTATAACATCCCTGATCAGCTGAAGATTCCACTTAATGCTGCGACCCTCAACTCCACATGTTTGATCAACATGCACCACATGGGGAAGGGCTTTCCTCAATCTGTCTGCCAACACCTTTGCTATAATCTTATAGTCCACTGTAAGCATTGTGAGCGGCCTATAATTTGTTATGTCCGACCTTTCGCCTTTTTTATATAGAAGAGTTATCACTCCAGTTGCCATTGAACCACTCATACTTTTATTTTCTAACACTTCCCGCACCACCTCCATCAAATGAGGACCTAAAATATTGAAAAACCTAACATAAAATTCAACTGGTAGGCCATCAATCCCTGGCACCTTACCTTTACTCATCCTTCTCAATGCTCCTTCCACCTCTTCCAATGTTATTGGAGAATTTAACTCAGCCCCAACCTCATCAGGGACTACGCTAGACAGGAAATTAACAAAAAAATCACTTTTCTCCTTTACTATCTCTCTTTTACTGAAAAATTGTTGAAAATACTGACCCACATATTCAGTTATCTCTTCGGTTTTCCCCAGAATCTCCCCTTCCTTATCCTTTAACTCAACAATTATTTGCTTCTCTTTTTGATCCCTTACTGACCTAAAAAACCCAGCATTACACGCCTCCCCATTCTCCCTTGTCTCATGTCTCCTTTTCAACAAAAACCGTTTAGCTTGATCTTCATACAAACCCTTTATCTGTCTCTTCAGCAAGTTAACCCTATCCCAGTCAAAAGTGCCCCCAACATTATACTCTTCAAATATCAACTCTAAATCTCTCTGCAACTTCCCTGCTTGCCTCCTAAAATTGCTCATTCTTCTCTTACAGTACTTAACAATCCACTCCTTTGAACGATTTTTAACCATTTCCCACCACCCCACCACATCATCATACATGACCTTTAACCCCTCTAACCCCTTGAAAAAACATACATACTCTTCACAGAACTGCCTTTCCCTCAAAATCTCTATATTCATTCTCCAGTACCCTTTACCAAACTTCACATTTTGCCCCTTAACTACAAACCAAACCAAATCATGATCAGAAAAAAACACAGGCTTCACTCCCCCTCCTTCCAAAACCAAACCTTTTGAAAAAAACACATAATCTAGCCTCTTTTCCACCCCCCTCGAGTTCCTCCACGTTGACATACAAACTTTTGGATTCACTCCCTGCCCCCCATCCACCAACCCATGCCCCTGCAAAACCCCTTCTAACACCATCAAACTACTATCCCCTTTGTCTCCTAACTGCAAATTAAAATCCCCTCCCATTATAATCTGTTTATTTGTTGCACAGACTGTTAACAACATTTCAAAAATATCTTTCCTCTCTTCCACTGTTTGTGGAGCATAAACTGAGAGTAATCTATATTCCCCCCCTCTCCACCTTACATCAGCCCCAATCACTCTCCCTTGTGAAACCGTAAAATAACTTCTGACTTCCAACTCTTTACCCCGAAACAAGATCCCCACTCCTGAGGAATAAACCCCTCCCACACTCCATACTGCTCCTCCCCTCCCCCATTCTTCTGTAAATTTCCTTGCATCTTGTGAACTTTTCAAATGAACCTCCTGCAAAAAAAGAATATCACATCTGCAATTTTCCAAAAAAGAAAAAACCGCTCTTCGCTTCACATTGTCTCTTAAACCTCTTACATTTATAGACCCCACAGTCAATTCGTCATTGCTCACCACTTATTCAGTCCTTAATGTCCCTTCCATCCCTCGATCCTCCAGTGGTCCCAGTGGTCCTGTGGTCCCAGTCTCAGTCCCCACCAGATCTGACCAGCATATGGGCGACACACTGAGACCAACCCCATCATCCTTCGGTTCTTCATTGTCACTACCACCCTTTCCCTGTGACAACTGAAATAAGGGTCTAGCATTGTCCATCTCGAGCCCCTCTTGACTGTCGGTAGATAGTGAATCCTCAGAACAACTCAAACTCTGCCTCGTCTCGGCTCTCACCCTCTTGCCTGGTCTCGCCTTTTCCTTCTCGGCTTTCCTGATCCGCTGACTTCCATCCCCTCTTGATCCATCCGGGTCACTTTGTCTCTCCACTTCCATCTCATCTTCCACATCCCCTGTGTACAACTCGGTGACCTTAAACTGTTCCCCATTTAACGCTTCTAAGAAAGCATCCATCACATCTTCCACTTTCTCTGCTTCTGCCTCGCTTCCTCCCTCCTTTACCACCTCAAACACCACCTTCTCTTTTATTTCTTGCTCCATTGTCTCCTGTTGGACCTCCTCCCCGTTCTTCTCCTCTGCCACTGTTTCCTCCACTCTCCTTCCTCCTCGATTCAGCTTGCGCCCTTCCTTACATTCCTTCATCAAATGTCCTAATGAGCCACAGCTGTGACATGACTTAGGAATACTGCACTCTTTTGCTGTGTGTCCCATCTTAGAACACCGCCAACATCTTTCTTCTCCACACCTGCCATCACTATGGCCATACCGTCTGCACCTTCTACAAAAAGGAGGCTGTCTTGAATAGAAAAGATATCCCTTGTCCGCTCCTATGTTGAAAAAAGCAGGAGGGTGCATGACCCCCTCAAACCCATCCTCATCCGATTTTAGGAGAACTTGGAACTGCCTTTTCCCAGTCCATAACCCCACATTGTCCTTTATGTATCTTGCAGGTGTGAGAACTTCAGCATATTTTCCCAAAAAAGCCACCAACGCTTCATCTGTGACGTATGGGTTAAACATATGAAGAGTGATGACCCTGAAGTTAGGTCTGTCCAGACTTATCACCTCGAATTTCCCCATCAAGCCCACCTTGTCACACTTCCCAAACTTTTCCAACACCTCTTTGTATAATTCCACCGTGTTCAAAGTTAGGTCAAAACACTTCTCTTGTCTGTTGGTCTGTAGACAGTACACCTCTTCCACTTTCAACTTCAGCTTGTCCAGAAGAACTACCCGTGCAAACACATCTCTTTCCATCATCTCCACCCCCGGCGTCTTCATTTGGAAACGTAGAGTATTTCTCAGTCCCGCCCTTGGAACTGAGTACCCAGCTACACCAGCCATCATAACTTCTCAAAAGATCAAAGAAATCACGACTTGATCTTAGCCAAAAGGCCGAGAAGCGATGACACAATGACGCAGCGGCAGGGGAGCCGGCAAAGGCGACGCCCATCTGGGAAGCGGTGAGGGGGGGGAGGGTTGGCAAAGGCCGTACGTCGTAGAGACCTGAAACTTTGAGGGATGGTACTAGCCACTCGCTCTACAACATCACCAAGGCTGGCCCCCCGATGGGCCCGGCGGTGGCGCTACAGCCACCGAAAGTACGAAATGGCTCGTAGCTCCCAAACCGCACGCCGCAGAACCAAGTGTCTTATATCATCGGAATCCTTGGCTCGAGCCGAGCGAGACGCATGCCTCGGATTCGAAGGTTGCGCTGGCGAAATTTTCGGGTATTTGGGATTTTGTGAAAAACCTACTTTTGCACACTAGTCCTAGGTCTTTTGCCCGATCTGGCCCAAACCAGTGCAGAAAGATTCTCTGGAGTCTGACTGTCCGTCCAGATCGGAAAAAAAGTGGGAATTTCGATTCAGCTTGGCGGCGGCAGGCCGAAACCTACGGGCTGGGCGAGGCGGGGTCTGCTAGAACGGCTATAGCTCTTGGACGGAACGAGACAATTTCACCCAAGCCGGTACACCCGTGCACGGGCTCAGTCTGGGGTCAGGCGAGAAAGGACGCGGTGAATGGCCACCTAGTGGCGCTTTAAAATGAAAAAGCAACAACATGAGAGCGGCTATAGGCGAACGTATGTCGCGTGCTTTTTCACAGCACGCGCACGAGACAGTCGTACCATACGACAGAAAACCTCCATCCGAACAACTTTGCCTTTGGGACCACTGCTGTCAATCAACTCGTCCGTTGAATATCAAAGTTTGTGGGAAAAACCACATTCGGCAAACCGGTCGCAGGTTTCGACAACCTCGATGAAAACAGACGCAGTTCAGTTCTCTGAACTCTCCGGGTCACTGGCTGACACAGCAGAAAGAGACAGAAACATAACAAAACTGGTGCAACTTCACCCTTTGGGGCAGTGGGCGGCGCCACAAGCGTCAAGAACCGCACGCTTTTTCCCTCCACGCTATCTGCTTTTAACCAGTGTGTACAGGGGAGAGCGCGAACGCAGTCCCCCACTACCATAAATTATGCAGTCGAGATTCCCACATTTGGGGAATTCGCAGGGGTCAGCACAACCGGAGTGCAATGGCCGAGCCTCGCCCTGGGTGACCCACCTTCCTGATCATGGTGTCTCCCCTGCCAGGTAAGTATGAGTTGCCTGGCCTCCAGGCAGAGGCGCCCTATCCCCCTTCGCCATCCTCAAACACGGTGACCTTCCCCTCCCCCAAGAAAAGGAAGGACGGGGCACCTTCCATTGCTTGACTGCTGCGTGCGTGCGTGCCTGACCTTGATTTGAATCAGGTGTCCCTAATCCATCCAACACAAACCCCCGATTCGACTCATCAGCTCGTTGGTAAAGACTCTCAAATAAGAGGGACATCAAAAAACGTGCTGTGACGGTGATGAGTCAGCCGGCCGGCAACCGACGCTTTTGTTCTTCTTTTTTCCCTATGCTCATATGACCGCAGCTTGCTGCTTTCTCTGTGGCACGGTCATCGTCAACGGTCACCTCATCGTCATTCTGTATGCGCTTCCTGCGTATTTCTGTATTCTCTGACAAAAGTCCAGTGGTGTTGTTGGTTCTTCTATTAGTCACAACAATTCGCAGGCCCCAAAAAGGGGAAGCACACCGTTCCTGGAGGCACTGCAATACCAGGTCGATGCGTGGAGTGGACGGAGCAAGCCCCGGTTCCGGCTCCATGTGCCAAAAATCAATTTAATATGCAGTCCCCGGATAGGGGACGTATCAGATATTAAACTGATAAGAACAGATACTACACTTGATCTTAGCCAAAAGGCCGAGAAGCGATGACACAATGACGCAGCGGCAGGGGAGCCGGCAAAGGCGACGCCCATCTGGGAAGCGGTGAGGGGGGGGAGGGTTGGCAAAGGCCGTACGTCGTAGAGACCTGAAACTTTGAGGGATGGCACTAGCCACTCGCTCTACAACATCACCAAGGCTGGCCCCCCGATGGGCCCGGCGGTGGCGCTACAGCCACCGAAAGTACGAAATGGCTCGTAGCTCCCAAACCGCACGCCGCAGAACCAAGTGTCTTATATCATCGGAATCCTTGGCTCGAGCCGAGCGAGACGCATGCCTCGGATTCGAAGGTTGCGCTGGCGAAATTTTCGGGTATTTGGGATTTTGTGAAAAACCTACTTTTGCACACTAGTCCTAGGTCTTTTGCCCGATCTGGCCCAAACCAGTGCAGAAAGATTCTCTGGAGTCTGACTGTCCGTCCAGATCGGAAAAAAAGTGGGAATTTCGATTCAGCTTGGCGGCGGCAGGCCGAAACCTACGGGCTGGGCGAGGCGGGGTCTGCTAGAACGGCTATAGCTCTTGGACGGAACGAGACAATTTCACCCAAGCCGGTACACCCGTGCACGGGCTCAGTCTGGGGTCAGGCGAGAAAGGACGCGGTGAATGGCCACCTAGTGGCGCTTTAAAATGAAAAAGCAACAACATGAGAGCGGCTATAGGCGAACGTATGTCGCGTGCTTTTTCACAGCACGCGCACGAGACAGTCGTACCATACGACAGAAAACCTCCATCCGAACAACTTTGCCTTTGGGACCACTGCTGTCAATCAACTCGTCCGTTGAATATCAAAGTTTGTGGGAAAAACCACATTCGGCAAACCGGTCGCAGGTTTCGACAACCTCGATGAAAACAGACGCAGTTCAGTTCTCTGAACTCTCCGGGTCACTGGCTGACACAGCAGAAAGAGACAGAAACATAACAAAACTGGTGCAACTTCACCCTTTGGGGCAGTGGGCGGCGCCACAAGCGTCAAGAACCGCACGCTTTTTCCCTCCACGCTATCTGCTTTTAACCAGTGTGTACAGGGGAGAGCGCGAACGCAGTCCCCCACTACCATAAATTATGCAGTCGAGATTCCCACATTTGGGGAATTCGCAGGGGTCAGCACAACCGGAGTGCAATGGCCGAGCCTCGCCCTGGGTGACCCACCTTCCTGATCATGGTGTCTCCCCTGCCAGGTAAGTATGAGTTGCCTGGCCTCCAGGCAGAGGCGCCCTATCCCCCTTCGCCATCCTCAAACACGGTGACCTTCCCCTCCCCCAAGAAAAGGAAGGACGGGGCACCTTCCATTGCTTGACTGCTGCGTGCGTGCGTGCCTGACCTTGATTTGAATCAGGTGTCCCTAATCCATCCAACACAAACCCCCGATTCGACTCATCAGCTCGTTGGTAAAGACTCTCAAATAAGAGGGACATCAAAAAACGTGCTGTGACGGTGATGAGTCAGCCGGCCGGCAACCGACGCTTTTGTTCTTCTTTTTTCCCTATGCTCATATGACCGCAGCTTGCTGCTTTCTCTGTGGCACGGTCATCGTCAACGGTCACCTCATCGTCATTCTGTATGCGCTTCCTGCGTATTTCTGTATTCTCTGACAAAAGTCCAGTGGTGTTGTTGGTTCTTCTATTAGTCACAACAATTCGCAGGCCCCAAAAAGGGGAAGCACACCGTTCCTGGAGGCACTGCAATACCAGGTCGATGCGTGGAGTGGACGGAGCAAGCCCCGGTTCCGGCTCCATGTGCCAAAAATCAATTTAATATGCAGTCCCCGGATAGGGGACGTATCAGATATTAAACTGATAAGAACAGATACTACACTTGATCTTAGCCAAAAGGCCGAGAAGCGATGACACAATGACGCAGCGGCAGGGGAGCCGGCAAAGGCGACGCCCATCTGGGAAGCGGTGAGGGGGGGGAGGGTTGGCAAAGGCCGTACGTCGTAGAGACCTGAAACTTTGAGGGATGGCACTAGCCACTCGCTCTACAACATCACCAAGGCTGGCCCCCCGATGGGCCCGGCGGTGGCGCTACAGCCACCGAAAGTACGAAATGGCTCGTAGCTCCCAAACCGCACGCCGCAGAACCAAGTGTCTTATATCATCGGAATCCTTGGCTCGAGCCGAGCGAGACGCATGCCTCGGATTCGAAGGTTGCGCTGGCGAAATTTTCGGGTATTTGGGATTTTGTGAAAAACCTACTTTTGCACACTAGTCCTAGGTCTTTTGCCCGATCTGGCCCAAACCAGTGCAGAAAGATTCTCTGGAGTCTGACTGTCCGTCCAGATCGGAAAAAAAGTGGGAATTTCGATTCAGCTTGGCGGCGGCAGGCCGAAACCTACGGGCTGGGCGAGGCGGGGTCTGCTAGAACGGCTATAGCTCTTGGACGGAACGAGACAATTTCACCCAAGCCGGTACACCCGTGCACGGGCTCAGTCTGGGGTCAGGCGAGAAAGGACGCGGTGAATGGCCACCTAGTGGCGCTTTAAAATGAAAAAGCAACAACATGAGAGCGGCTATAGGCGAACGTATGTCGCGTGCTTTTTCACAGCACGCGCACGAGACAGTCGTACCATACGACAGAAAACCTCCATCCGAACAACTTTGCCTTTGGGACCACTGCTGTCAATCAACTCGTCCGTTGAATATCAAAGTTTGTGGGAAAAACCACATTCGGCAAACCGGTCGCAGGTTTCGACAACCTCGATGAAAACAGACGCAGTTCAGTTCTCTGAACTCTCCGGGTCACTGGCTGACACAGCAGAAAGAGACAGAAACATAACAAAACTGGTGCAACTTCACCCTTTGGGGCAGTGGGCGGCGCCACAAGCGCCAAGAACCGCACGCTTTTTCCCTCCACGCTATCTGCTTTTAACCAGTGTGTACAGGGGAGAGCGCGAACGCAGTCCCCCACTACCATAAATTATGCAGTCGAGATTCCCACATTTGGGGAATTCGCAGGGGTCAGCACAACCGGAGTGCAATGGCCGAGCCTCGCCCTGGGTGAACCACCTTCCTGATCATGGTGTCTCCCCTGCCAGGTAAGTATGAGTTGCCTGGCCTCCAGGCAGAGGCGCCCTATCCCCCTTCGCCATCCTCAAACACGGTGACCTTCCCCTCCCCCAAGAAAAGGAAGGACGGGGCACCTTCCATTGCTTGACTGCTGCGTGCGTGCGTGCCTGACCTTGATTTGAATCAGGTGTCCCTAATCCATCCAACACAAACCCCTGATTCGACTCATCAGCTCGTTGGTAAAGACTCTCAAATAAGAGGGACATCAAAAAACGTGCTGTGACGGTGATGAGTCAGCCGGCCGGCAACCGACGCTTTTGTTCTTCTTTTTTCCCTATGCTCATATGACCGCAGCTTGCTGCTTTCTCTGTGGCACGGTCATCGTCAACGGTCACCTCATCGTCATTCTGTATGCGCTTCCTGCGTATTTCTGTATTCTCTGACAAAAGTCCAGTGGTGTTGTTGGTTCTTCTATTAGTCACAACAATTCGCAGTCCCCGAAAAGGCACTGCAATACCAGGTCGATGCGTGGAGTGGACGGAGCAAGCCCCGGTTCCGGCTCCATGTGCCAAAAATCAATTTAATATGCAGTCCCCGGATAGGGGACGTATCAGATATTAAACTGATAAGAACAGATACTACACTTGATCTTAGCCAAAAGGCCGAGAAGCGATGACACAATGACGCAGCGGCAGGGGAGCCGGCAAAGGCGACGCCCATCTGGGAAGCGGTGAGGGGGGGGAGGGTTGGCAAAGGCCGTACGTCGTAGAGACCTGAAACTTTGAGGGATGGTACTAGCCACTCGCTCTACAACATCACCAAGGCTGGCCCCCCGATGGGCCCGGCGGTGGCGCTACAGCCACCGAAAGTACGAAATGGCTCGTAGCTCCCAAACCGCACGCCGCAGAACCAAGTGTCTTATATCATCGGAATCCTTGGCTCGAGCCGAGCGAGACGCATGCCTCGGATTCGAAGGTTGCGCTGGCGAAATTTTCGGGTATTTGGGATTTTGTGAAAAACCTACTTTTGCACACTAGTCCTAGGTCTTTTGCCCGATCTGGCCCAAACCAGTGCAGAAAGATTCTCTGGAGTCTGACTGTCCGTCCAGATCGGAAAAAAAGTGGGAATTTCGATTCAGCTTGGCGGCGGCAGGCCGAAACCTACGGGCTGGGCGAGGCGGGGTCTGCTAGAACGGCTATAGCTCTTGGACGGAACGAGACAATTTCACCCAAGCCGGTACACCCGTGCACGGGCTCAGTCTGGGGTCAGGCGAGAAAGGACGCGGTGAATGGCCACCTAGTGGCGCTTTAAAATGAAAAAGCAACAACATGAGAGCGGCTATAGGCGAACGTATGTCGCGTGCTTTTTCACAGCACGCGCACGAGACAGTCGTACCATACGACAGAAAACCTCCATCCGAACAACTTTGCCTTTGGGACCACTGCTGTCAATCAACTCGTCCGTTGAATATCAAAGTTTGTGGGAAAAACCACATTCGGCAAACCGGTCGCAGGTTTCGACAACCTCGATGAAAACAGACGCAGTTCAGTTCTCTGAACTCTCCGGGTCACTGGCTGACACAGCAGAAAGAGACAGAAACATAACAAAACTGGTGCAACTTCACCCTTTGGGGCAGTGGGCGGCGCCACAAGCGTCAAGAACCGCACGCTTTTTCCCTCCACGCTATCTGCTTTTAACCAGTGTGTACAGGGGAGAGCGCGAACGCAGTCCCCCACTACCATAAATTATGCAGTCGAGATTCCCACATTTGGGGAATTCGCAGGGGTCAGCACAACCGGAGTGCAATGGCCGAGCCTCGCCCTGGGTGACCCACCTTCCTGATCATGGTGTCTCCCCTGCCAGGTAAGTATGAGTTGCCTGGCCTCCAGGCAGAGGCGCCCTATCCCCCTTCGCCATCCTCAAACACGGTGACCTTCCCCTCCCCCAAGAAAAGGAAGGACGGGGCACCTTCCATTGCTTGACTGCTGCGTGCGTGCGTGCCTGACCTTGATTTGAATCAGGTGTCCCTAATCCATCCAACACAAACCCCCGATTCGACTCATCAGCTCGTTGGTAAAGACTCTCAAATAAGAGGGACATCAAAAAACGTGCTGTGACGGTGATGAGTCAGCCGGCCGGCAACCGACGCTTTTGTTCTTCTTTTTTCCCTATGCTCATATGACCGCAGCTTGCTGCTTTCTCTGTGGCACGGTCATCGTCAACGGTCACCTCATCGTCATTCTGTATGCGCTTCCTGCGTATTTCTGTATTCTCTGACAAAAGTCCAGTGGTGTTGTTGGTTCTTCTATTAGTCACAACAATTCGCAGGCCCCAAAAAGGGGAAGCACACCGTTCCTGGAGGCACTGCAATACCAGGTCGATGCGTGGAGTGGACGGAGCAAGCCCCGGTTCCGGCTCCATGTGCCAAAAATCAATTTAATATGCAGTCCCCGGATAGGGGACGTATCAGATATTAAACTGATAAGAACAGATACTACACTTGATCTTAGCCAAAAGGCCGAGAAGCGATGACACAATGACGCAGCGGCAGGGGAGCCGGCAAAGGCGACGCCCATCTGGGAAGCGGTGAGGGGGGGGAGGGTTGGCAAAGGCCGTACGTCGTAGAGACCTGAAACTTTGAGGGATGGTACTAGCCACTCGCTCTACAACATCACCAAGGCTGGCCCCCCGATGGGCCCGGCGGTGGCGCTACAGCCACCGAAAGTACGAAATGGCTCGTAGCTCCCAAACCGCACGCCGCAGAACCAAGTGTCTTATATCATCGGAATCCTTGGCTCGAGCCGAGCGAGACGCATGCCTCGGATTCGAAGGTTGCGCTGGCGAAATTTTCGGGTATTTGGGATTTTGTGAAAAACCTACTTTTGCACACTAGTCCTAGGTCTTTTGCCCGATCTGGCCCAAACCAGTGCAGAAAGATTCTCTGGAGTCTGACTGTCCGTCCAGATCGGAAAAAAAGTGGGAATTTCGATTCAGCTTGGCGGCGGCAGGCCGAAACCTACGGGCTGGGCGAGGCGGGGTCTGCTAGAACGGCTATAGCTCTTGGACGGAACGAGACAATTTCACCCAAGCCGGTACACCCGTGCACGGGCTCAGTCTGGGGTCAGGCGAGAAAGGACGCGGTGAATGGCCACCTAGTGGCGCTTTAAAATGAAAAAGCAACAACATGAGAGCGGCTATAGGCGAACGTATGTCGCGTGCTTTTTCACAGCACGCGCACGAGACAGTCGTACCATACGACAGAAAACCTCCATCCGAACAACTTTGCCTTTGGGACCACTGCTGTCAATCAACTCGTCCGTTGAATATCAAAGTTTGTGGGAAAAACCACATTCGGCAAACCGGTCGCAGGTTTCGACAACCTCGATGAAAACAGACGCAGTTCAGTTCTCTGAACTCTCCGGGTCACTGGCTGACACAGCAGAAAGAGACAGAAACATAACAAAACTGGTGCAACTTCACCCTTTGGGGCAGTGGGCGGCGCCACAAGCGTCAAGAACCGCACGCTTTTTCCCTCCACGCTATCTGCTTTTAACCAGTGTGTACAGGGGAGAGCGCGAACGCAGTCCCCCACTACCATAAATTATGCAGTCGAGATTCCCACATTTGGGGAATTCGCAGGGGTCAGCACAACCGGAGTGCAATGGCCGAGCCTCGCCCTGGGTGACCCACCTTCCTGATCATGGTGTCTCCCCTGCCAGGTAAGTATGAGTTGCCTGGCCTCCAGGCAGAGGCGCCCTATCCCCCTTCGCCATCCTCAAACACGGTGACCTTCCCCTCCCCCAAGAAAAGGAAGGACGGGGCACCTTCCATTGCTTGACTGCTGCGTGCGTGCGTGCCTGACCTTGATTTGAATCAGGTGTCCCTAATCCATCCAACACAAACCCCCGATTCGACTCATCAGCTCGTTGGTAAAGACTCTCAAATAAGAGGGACATCAAAAAACGTGCTGTGACGGTGATGAGTCAGCCGGCCGGCAACCGACGCTTTTGTTCTTCTTTTTTCCCTATGCTCATATGACCGCAGCTTGCTGCTTTCTCTGTGGCACGGTCATCGTCAACGGTCACCTCATCGTCATTCTGTATGCGCTTCCTGCGTATTTCTGTATTCTCTGACAAAAGTCCAGTGGTGTTGTTGGTTCTTCTATTAGTCACAACAATTCGCAGGCCCCAAAAAGGGGAAGCACACCGTTCCTGGAGGCACTGCAATACCAGGTCGATGCGTGGAGTGGACGGAGCAAGCCCCGGTTCCGGCTCCATGTGCCAAAAATCAATTTAATATGCAGTCCCCGGATAGGGGACGTATCAGATATTAAACTGATAAGAACAGATACTACACTTGATCTTAGCCAAAAGGCCGAGAAGCGATGACACAATGACGCAGCGGCAGGGGAGCCGGCAAAGGCGACGCCCATCTGGGAAGCGGTGAGGGGGGGGAGGGTTGGCAAAGGCCGTACGTCGTAGAGACCTGAAACTTTGAGGGATGGCACTAGCCACTCGCTCTACAACATCACCAAGGCTGGCCCCCCGATGGGCCCGGCGGTGGCGCTACAGCCACCGAAAGTACGAAATGGCTCGTAGCTCCCAAACCGCACGCCGCAGAACCAAGTGTCTTATATCATCGGAATCCTTGGCTCGAGCCGAGCGAGACGCATGCCTCGGATTCGAAGGTTGCGCTGGCGAAATTTTCGGGTATTTGGGATTTTGTGAAAAACCTACTTTTGCACACTAGTCCTAGGTCTTTTGCCCGATCTGGCCCAAACCAGTGCAGAAAGATTCTCTGGAGTCTGACTGTCCGTCCAGATCGGAAAAAAAGTGGGAATTTCGATTCAGCTTGGCGGCGGCAGGCCGAAACCTACGGGCTGGGCGAGGCGGGGTCTGCTAGAACGGCTATAGCTCTTGGACGGAACGAGACAATTTCACCCAAGCCGGTACACCCGTGCACGGGCTCAGTCTGGGGTCAGGCGAGAAAGGACGCGGTGAATGGCCACCTAGTGGCGCTTTAAAATGAAAAAGCAACAACATGAGAGCGGCTATAGGCGAACGTATGTCGCGTGCTTTTTCACAGCACGCGCACGAGACAGTCGTACCATACGACAGAAAACCTCCATCCGAACAACTTTGCCTTTGGGACCACTGCTGTCAATCAACTCGTCCGTTGAATATCAAAGTTTGTGGGAAAAACCACATTCGGCAAACCGGTCGCAGGTTTCGACAACCTCGATGAAAACAGACGCAGTTCAGTTCTCTGAACTCTCCGGGTCACTGGCTGACACAGCAGAAAGAGACAGAAACATAACAAAACTGGTGCAACTTCACCCTTTGGGGCAGTGGGCGGCGCCACAAGCGCCAAGAACCGCACGCTTTTTCCCTCCACGCTATCTGCTTTTAACCAGTGTGTACAGGGGAGAGCGCGAACGCAGTCCCCCACTACCATAAATTATGCAGTCGAGATTCCCACATTTGGGGAATTCGCAGGGGTCAGCACAACCGGAGTGCAATGGCCGAGCCTCGCCCTGGGTGAACCACCTTCCTGATCATGGTGTCTCCCCTGCCAGGTAAGTATGAGTTGCCTGGCCTCCAGGCAGAGGCGCCCTATCCCCCTTCGCCATCCTCAAACACGGTGACCTTCCCCTCCCCCAAGAAAAGGAAGGACGGGGCACCTTCCATTGCTTGACTGCTGCGTGCGTGCGTGCCTGACCTTGATTTGAATCAGGTGTCCCTAATCCATCCAACACAAACCCCTGATTCGACTCATCAGCTCGTTGGTAAAGACTCTCAAATAAGAGGGACATCAAAAAACGTGCTGTGACGGTGATGAGTCAGCCGGCCGGCAACCGACGCTTTTGTTCTTCTTTTTTCCCTATGCTCATATGACCGCAGCTTGCTGCTTTCTCTGTGGCACGGTCATCGTCAACGGTCACCTCATCGTCATTCTGTATGCGCTTCCTGCGTATTTCTGTATTCTCTGACAAAAGTCCAGTGGTGTTGTTGGTTCTTCTATTAGTCACAACAATTCGCAGTCCCCGAAAAGGCACTGCAATACCAGGTCGATGCGTGGAGTGGACGGAGCAAGCCCCGGTTCCGGCTCCATGTGCCAAAAATCAATTTAATATGCAGTCCCCGGATAGGGGACGTATCAGATATTAAACTGATAAGAACAGATACTACACTTGATCTTAGCCAAAAGGCCGAGAAGCGATGACACAATGACGCAGCGGCAGGGGAGCCGGCAAAGGCGACGCCCATCTGGGAAGCGGTGAGGGGGGGGAGGGTTGGCAAAGGCCGTACGTCGTAGAGACCTGAAACTTTGAGGGATGGTACTAGCCACTCGCTCTACAACATCACCAAGGCTGGCCCCCCGATGGGCCCGGCGGTGGCGCTACAGCCACCGAAAGTACGAAATGGCTCGTAGCTCCCAAACCGCACGCCGCAGAACCAAGTGTCTTATATCATCGGAATCCTTGGCTCGAGCCGAGCGAGACGCATGCCTCGGATTCGAAGGTTGCGCTGGCGAAATTTTCGGGTATTTGGGATTTTGTGAAAAACCTACTTTTGCACACTAGTCCTAGGTCTTTTGCCCGATCTGGCCCAAACCAGTGCAGAAAGATTCTCTGGAGTCTGACTGTCCGTCCAGATCGGAAAAAAAGTGGGAATTTCGATTCAGCTTGGCGGCGGCAGGCCGAAACCTACGGGCTGGGCGAGGCGGGGTCTGCTAGAACGGCTATAGCTCTTGGACGGAACGAGACAATTTCACCCAAGCCGGTACACCCGTGCACGGGCTCAGTCTGGGGTCAGGCGAGAAAGGACGCGGTGAATGGCCACCTAGTGGCGCTTTAAAATGAAAAAGCAACAACATAAGAGCGGCTATAGGCGAATGTATGTCGCGTGCTTTTTCACAGCACGCGCACGAGACAGTCGTACCATACGACAGAAAACCTCCATCCGAACAACTTTGCCTTTGGGACCACTGCTGTCAATCAACTCGTCCGTTGAATATCAAAGTTTGTGGGAAAAACCACATTCGGCAAACCGGTCGCAGGTTTCGACAACCTCGATGAAAACAGACGCAGTTCAGTTCTCTGAACTCTCCGGGTCACTGGCTGACACAGCAGAAAGAGACAGAAACATAACAAAACTGGTGCAACTTCACCCTTTGGGGCAGTGGGCGGCGCCACAAGCGTCAAGAACCGCACGCTTTTTCCCTCCACGCTATCTGCTTTTAACCAGTGTGTACAGGGGAGAGCGCGAACGCAGTC
The DNA here is from genome assembly GCF_024679245.1 of Pseudorasbora parva. Classification (NCBI taxonomy): domain Eukaryota; kingdom Metazoa; phylum Chordata; class Actinopteri; order Cypriniformes; family Gobionidae; genus Pseudorasbora; species Pseudorasbora parva. Next base: position 488,121 of record NW_027125104.1, on the reverse strand, counting down.
CCCCACTACCATAAATTATGCAGTCGAGATTCCCACATTTGGGGAATTCGCAGGGGTCAGCACAACCGGAGTGCAATGGCCGAGCCTCGCCCTGGGTGAACCACCTTCCTGATCATGGTGTCTCCCCTGCCAGGTAAGTATGAGTTGCCTGGCCTCCAGGCAGAGGCGCCCTATCCCCCTTCGCCATCCTCAAACACGGTGACCTTCCCCTCCCCCAAGAAAAGGAAGGACGGGGCACCTTCCATTGCTTGACTGCTGCGTGCGTGCGTGCCTGACCTTGATTTGAATCAGGTGTCCCTAATCCATCCAACACAAACCCCTGATTCGACTCATCAGCTCGTTGGTAAAGACTCTCAAATAAGAGGGACATCAAAAAACGTGCTGTGACGGTGATGAGTCAGCCGGCCGGCAACCGACGCTTTTGTTCTTCTTTTTTCCCTATGCTCATATGACCGCAGCTTGCTGCTTTCTCTGTGGCACGGTCATCGTCAACGGTCACCTCATCGTCATTCTGTATGCGCTTCCTGCATATTTCTGTATTCTCTGACAAAAGTCCAGTGGTGTTGTTGGTTCTTCTATTAGTCACAACAATTCGCAGTCCCCGAAAAGGCACTGCAATACCAGGTCGATGCGTGGAGTGGACGGAGCAAGCCCCGGTTCCGGCTCCATGTGCCAAAAATCAATTTAATATGCAGTCCCCGGATAGGGGACGTATCAGATATTAAACTGATAAGAACAGATACTACACTTGATCTTAGCCAAAAGGCCGAGAAGCGATGACACAATGACGCAGCGGCAGGGGAGCCGGCAAAGGCGACGCCCATCTGGGAAGCGGTGAGGGGGGGGAGGGTTGGCAAAGGCCGTACGTCGTAGAGACCTGAAACTTTGAGGGATGGTACTAGCCACTCGCTCTACAACATCACCAAGGCTGGCCCCCCGATGGGCCCGGCGGTGGCGCTACAGCCACCGAAAGTACGAAATGGCTCGTAGCTCCCAAACCGCACGCCGCAGAACCAAGTGTCTTATATCATCGGAATCCTTGGCTCGAGCCGAGCGAGACGCATGCCTCGGATTCGAAGGTTGCGCTGGCGAAATTTTCGGGTATTTGGGATTTTGTGAAAAACCTACTTTTGCACACTAGTCCTAGGTCTTTTGCCCGATCTGGCCCAAACCAGTGCAGAAAGATTCTCTGGAGTCTGACTGTCCGTCCAGATCGGAAAAAAAGTGGGAATTTCGATTCAGCTTGGCGGCGGCAGGCCGAAACCTACGGGCTGGGCGAGGCGGGGTCTGCTAGAACGGCTATAGCTCTTGGACGGAACGAGACAATTTCACCCAAGCCGGTACACCCGTGCACGGGCTCAGTCTGGGGTCAGGCGAGAAAGGACGCGGTGAATGGCCACCTAGTGGCGCTTTAAAATGAAAAAGCAACAACATAAGAGCGGCTATAGGCGAATGTATGTCGCGTGCTTTTTCACAGCACGCGCACGAGACAGTCGTACCATACGACAGAAAACCTCCATCCGAACAACTTTGCCTTTGGGACCACTGCTGTCAATCAACTCGTCCGTTGAATATCAAAGTTTGTGGGAAAAACCACATTCGGCAAACCGGTCGCAGGTTTCGACAACCTCGATGAAAACAGACGCAGTTCAGTTCTCTGAACTCTCCGGGTCACTGGCTGACACAGCAGAAAGAGACAGAAACATAACAAAACTGGTGCAACTTCACCCTTTGGGGCAGTGGGCGGCGCCACAAGCGTCAAGAACCGCACGCTTTTTCCCTCCACGCTATCTGCTTTTAACCAGTGTGTACAGGGGAGAGCGCGAACGCAGTCCCCCACTACCATAAATTATGCAGTCGAGATTCCCACATTTGGGGAATTCGCAGGGGTCAGCACAACCGGAGTGCAATGGCCGAGCCTCACCCTGGGTGAACCACCTTCCTGATCATGGTGTCTCCCCTGCCAGGTAAGTATGAGTTGCCTGGCCTCCAGGCAGAGGCGCCCTATCCCCCTTCGCCATCCTCAAACACGGTGACCTTCCCCTCCCCCAAGAAAAGGAAGGACGGGGCACCTTCCATTGCTTGACTGCTGCGTGCGTGCGTGCCTGACCTTGATTTGAATCAGGTGTCCCTAATCCATCCAACACAAACCCCTGATTCGACTCATCAGCTCGTTGGTAAAGACTCTCAAATAAGACGGGACATCAAAAAACGTGCTGTGACGGTGATGAGTCAGCCGGCCGGCAACCGACGCTTTTGTTCTTCTTTTTTCCCTATGCTCATATGACCGCAGCTTGCTGCTTTCTCTGTGGCACGGTCATCGTCAACGGTCACCTCATCGTCATTCTGTATGCGCTTCCTGCGTATTTCTGTATTCTCTGACAAAAGTCCAGTGGTGTTGTTGGTTCTTCTATTAGTCACAACAATTCGCAGTCCCCAAAAAGGGGAAGCACACCGTTCCTGGAGGCACTGCAATACCAGGTCGATGCGTGGAGTGGACGGAGCAAGCCCCGGTTCCGGCTCCATGTGCCAAAAATCAATTTAATATGCAGTCCCCGGATAGGGGACGTATCAGATATTAAACTGATAAGAACAGATACTACACTTGATCTTAGCCAAAAGGCCGAGAAGCGATGACACAATGACGCAGCGGCAGGGGAGCCGGCAAAGGCGACGCCCATCTGGGAAGCGGTGAGGGGGGGGAGGGTTGGCAAAGGCCGTACGTCGTAGAGACCTGAAACTTTGAGGGATGGCACTAGCCACTCGCTCTACAACATCACCAAGGCTGGCCCCCCGATGGGCCCGGCGGTGGCGCTACAGCCACCGAAAGTACGAAATGGCTCGTAGCTCCCAAACCGCACGCCGCAGAACCAAGTGTCTTATATCATCGGAATCCTTGGCTCGAGCCGAGCGAGACGCATGCCTCGGATTCGAAGGTTGCGCTGGCGAAATTTTCGGGTATTTGGGATTTTGTGAAAAACCTACTTTTGCACACTAGTCCTAGGTCTTTTGCCCGATCTGGCCCAAACCAGTGCAGAAAGATTCTCTGGAGTCTGACTGTCCGTCCAGATCGGAAAAAAAGTGGGAATTTCGATTCAGCTTGGCGGCGGCAGGCCGAAACCTACGGGCTGGGCGAGGCGGGGTCTGCTAGAACGGCTATAGCTCTTGGACGGAACGAGACAATTTCACCCAAGCCGGTACACCCGTGCACGGGCTCAGTCTGGGGTCAGGCGAGAAAGGACGCGGTGAATGGCCACCTAGTGGCGCTTTAAAATGAAAAAGCAACAACATGAGAGCGGCTATAGGCGAACGTATGTCGCGTGCTTTTTCACAGCACGCGCACGAGACAGTCGTACCATACGACAGAAAACCTCCATCCGAACAACTTTGCCTTTGGGACCACTGCTGTCAATCAACTCGTCCGTTGAATATCAAAGTTTGTGGGAAAAACCACATTCGGCAAACCGGTCGCAGGTTTCGACAACCTCGATGAAAACAGACGCAGTTCAGTTCTCTGAACTCTCCGGGTCACTGGCTGACACAGCAGAAAGAGACAGAAACATAACAAAACTGGTGCAACTTCACCCTTTGGGGCAGTGGGCGGCGCCACAAGCGTCAAGAACCGCACGCTTTTTCCCTCCACGCTATCTGCTTTTAACCAGTGTGTACAGGGGAGAGCGCGAACGCAGTCCCCCACTACCATAAATTATGCAGTCGAGATTCCCACATTTGGGGAATTCGCAGGGGTCAGCACAACCGGAGTGCAATGGCCGAGCCTCGCCCTGGGTGAACCACCTTCCTGATCATGGTGTCTCCCCTGCCAGGTAAGTATGAGTTGCCTGGCCTCCAGGCAGAGGCGCCCTATCCCCCTTCGCCATCCTCAAACACGGTGACCTTCCCCTCCCCCAAGAAAAGGAAGGACGGGGCACCTTCCATTGCTTGACTGCTGCGTGCGTGCGTGACCTTGATTTGAATCAGGTGTCCCTAATCCATCCAACACAAACCCCCGATTCGACTCATCAGCTCGTTGGTAAAGACTCTCAAATAAGAGGGACATCAAAAAACGTGCTGTGACGGTGATGAGTCAGCCGGCCGGCAACCGACGCTTTTGTTCTTCTTTTTTCCCTATGCTCATATGACCGCAGCTTGCTGCTTTCTCTGTGGCACGGTCATCGTCAACGGTCACCTCATCGTCATTCTGTATGCGCTTCCTGCGTATTTCTGTATTCTCTGACAAAAGTCCAGTGGTGTTGTTGGTTCTTCTATTAGTCACAACAATTCGCAGTCCCCAAAAAGGGGAAGCACACCGTTCCTGGAGGCACTGCAATACCAGGTCGATGCGTGGAGTGGACGGAGCAAGCCCCGGTTCCGGCTCCATGTGCCAAAAAACAATTTAATATGCAGTCCCCGGATAGGGGACGTATCAGATATTAAACTGATAAGAACAGATTTTTTCTTTTGAAAGGTTTTTATTGTCACCATTTACAATCATATTTCACAAAACACACTTTCCTTTCAACACACATTTAAAACAAGCAGAACATTTAATACACATGGTTTAAAATGAAGAATTCAGTGTTTAAAATAATAAAACTAAAACCATTGTGCAAGTCGTGTTTAATAGTCCATGCGTGTGTTGAGTTTCTTAAAAGGGGGTGTGGTGTTTGCATGTAAAAATCAGTAGATAAATAAAATAAAGATGATAAAATCCATTGTGCAAGACTGGGGGTGAGTCCTTATCAAGTCTGCATTCCCCCCCACTCTCCAGGAAGAACACTTGGCCTGCCATTTCCGGGGGTCAGCGGAGATCCCCTCTCCTCCGGCCCGCTGGCCCGCTGTTCCCGTAGCCAGAGTGGTGAGGGTGCATCTACGGGCGGTCAAGGTCGGTGGTGGCCGGGACCTCCTTTGTGTGGCCTCGGCCCCCCCGTCCGAATGACGACGTGCGGCCCACCCTGCAGCGTTGATCTTATTCTTTGCTCGCATGCGTGGAGGGGGACCGTCACGCGTTTCCCCACCAGCAGGTTTCTGGTGACCCAGATGGCATCCTTGATTACGTTAAGGGTGAGCCAGAGCGATGCAAATTCATGCGATGTTTGGGCTTTTAGGCCCTGACCCACCCCTAGGATGGCGAGCTTGTAGTCCACCTGGGCCCCACCCGCTGGCAGGCACGGGAAAAACAGGGGGCCGGCCCTGGCCCACAGGTCCCGCGCAGCACCGCACTCCCAGAGCAGATGGTAGACGGTCTCCGGGGATTTGCACCCGGACCGCGGGCAGATGGGATTTTTGGCCATGCCTCTGGAGTGCATAACCGCCCTGACCGGGAGGATCTCATGAGCCACCATCCATGACAAGTCCTTGTGTCCATTCTGGAGAGCGGGGTGAGCAGCATTCTTCCAGACCAATTTTGCCTCACTTAGAGTGAGGTTTGGAATTGGACTCACCGGTTCCCGGTCCTGCACAAAGGAGACAAGAGATTTGTGGTTGGTTAAAATAGTGACGTCTTGTTGTTCTAAAAAATGTTTCTTTAAAAACTTTTTTATAAAACTGTACTCTGTGGGTAGATTAAAAGATACAGGACTACTCAAATCAATTGGTAAAATCTTCAATGCTCTTAGGTAAGACCCCATCCAAAACCGTGCCATGGCTGCTGTCTTATTTTCTTTGGATGGGGTCGTGGCATATCTTAAATGTAGGGCGGTGAAGCGGCTGCCTAAAAACAGGTGGGGGTCTGGGAGCCCTTTTCCACCATTTTCTGGTCTCCTCTTGACCACGTCCCTCTTCAACCTCTCCCACTTGGACCCCCACAGGAAATAAAACACCGCCCTTTCTAATTTCTTTAGGAATTTCCTAGGTGGGATAAAAACAGAACAAACAAGTGACATTAGAGGTAAAATGATGGCTTTAAAAATTAAAACTTTGCCCTCCAAAGTCATCTGTCGTAGTCCCCAAAACCCCAGTCTTTTCCTAACTTTCCCTAATAAGTCAGTCCAGTTTTCCCGTCCACCCCCTTCCTTGTCAAATTTAACTCCTAAAATCTTAAAATCTGTCTCCTTAAAATCTACATTAAGTCCGCCTGTGTCTCTGTCGTCCCACGGTCCAAAGAGCAGGGCCTCGGACTTGCTTCTGTTGAGTTTTGCGCCCGAGGCCCGACCGTACCAGTCCGTCAAGTCCATAGCTCTTTGTATTGATAAAACGTCCGTGGCTAAAAGAGTTACGTCGTCCATGTAGAGCACACATGTCGCTGTCAGTCCACTGGTCCCTGGAATGTCTATTCCTTTTATCCGTGTATCCCTTCTCAAGATCTGTGCCAGTGGCTCAATACAAGCCACATACAAAAGGGGGGATAAAGGACACCCCTGACGGACACCGCTGCGAATATTTACCGCTTTAGAGAGATGACCATTTACAAGGATTTTGCTGACTAAGCCCTCGTACAGCAGTCCCACCCAAGCTATGAACCTCTTCGGAAAACCCATTTTTTGCAGTACCTGAAACAGGTACTGGTGCGAGACTCGGTCAAAAGCTTTCTCAAAATCTAAATTTAGGACTACTAGCCGGATGTTTCTGTCTCTCGCAAAACAGATGGCATCTCTAATCAGAACCAGGCTGTCTGTTATCCTTCTTCCGGGCACAGCACAAGCTTGATCCGGGTGGATTACGTCCTCTAAAACTGTCGACATACGTGTGGCTAAAATCTTACTAAAAAGTTTACAATCAAAATTTAAAAGAGTGATTGGTCTCCAGTTTTTTAAGTCAGTCCGGTCTCCTGTTTTGTAAAGTAAAGAAACTATCCCTGTTCTAAAACTGTCTGGAAGTTTGTCAACCGTCTCAAAGTCTTTAAAAACAGTCAATAGTTCATGAGCTAAAATATCCCAAAAGGTTAGATAAAATTCCAGGGGGAGTCCATCTACTCCTGGGGACTTCCCCCTTTTAAAACTTTTGAGGGATTTGTGCATTTCTAAAATGGTAAAATCTTGGGTTAAAAGCTCATTTTCACTGTTGACTTTACTGACTATGAATTCTAAAACTTCCTTTACAGTATCACTGTTTACATATTTTGTACTATATAATTCTCTGTAAAAATCTTCAACCCCTTTTAAAATTTCCTTTGTCGTTTTTGCTTCCCTCCCTTCTACTTTTACATTGACTATATTCCTTCTTTGTGTCATTATCTTTTTAAAAAAGTACCTAGTACATTTTTCACCTTCTTCTATTTCTCTTTCTTTACTTCTTAAAATGACCCCTTTGCTCTGAAGACTGGATAAAACTGACATTTCTCTTTTAACCTCTTGTATTTCATCATTAAAATCAAAACCATTGTTAAAAAGGGTAAAATATCTCTGTAGTCTTTTTTGCAGCCCCATCATGTGTCTCCTTTCCTTATCTTTCTTTTCTTTTCCTACTTTCCTAAAAAACTGTCTCGTCCTGTCTTTTACCATCTCCCACCAATGTGCATGTGTCTCATAAAAGTCTCGGAGGGTCTGCCATTGGCTGAACTGCTCCCTATATTCCTTTACTACGTCCTCATCTTCTAAGAGGGAGCAGTTCAGCTTCCACAGCCCTCCCCCTACCGTCACACCCGTGGGTAGTGAAAGGGTGCAGGATAGCATTAGGTGGTCAGAAAAGAAGAGGGGAGTCAATGTAGCATCGGTTGGCGGGCAGTCTCTTGTAAAAATATAGTCGATTCGAGAGGCTTTGGCGCCATCACTACTGAACCAAGTGTAGCCCTCCTCTCTTTGATGCATGTTTTTAAAACAGTCGACTAAATTAAAATCTCTAACTAAACCCTGTAATAAAACCGATGTCTTATCAATTTTAAAATCTTCTCCAACCCTCTTTCTGTCTTTTTTTGATAACACACAATTAAAATCCCCTGCCACCACTACCGGAACTCTTCCTAACATGTGGGGCTGCAAGTCTTCTAAAAGCTCATACCTATCATTTTTTCCGGTAAAACCATACACATTAAGAACATTAAAATCTCTACCTAAAAAATTTAGATTTGCTAAAAGCGCTCGCCCTTCCCTCACCACCGTGCTGCCCTTCACCAAGATATTTGGGTTTTTAATTAAAATGGCAACACCGTCGTTCTTGTTAAGGTTTGAGCCGCTCCATATGGAGGGACCAGGGGGCCATAGCTCCTCCATTTTTGTGTACCTGTTTAAAAAGGGTAGAGCACACTCCTGTAATAAAAACAAATCTGATTTACAAGTATTTAAAAAGGATAAAATGCTCTGTGCTCGTATGGTGGCTCTCACGCTTCTCACATTTATGGTTGAAATGGTGAGGGCCATGAGCAGTGTTATTAAAAAGGTATGAGACATTTAAAACAATGATAAAAAGACTACAATAAAACCATTAAAAACCTATTATGTTATATCTTGTTTCACCTGCTTTTCCTTTCTCCCTTGAGGACTAGGGTCGGGAAAGCAAGTGCTCACCACCTCAGGAGCTACAGAGGAATCCTCTTGCATCTCCTTTGGTGATGATGTTCTTAGCTTTATGTGCAAAAAAGATACCTCATTTGGGGATTCTAGGGGCCATATATGTTCCAGATCTTCCAAAACGGAACTATCTGGACTATGTGCTGCCCTAGCTTTCTTCTCCTCTATATCAGATAGAGGAGATCCCGCAGGTCTTTTTTGCACCTGAGCATTTGGGAGTGAAAAGTTAATTTCACTCCCACTGGATTCCACCGCTAGGTCTGAAACCGTTTCTAGGGAGGAAACTGTTGATTCCTCTCTTTCCTCTTCTTCCATTTCTTTCACATGTTCTATTGTTTCCTCCCTTTCCTCTTCTTCCATTTCTTTGTCAGGTTCTGTTGGAGAACATGACTCCGCCCCTGTGGCCGCCCCACTTGCTTGTTCCTGACCACTCCCTGAGGCTGGCTGGGAAATTGAAATTCCCGCCAAAACCTCAGGGACCACCTCCTCTCTTTGTTCTTTTGATTGTTCTGGTTGTGGGGCGGCCATTTTGTTGCCTTTGAGTTTGTTGGCAAAACTTTTTGGGCAATCTCTGTAGAGATGGTTTGATTCTCCACATAGGTTGCACCGCCTGCCATTGGTACAATCATCAAAAATGTGCCCAATTTCTTTACACTTCCCACACACTAACTCTTGGCATGCATCGGCTAGATGCCCAACTCTTCCACATTTCCTACACAACTTAGGCATCCCTTGGTAGTGTATGTAGCCTCTGTTTTCTCCCAGCACAATCATGGAAGGCAGATGTTTCAGGCCTTGATAGCCCCCAGCCTCTTCCCATTGTTTAATGGGAATCCGCCAGGAGCAATTCCAAATGCCGTCCTCATCTAGCACTTTGATAGGCTGGCTTCTAACAGTGCAAAATCTACCCAACCAGACACAAATATCATCCCCTGTCACTGTTTCGTTAAACATTCTGACAATCACAGTTTTAAGTGTGTTATCTGAAAGTTTTTCCACAGTGAACATGGAGAACTGGGCCTTAACAGAGTCAAACCTTTGCCAAAAGTCATTCAGCAGGGAAGCAGTTTTAAAACTCAAATCAAAACCCTTGTTCAGGGGCAGAGTCATCAAACAGTTTAAATCCTCAGGTCTAAAATTGAGGGTTTTCTGGATCAGCTTCCTGGAGAAGTCTAGACGAGACAACCCCAGGAGCTTACCATCCACCTCTCTAAATAAAAAGCGTACGCTGTGGTGCCTCCGCATGCCAGCACGAGCAGCCGACATGGTGGAGGCACCAACAGCCTAAAAACTGTAAAATAACAATAAATACAATAAATAGATAAAATAATAAAAGTCTTACCTTAAAACTTGTTGAACCGTAAAAAAGCAGGATCACTCTACCTCTCAGAAGTTGTGCGGCTCGGGACACAAAAGGATCTCGAGCCAGGAAACCTCAGAGAGGCGATCGCAGTCTCAACCGTTCGACCAGATACTTGATCTTAGCCAAAAGGCCGAGAAGCGATGACACAATGACGCAGCGGCAGGGGAGCCGGCAAAGGCGACGCCCATCTGGGAAGCGGTGAGGGGGGGGAGGGTTGGCAAAGGCCGTACGTCGTAGAGACCTGAAACTTTGAGGGATGGTACTAGCCACTCGCTCTACAACATCACCAAGGCTGGCCCCCCGATGGGCCCGGCGGTGGCGCTACAGCCACCGAAAGTACGAAATGGCTCGTAGCTCCCAAACCGCACGCCGCAGAACCAAGTGTCTTATATCATCGGAATCCTTGGCTCGAGCCGAGCGAGACGCATGCCTCGGATTCGAAGGTTGCGCTGGCGAAATTTTCGGGTATTTGGGATTTTGTGAAAAACCTACTTTTGCACACTAGTCCTAGGTCTTTTGCCCGATCTGGCCCAAACCAGTGCAGAAAGATTCTCTGGAGTCTAACTGTCCGTCCAGATCGGAAAAAAAGTGGGAATTTCGATTCAGCTTGGCGGCGGCAGGCCGAAACCTACGGGCTGGGCGAGGCGGGGTCTGCTAGAACGGCTATAGCTCTTGGACGGAACGAGACAATTTCACCCAAGCCGGTACACCCGTGCACGGGCTCAGTCTGGGGTCAGGCGAGAAAGGACGCGGTGAATGGCCACCTAGTGGCGCTTTAAAATGAAAAAGCAACAACATGAGAGCGGCTATAGGCGAACGTATGTCGCGTGCTTTTTCACAGCACGCGCACGAGACAGTCGTACCATACGACAGAAAACCTCCATCCGAACAACTTTGCCTTTGGGACCACTGCTGTCAATCAACTCGTCCGTTGAATATCAAAGTTTGTGGGAAAAACCACATTCGGCAAACCGGTCGCAGGTTTCGACAACCTCGATGAAAACAGACGCAGTTCAGTTCTCTGAACTCTCCGGGTCACTGGCTGACACAGCAGAAAGAGACAGAAACATAACAAAACTGGTGCAACTTCACCCTTTGGGGCAGTGGGCGGCGCCACAAGCGTCAAGAACCGCACGCTTTTTCCCTCCACGCTATCTGCTTTTAACCAGTGTGTACAGGGGAGAGCGCGAACGCAGTCCCCCACTACCATAAATTATGCAGTCGAGATTCCCACATTTGGGGAATTCGCAGGGGTCAGCACAACCGGAGTGCAATGGCCGAGCCTCGCCCTGGGTGAACCACCTTCCTGATCATGGTGTCTCCCCTGCCAGGTAAGTATGAGTTGCCTGGCCTCCAGGCAGAGGCGCCCTATCCCCCTTCGCCATCCTCAAACACGGTGACCTTCCCCTCCCCCAAGAAAAGGAAGGACGGGGCACCTTCCATTGCTTGACTGCTGCGTGCGTGCGTGCCTGACCTTGATTTGAATCAGGTGTCCCTAATCCATCCAACACAAACCCCCGATTCGACTCATCAGCTCGTTGGTAAAGACTCTCAAATAAGAGGGACATCAAAAAACGTGCTGTGACGGTGATGAGTCAGCCGGCCGGCAACCGACGCTTTTGTTCTTCTTTTTTCCCTATGCTCATATGACCGCAGCTTGCTGCTTTCTCTGTGGCACGGTCATCGTCAACGGTCACCTCATCGTCATTCTGTATGCGCTTCCTGCGTATTTCTGTATTCTCTGACAAAAGTCCAGTGGTGTTGTTGGTTCTTCTATTAGTCACAACAATTCGCAGGCCCCAAAAAGGGGAAGCACACCGTTCCTGGAGGCACTGCAATACCAGGTCGATGCGTGGAGTGGACGGAGCAAGCCCCGGTTCCGGCTCCATGTGCCAAAAATCAATTTAATATGCAGTCCCCGGATAGGGGACGTATCAGATATTAAACTGATAAGAACAGATACTACACTTGATCTTAGCCAAAAGGCCGAGAAGCGATGACACAATGACGCAGCGGCAGGGGAGCCGGCAAAGGCGACGCCCATCTGGGAAGCGGTGAGGGGGGGGAGGGTTGGCAAAGGCCGTACGTCGTAGAGACCTGAAACTTTGAGGGATGGCACTAGCCACTCGCTCTACAACATCACCAAGGCTGGCCCCCCGATGGGCCCGGCGGTGGCGCTACAGCCACCGAAAGTACGAAATGGCTCGTAGCTCCCAAACCGCACGCCGCAGAACCAAGTGTCTTATATCATCGGAATCCTTGGCTCGAGCCGAGCGAGACGCATGCCTCGGATTCGAAGGTTGCGCTGGCGAAATTTTCGGGTATTTGGGATTTTGTGAAAAACCTACTTTTGCACACTAGTCCTAGGTCTTTTGCCCGATCTGGCCCAAACCAGTGCAGAAAGATTCTCTGGAGTCTGACTGTCCGTCCAGATCGGAAAAAAAGTGGGAATTTCGATTCAGCTTGGCGGCGGCAGGCCGAAACCTACGGGCTGGGCGAGGCGGGGTCTGCTAGAACGGCTATAGCTCTTGGACGGAACGAGACAATTTCACCCAAGCCGGTACACCCGTGCACGGGCTCAGTCTGGGGTCAGGCGAGAAAGGACGCGGTGAATGGCCACCTAGTGGCGCTTTAAAATGAAAAAGCAACAACATGAGAGCGGCTATAGGCGAACGTATGTCGCGTGCTTTTTCACAGCACGCGCACGAGACAGTCGTACCATACGACAGAAAACCTCCATCCGAACAACTTTGCCTTTGGGACCACTGCTGTCAATCAACTCGTCCGTTGAATATCAAAGTTTGTGGGAAAAACCACATTCGGCAAACCGGTCGCAGGTTTCGACAACCTCGATGAAAACAGACGCAGTTCAGTTCTCTGAACTCTCCGGGTCACTGGCTGACACAGCAGAAAGAGACAGAAACATAACAAAACTGGTGCAACTTCACCCTTTGGGGCAGTGGGCGGCGCCACAAGCGTCAAGAACCGCACGCTTTTTCCCTCCACGCTATCTGCTTTTAACCAGTGTGTACAGGGGAGAGCGCGAACGCAGTCCCCCACTACCATAAATTATGCAGTCGAGATTCCCACATTTGGGGAATTCGCAGGGGTCAGCACAACCGGAGTGCAATGGCCGAGCCTCGCCCTGGGTGAACCACCTTCCTGATCATGGTGTCTCCCCTGCCAGGTAAGTATGAGTTGCCTGGCCTCCAGGCAGAGGCGCCCTATCCCCCTTCGCCATCCTCAAACACGGTGACCTTCCCCTCCCCCAAGAAAAGGAAGGACGGGGCACCTTCCATTGCTTGACTGCTGCGTGCGTGCGTGCCTGACCTTGATTTGAATCAGGTGTCCCTAATCCATCCAACACAAACCCCCGATTCGACTCATCAGCTCGTTGGTAAAGACTCTCAAATAAGAGGGACATCAAAAAACGTGCTGTGACGGTGATGAGTCAGCCGGCCGGCAACCGACGCTTTTGTTCTTCTTTTTTCCCTATGCTCATATGACCGCAGCTTGCTGCTTTCTCTGTGGCACGGTCATCGTCAACGGTCACCTCATCGTCATTCTGTATGCGCTTCCTGCGTATTTCTGTATTCTCTGACAAAAGTCCAGTGGTGTTGTTGGTTCTTCTATTAGTCACAACAATTCGCAGTCCCCAAAAAGGGGAAGCACACCGTTCCTGGAGGCACTGCAATACCAGGTCGATGCGTGGAGTGGACGGAGCAAGCCCCGGTTCCGGCTCCATGTGCCAAAAAACAATTTAATATGCAGTCCCCGGATAGGGGACGTATCAGATATTAAACTGATAAGAACAGATTTTTTCTTTTGAAAGGTTTTTATTGTCACCATTTACAATCATATTTCACAAAACACACTTTCCTTTCAACACACATTTAAAACAAGCAGAACATTTAATACACATGGTTTAAAATGAAGAATTCAGTGTTTAAAATAATAAAACTAAAACCATTGTGCAAGTCGTGTTTAATAGTCCATGCGTGTGTTGAGTTTCTTAAAAGGGGGTGTGGTGTTTGCATGTAAAAATCAGTAGATAAATAAAATAAAGATGATAAAATCCATTGTGCAAGACTGGGGGTGAGTCCTTATCAAGTCTGCATTCCCCCCCACTCTCCAGGAAGAACACTTGGCCTGCCATTTCCGGGGGTCAGCGGAGATCCCCTCTCCTCCGGCCCGCTGGCCCGCTGTTCCCGTAGCCAGAGTGGTGAGGGTGCATCTACGGGCGGTCAAGGTCGGTGGTGGCCGGGACCTCCTTTGTGTGGCCTCGGCCCCCCCGTCCGAATGACGACGTGCGGCCCACCCTGCAGCGTTGATCTTATTCTTTGCTCGCATGCGTGGAGGGGGACCGTCACGCGTTTCCCCACCAGCAGGTTTCTGGTGACCCAGATGGCATCCTTGATTACGTTAAGGGTGAGCCAGAGCGATGCAAATTCATGCGATGTTTGGGCTTTTAGGCCCTGACCCACCCCTAGGATGGCGAGCTTGTAGTCCACCTGGGCCCCACCCGCTGGCAGGCACGGGAAAAACAGGGGGCCGGCCCTGGCCCACAGGTCCCGCGCAGCACCGCACTCCCAGAGCAGATGGTAGACGGTCTCCGGGGATTTGCACCCGGACCGCGGGCAGATGGGATTTTTGGCCATGCCTCTGGAGTGCATAACCGCCCTGACCGGGAGGATCTCATGAGCCACCATCCATGACAAGTCCTTGTGTCCATTCTGGAGAGCGGGGTGAGCAGCATTCTTCCAGACCAATTTTGCCTCACTTAGAGTGAGGTTTGGAATTGGACTCACCGGTTCCCGGTCCTGCACAAAGGAGACAAGAGATTTGTGGTTGGTTAAAATAGTGACGTCTTGTTGTTCTAAAAAATGTTTCTTTAAAAACTTTTTTATAAAACTGTACTCTGTGGGTAGATTAAAAGATACAGGACTACTCAAATCAATTGGTAAAATCTTCAATGCTCTTAGGTAAGACCCCATCCAAAACCGTGCCATGGCTGCTGTCTTATTTTCTTTGGATGGGGTCGTGGCATATCTTAAATGTAGGGCGGTGAAGCGGCTGCCTAAAAACAGGTGGGGGTCTGGGAGCCCTTTTCCACCATTTTCTGGTCTCCTCTTGACCACGTCCCTCTTCAACCTCTCCCACTTGGACCCCCACAGGAAATAAAACACCGCCCTTTCTAATTTCTTTAGGAATTTCCTAGGTGGGATAAAAACAGAACAAACAAGTGACATTAGAGGTAAAATGATGGCTTTAAAAATTAAAACTTTGCCCTCCAAAGTCATCTGTCGTAGTCCCCAAAACCCCAGTCTTTTCCTAACTTTCCCTAATAAGTCAGTCCAGTTTTCCCGTCCACCCCCTTCCTTGTCAAATTTAACTCCTAAAATCTTAAAATCTGTCTCCTTAAAATCTACATTAAGTCCGCCTGTGTCTCTGTCGTCCCACGGTCCAAAGAGCAGGGCCTCGGACTTGCTTCTGTTGAGTTTTGCGCCCGAGGCCCGACCGTACCAGTCCGTCAAGTCCATAGCTCTTTGTATTGATAAAACGTCCGTGGCTAAAAGAGTTACGTCGTCCATGTAGAGCACACATGTCGCTGTCAGTCCACTGGTCCCTGGAATGTCTATTCCTTTTATCCGTGTATCCCTTCTCAAGATCTGTGCCAGTGGCTCAATACAAGCCACATACAAAAGGGGGGATAAAGGACACCCCTGACGGACACCGCTGCGAATATTTACCGCTTTAGAGAGATGACCATTTACAAGGATTTTGCTGACTAAGCCCTCGTACAGCAGTCCCACCCAAGCTATGAACCTCTTCGGAAAACCCATTTTTTGCAGTACCTGAAACAGGTACTGGTGCGAGACTCGGTCAAAAGCTTTCTCAAAATCTAAATTTAGGACTACTAGCCGGATGTTTCTGTCTCTCGCAAAACAGATGGCATCTCTAATCAGAACCAGGCTGTCTGTTATCCTTCTTCCGGGCACAGCACAAGCTTGATCCGGGTGGATTACGTCCTCTAAAACTGTCGACATACGTGTGGCTAAAATCTTACTAAAAAGTTTACAATCAAAATTTAAAAGAGTGATTGGTCTCCAGTTTTTTAAGTCAGTCCGGTCTCCTGTTTTGTAAAGTAAAGAAACTATCCCTGTTCTAAAACTGTCTGGAAGTTTGTCAACCGTCTCAAAGTCTTTAAAAACAGTCAATAGTTCATGAGCTAAAATATCCCAAAAGGTTAGATAAAATTCCAGGGGGAGTCCATCTACTCCTGGGGACTTCCCCCTTTTAAAACTTTTGAGGGATTTGTGCATTTCTAAAATGGTAAAATCTTGGGTTAAAAGCTCATTTTCACTGTTGACTTTACTGACTATGAATTCTAAAACTTCCTTTACAGTATCACTGTTTACATATTTTGTACTATATAATTCTCTGTAAAAATCTTCAACCCCTTTTAAAATTTCCTTTGTCGTTTTTGCTTCCCTCCCTTCTACTTTTACATTGACTATATTCCTTCTTTGTGTCATTATCTTTTTAAAAAAGTACCTAGTACATTTTTCACCTTCTTCTATTTCTCTTTCTTTACTTCTTAAAATGACCCCTTTGCTCTGAAGACTGGATAAAACTGACATTTCTCTTTTAACCTCTTGTATTTCATCATTAAAATCAAAACCATTGTTAAAAAGGGTAAAATATCTCTGTAGTCTTTTTTGCAGCCCCATCATGTGTCTCCTTTCCTTATCTTTCTTTTCTTTTCCTACTTTCCTAAAAAACTGTCTCGTCCTGTCTTTTACCATCTCCCACCAATGTGCATGTGTCTCATAAAAGTCTCGGAGGGTCTGCCATTGGCTGAACTGCTCCCTATATTCCTTTACTACGTCCTCATCTTCTAAGAGGGAGCAGTTCAGCTTCCACAGCCCTCCCCCTACCGTCACACCCGTGGGTAGTGAAAGGGTGCAGGATAGCATTAGGTGGTCAGAAAAGAAGAGGGGAGTCAATGTAGCATCGGTTGGCGGGCAGTCTCTTGTAAAAATATAGTCGATTCGAGAGGCTTTGGCGCCATCACTACTGAACCAAGTGTAGCCCTCCTCTCTTTGATGCATGTTTTTAAAACAGTCGACTAAATTAAAATCTCTAACTAAACCCTGTAATAAAACCGATGTCTTATCAATTTTAAAATCTTCTCCAACCCTCTTTCTGTCTTTTTTTGATAACACACAATTAAAATCCCCTGCCACCACTACCGGAACTCTTCCTAACATGTGGGGCTGCAAGTCTTCTAAAAGCTCATACCTATCATTTTTTCCGGTAAAACCATACACATTAAGAACATTAAAATCTCTACCTAAAAAATTTAGATTTGCTAAAAGCGCTCGCCCTTCCCTCACCACCGTGCTGCCCTTCACCAAGATATTTGGGTTTTTAATTAAAATGGCAACACCGTCGTTCTTGTTAAGGTTTGAGCCGCTCCATATGGAGGGACCAGGGGGCCATAGCTCCTCCATTTTTGTGTACCTGTTTAAAAAGGGTAGAGCACACTCCTGTAATAAAAACAAATCTGATTTACAAGTATTTAAAAAGGATAAAATGCTCTGTGCTCGTATGGTGGCTCTCACGCTTCTCACATTTATGGTTGAAATGGTGAGGGCCATGAGCAGTGTTATTAAAAAGGTATGAGACATTTAAAACAATGATAAAAAGACTACAATAAAACCATTAAAAACCTATTATGTTATATCTTGTTTCACCTGCTTTTCCTTTCTCCCTTGAGGACTAGGGTCGGGAAAGCAAGTGCTCACCACCTCAGGAGCTACAGAGGAATCCTCTTGCATCTCCTTTGGTGATGATGTTCTTAGCTTTATGTGCAAAAAAGATACCTCATTTGGGGATTCTAGGGGCCATATATGTTCCAGATCTTCCAAAACGGAACTATCTGGACTATGTGCTGCCCTAGCTTTCTTCTCCTCTATATCAGATAGAGGAGATCCCGCAGGTCTTTTTTGCACCTGAGCATTTGGGAGTGAAAAGTTAATTTCACTCCCACTGGATTCCACCGCTAGGTCTGAAACCGTTTCTAGGGAGGAAACTGTTGATTCCTCTCTTTCCTCTTCTTCCATTTCTTTCACATGTTCTATTGTTTCCTCCCTTTCCTCTTCTTCCATTTCTTTGTCAGGTTCTGTTGGAGAACATGACTCCGCCCCTGTGGCCGCCCCACTTGCTTGTTCCTGACCACTCCCTGAGGCTGGCTGGGAAATTGAAATTCCCGCCAAAACCTCAGGGACCACCTCCTCTCTTTGTTCTTTTGATTGTTCTGGTTGTGGGGCGGCCATTTTGTTGCCTTTGAGTTTGTTGGCAAAACTTTTTGGGCAATCTCTGTAGAGATGGTTTGATTCTCCACATAGGTTGCACCGCCTGCCATTGGTACAATCATCAAAAATGTGCCCAATTTCTTTACACTTCCCACACACTAACTCTTGGCATGCATCGGCTAGATGCCCAACTCTTCCACATTTCCTACACAACTTAGGCATCCCTTGGTAGTGTATGTAGCCTCTGTTTTCTCCCAGCACAATCATGGAAGGCAGATGTTTCAGGCCTTGATAGCCCCCAGCCTCTTCCCATTGTTTAATGGGAATCCGCCAGGAGCAATTCCAAATGCCGTCCTCATCTAGCACTTTGATAGGCTGGCTTCTAACAGTGCAAAATCTACCCAACCAGACACAAATATCATCCCCTGTCACTGTTTCGTTAAACATTCTGACAATCACAGTTTTAAGTGTGTTATCTGAAAGTTTTTCCACAGTGAACATGGAGAACTGGGCCTTAACAGAGTCAAACCTTTGCCAAAAGTCATTCAGCAGGGAAGCAGTTTTAAAACTCAAATCAAAACCCTTGTTCAGGGGCAGAGTCATCAAACAGTTTAAATCCTCAGGTCTAAAATTGAGGGTTTTCTGGATCAGCTTCCTGGAGAAGTCTAGACGAGACAACCCCAGGAGCTTACCATCCACCTCTCTAAATAAAAAGCGTACGCTGTGGTGCCTCCGCATGCCAGCACGAGCAGCCGACATGGTGGAGGCACCAACAGCCTAAAAACTGTAAAATAACAATAAATACAATAAATAGATAAAATAATAAAAGTCTTACCTTAAAACTTGTTGAACCGTAAAAAAGCAGGATCACTCTACCTCTCAGAAGTTGTGCGGCTCGGGACACAAAAGGATCTCGAGCCAGGAAACCTCAGAGAGGCGATCGCAGTCTCAACCGTTCGACCAGATACTTGATCTTAGCCAAAAGGCCGAGAAGCGATGACACAATGACGCAGCGGCAGGGGAGCCGGCAAAGGCGACGCCCATCTGGGAAGCGGTGAGGGGGGGGAGGGTTGGCAAAGGCCGTACGTCGTAGAGACCTGAAACTTTGAGGGATGGTACTAGCCACTCGCTCTACAACATCACCAAGGCTGGCCCCCCGATGGGCCCGGCGGTGGCGCTACAGCCACCGAAAGTACGAAATGGCTCGTAGCTCCCAAACCGCACGCCGCAGAACCAAGTGTCTTATATCATCGGAATCCTTGGCTCGAGCCGAGCGAGACGCATGCCTCGGATTCGAAGGTTGCGCTGGCGAAATTTTCGGGTATTTGGGATTTTGTGAAAAACCTACTTTTGCACACTAGTCCTAGGTCTTTTGCCCGATCTGGCCCAAACCAGTGCAGAAAGATTCTCTGGAGTCTAACTGTCCGTCCAGATCGGAAAAAAAGTGGGAATTTCGATTCAGCTTGGCGGCGGCAGGCCGAAACCTACGGGCTGGGCGAGGCGGGGTCTGCTAGAACGGCTATAGCTCTTGGACGGAACGAGACAATTTCACCCAAGCCGGTACACCCGTGCACGGGCTCAGTCTGGGGTCAGGCGAGAAAGGACGCGGTGAATGGCCACCTAGTGGCGCTTTAAAATGAAAAAGCAACAACATGAGAGCGGCTATAGGCGAACGTATGTCGCGTGCTTTTTCACAGCACGCGCACGAGACAGTCGTACCATACGACAGAAAACCTCCATCCGAACAACTTTGCCTTTGGGACCACTGCTGTCAATCAACTCGTCCGTTGAATATCAAAGTTTGTGGGAAAAACCACATTCGGCAAACCGGTCGCAGGTTTCGACAACCTCGATGAAAACAGACGCAGTTCAGTTCTCTGAACTCTCCGGGTCACTGGCTGACACAGCAGAAAGAGACAGAAACATAACAAAACTGGTGCAACTTCACCCTTTGGGGCAGTGGGCGGCGCCACAAGCGTCAAGAACCGCACGCTTTTTCCCTCCACGCTATCTGCTTTTAACCAGTGTGTACAGGGGAGAGCGCGAACGCAGTCCCCCACTACCATAAATTATGCAGTCGAGATTCCCACATTTGGGGAATTCGCAGGGGTCAGCACAACCGGAGTGCAATGGCCGAGCCTCGCCCTGGGTGAACCACCTTCCTGATCATGGTGTCTCCCCTGCCAGGTAAGTATGAGTTGCCTGGCCTCCAGGCAGAGGCGCCCTATCCCCCTTCGCCATCCTCAAACACGGTGACCTTCCCCTCCCCCAAGAAAAGGAAGGACGGGGCACCTTCCATTGCTTGACTGCTGCGTGCGTGCGTGCCTGACCTTGATTTGAATCAGGTGTCCCTAATCCATCCAACACAAACCCCCGATTCGACTCATCAGCTCGTTGGTAAAGACTCTCAAATAAGAGGGACATCAAAAAACGTGCTGTGACGGTGATGAGTCAGCCGGCCGGCAACCGACGCTTTTGTTCTTCTTTTTTCCCTATGCTCATATGACCGCAGCTTGCTGCTTTCTCTGTGGCACGGTCATCGTCAACGGTCACCTCATCGTCATTCTGTATGCGCTTCCTGCGTATTTCTGTATTCTCTGACAAAAGTCCAGTGGTGTTGTTGGTTCTTCTATTAGTCACAACAATTCGCAGGCCCCAAAAAGGGGAAGCACACCGTTCCTGGAGGCACTGCAATACCAGGTCGATGCGTGGAGTGGACGGAGCAAGCCCCGGTTCCGGCTCCATGTGCCAAAAATCAATTTAATATGCAGTCCCCGGATAGGGGACGTATCAGATATTAAACTGATAAGAACAGATACTACACTTGATCTTAGCCAAAAGGCCGAGAAGCGATGACACAATGACGCAGCGGCAGGGGAGCCGGCAAAGGCGACGCCCATCTGGGAAGCGGTGAGGGGGGGGAGGGTTGGCAAAGGCCGTACGTCGTAGAGACCTGAAACTTTGAGGGATGGCACTAGCCACTCGCTCTACAACATCACCAAGGCTGGCCCCCCGATGGGCCCGGCGGTGGCGCTACAGCCACCGAAAGTACGAAATGGCTCGTAGCTCCCAAACCGCACGCCGCAGAACCAAGTGTCTTATATCATCGGAATCCTTGGCTCGAGCCGAGCGAGACGCATGCCTCGGATTCGAAGGTTGCGCTGGCGAAATTTTCGGGTATTTGGGATTTTGTGAAAAACCTACTTTTGCACACTAGTCCTAGGTCTTTTGCCCGATCTGGCCCAAACCAGTGCAGAAAGATTCTCTGGAGTCTGACTGTCCGTCCAGATCGGAAAAAAAGTGGGAATTTCGATTCAGCTTGGCGGCGGCAGGCCGAAACCTACGGGCTGGGCGAGGCGGGGTCTGCTAGAACGGCTATAGCTCTTGGACGGAACGAGACAATTTCACCCAAGCCGGTACACCCGTGCACGGGCTCAGTCTGGGGTCAGGCGAGAAAGGACGCGGTGAATGGCCACCTAGTGGCGCTTTAAAATGAAAAAGCAACAACATGAGAGCGGCTATAGGCGAACGTATGTCGCGTGCTTTTTCACAGCACGCGCACGAGACAGTCGTACCATACGACAGAAAACCTCCATCCGAACAACTTTGCCTTTGGGACCACTGCTGTCAATCAACTCGTCCGTTGAATATCAAAGTTTGTGGGAAAAACCACATTCGGCAAACCGGTCGCAGGTTTCGACAACCTCGATGAAAACAGACGCAGTTCAGTTCTCTGAACTCTCCGGGTCACTGGCTGACACAGCAGAAAGAGACAGAAACATAACAAAACTGGTGCAACTTCACCCTTTGGGGCAGTGGGCGGCGCCACAAGCGTCAAGAACCGCACGCTTTTTCCCTCCACGCTATCTGCTTTTAACCAGTGTGTACAGGGGAGAGCGCGAACGCAGTCCCCCACTACCATAAATTATGCAGTCGAGATTCCCACATTTGGGGAATTCGCAGGGGTCAGCACAACCGGAGTGCAATGGCCGAGCCTCGCCCTGGGTGAACCACCTTCCTGATCATGGTGTCTCCCCTGCCAGGTAAGTATGAGTTGCCTGGCCTCCAGGCAGAGGCGCCCTATCCCCCTTCGCCATCCTCAAACACGGTGACCTTCCCCTCCCCCAAGAAAAGGAAGGACGGGGCACCTTCCATTGCTTGACTGCTGCGTGCGTGCGTGCCTGACCTTGATTTGAATCAGGTGTCCCTAATCCATCCAACACAAACCCCTGATTCGACTCATCAGCTCGTTGGTAAAGACTCTCAAATAAGAGGGACATCAAAAAACGTGCTGTGACGGTGATGAGTCAGCCGGCCGGCAACCGACGCTTTTGTTCTTCTTTTTTCCCTATGCTCATATGACCGCAGCTTGCTGCTTTCTCTGTGGCACGGTCATCGTCAACGGTCACCTCATCGTCATTCTGTATGCGCTTCCTGCGTATTTCTGTATTCTCTGACAAAAGTCCAGTGGTGTTGTTGGTTCTTCTATTAGTCACAACAATTCGCAGTCCCCGAAAAGGGGAAGCACACCGTTCCTGGAGGCACTGCAATACCAGGTCGATGCGTGGAGTGGACGGAGCAAGCCCCGGTTCCGGCTCCATGTGCCAAAAATCAATTTAATATGCAGTCCCCGGATAGGGGACGTATCAGATATTAAACTGATAAGAACAGATTTTCTTTCGAAAAAAGTTTTATTGTCACACATTTCTTTTTTCCATTCAAACCTCACAGTTCTTTTCTTTTTAAACATACATGTTTACACAGATTAAAACCAACAGTTTTGCATTCTTAGTTAAAATCAGTCAGTGTAGTGTGTTGTGTAAAGTCCATGTATGCAAGTCAGTTTGGTGTTAGAAAAAAGGATAAAAGTATAAATAGCAAATAAATACAAGCTAGTTAAAACACAATATCCTTCTGTTAAAAATCTTCTGTTGTGCAGGATCGGGGGTGAGTCCCTATCAAGAAAGTCCATTCACTCCAGATCTCCAGAACAGGCTCAGGACTCCCCGCTTCAAGGGCCCAGCGGAAAGCCCCTCTCCTCCGGCCCGCTGGCCCGCTGTTCCCGTAGCCAGAGTGGTGAGGGTGCATCTACGGGCGGCCAAGGTCGGTGGTGGCCGGGACCTTCTCGTGCAGCCTCGGCCCCCCCATCCGAATGACGACATGCGGCCCTCCCTGCAGTGTTGATCTTATGTTTTGCTCGCTCACGTGGAGGGGGACCGTCATGCGTTTCCCCACCAGCAGGTTTCTGGTGACCCAGATGGCATCCTTTATAACGTTGAGGGCGAGCCAGAGCGAGGCAAATTTTTGCGATGTTTGGGCTTTTATGCCCTGACCCACCCCCAGGATGGCGAGCTTGTAGTCCACCTGGGCCCCACCCGCTGGCAGGCACGGGAAAAACAGGGGGCCGGCCCTGGCCCACAGGTCCCGCGCAGCACCGCACTCCCAGAGCAGATGGTGGACGGTCTCCGGGTGGTTGCACCCGGACCGTGGGCAGATGGAGTTTTTGGCCATGCCTCTGGAGTGCATAACCGCCCTGACCGGGAGGATCTCATGAGCCACCATCCACGATAAGTCCTTGTGCCTGTTCTGGAGAGCTGGGTGGGCTGCGTTCCTCCAAACATCTTTGGCCTCACTTAATGTGAGGCCTGGGACTGGACTCACCATTTCCCGGTCCTGCACAAGAGAGATGAGAGATTTGTGGTTGGTTAAAATGGTGACGTCACTTATTTCTAAAAGGTATTTCTTTAAAAATTTCTTGATAAAAATATACTCTTTTGGTAAATTAAAAGACACAGGAGTTTTCAAATCAATTGGTAAAATCTTTAGGCTTCTTAGGTAGGACCCCATCCAGAAACGAGCCATGGCCGCTGTTTTATTCTCTCTGGATGGGGTCAGTGCGTATCCGATGTGGAGGGCGGTAAAGCGGCTGCCTAAAAACAAGTGGGGGTCTGGGAGGCCTTTCCCGCCATTTTCTTTTCTTTTTTTAACGACCTCCCTTTTTAATCGTTCCCACTTGGACCCCCACAGGAAATAAAATACCGCCCTCTCCAGGTTTGCCAGGAATCTTCTTGGGGGACTAAAAACAGAACAGACAAGTAAAATTAGTGGTAAAATTACAGCTTTAAAAACTAAAACCTTCCCTTCCATTGTCATCTGTCTGAGTCCCCAAAACCCCAGTCTTTGCCTAACTTTCCCTAAGATGTCAGTCCAGTTTCCCCGTCCTCCACCCTCTCTGTCAAATTTTACACCTAAAACTTTCAAATCATTGTCTTTAAAATCCAGATCCAGTTCACCTGTGTCGACGTCCCCCCACGGCCCGAAGAGCTGGGCCTCGGACTTGTTCCTGTTGAGCTTGGCGCCCGAGGCCCGACCGTACCAGTCAGTCAAGTCCATTGCTCTTCGTACCGATAAAAGGTCAGTCGCTAAAAGTGTTACATCGTCCATATATAAAACACAGGTCGCCGTCAGTCCACCAGTCCCTGGGACGTCAAGTCCTTTAATCCATTTATCCCTTCTCAAGATTTGTGCCAGTGGCTCAATGCATGCCACATACAGAAGGGGAGATAAAGGACACCCCTGACGAACACCGCTGTGGATATTTACAGCTTTGGACAAATGCCCGTTAACCAATATCCTGCTGACCAGACCATTGTAAAGCAGTCCCACCCAGGCTATAAACCTCCCTGGAAACCCCATTTTCTCCAGTACCTTAAAAAGGAACTGGTGCGAGATGCGGTCAAAAGCTTTTTCAAAATCTAAATTTAGGACTACTAGCCGAATGTTTCTGTCTCTCGCATAACAGATGGCGTCTCTAATCAGTACCAGGCTGTCCGTGATCTTCCTTCCGGGCACAGCGCATGCTTGATCCAGGTGGATTACGTCCTCTAAAACAGTCGACATGCGCATGGATAAAATTTTGCTAAAAATCTTACAATCAAAATTTAAAAGTGTGATTGGTCGCCAATTCCGTAAGTCAGTCTTGTCTCCTTTTTTTTGTAGTAAAGAAACTATCCCTATTCTAAAGCTGTCTGGAAGTCTGTCTAGAGTCTCAAATTCCTTAAAAACAGTCAGTAAATCATGTACTAAAATGTCCCAGAAAGTCAAATAAAACTCAAAGGGAAGTCCATCCATGCCTGGGGACTTCCCCTTTTTAAAACCTTTTAAAGATTTTTGCATTTCTAAAATAGTAAAATCCTGGGATAAAAGCACATCTGGACTCTTAACCTTTTTGTCTAAAAAACTTAAAACTTCCTCTAGGATGTCACTGTGTACCTCTTTTTGACTATATAAATTACCATAAAAATGTTCAATTTCCCCCAAAATCTCTTCAATGGTATTTACCTCCCTCCCGCTAAAAGTTTTTAAAGTGGTCATTGACCCTCCCCGTGCAATAGTCTTTTTAAAAAAATATCTAGTACACTTCTCCCCTTCTTCTATCTCTTTCTCCTTACATCTTAAAATGACACCTTTGCTTTGAGCTTCAGACAAAACTGACATTTCTTTTTTTATTTCTTTTATTTCTTCTGTAAAATCCATTCCACTATTTAAAAGGTTAAAATATCTCTGCAGTCTTTTTTGCAGCCCCATCATGCGTCTTTTTTCTTTATTCTTTTTCTCCTTTCCTATTTTTCTAAAAAAATGTCCTGTCCTTTGTTTTACCATCTCCCACCACTGTGCTCGTGAGTCAAAAAAGTCTTGGAGGGTCTGCCATTGGCTGAACTGCTCCCTATACTCTCGAACCACTTCCTCATCTTCTAATAGGGAGCAGTTCAGCTTCCACAGCCCTCCCCCTACTGTCACACCCGTGGGTAGTGAAAGGGTGCAGGAGACCATCATGTGGTCAGTGAAGAAAAGGGGGGTCAATGTTGCATCGGTTGGCGGGCAGTCCCTTGTAAAAATATAGTCGATCCGAGAGGCTCTGGCGCCATCACCACTGAACCAGGTGAAGCCCTCCTCTCTCTGATGCATTGTTTTAAAACAGTCGACTAACTTAAAATCTTTGACCAATTTATTTAATAAAACCGATGTCTTGTCGACCTTAAAATCTTCTCCTACCCTTTTCCTATCTTTCTTTGTTAAAACACAATTAAAATCCCCTGCTACCACTAGGGGAGCCCTACCTAACATGTGGGGCTGCAAATCTTCTAAAAGCTTGTATCTGTCATTTTTACTTGTGTAACCATACGTATTTAAAACATTAAAATCCTTACCTAAGAAAGTCAGATTAACTAAAATTGCCCGCCCATCCCTCACCACAGTGCTGCCCTTCACCAAGATGTTGGGATTTTTTATTAAAATGGCCACACCGTCATTTCTGTTAAAATTGGAGCCACTCCAGATGGAGGGTCCTTGGGTCCACAGCTCTTCCCATTTTCTGTAATTGGTTAAAAAGGGCAGAGCACACTCTTGCAATAAATAGATGTCTGACTTAAAATTATTTAAACATGATAAAACACTCTGTGCTCGCAAAGTAGACCTCACACTTCTCACATTGATTGTAGAGATAGTGAGGGCCATGAGCAGTATGGTTAAAAATACAAGCATTTGATGAAAATAAAAACAGATAAAAAGACTACAGAAATTGAATTAAAATCATGTTACTTCTTGTTGCACCTGCCTTTCCTTTTCCCCAGATAAACTGGGATCAGGAGGGCAAGTGCTCGCCGCCTCAGAATCCACAGAGGAAACCTCTTGTGGATCCTTTGGTGACGATGTTCTTAGCTTAAAGTGCAGAAAAGAGACTTCATTTGGAGAGTCTGCAGGCCACATACGGTTCAGATCCTCCGAAGAGGAACTATCTGGCCGATGCGATGCCCGCAGCCTTTTCTCCTCTGTTTGCAGCAGAGGAGATCTCGCAGACCTTTTCTGCACTTGAGCATTTGGGAGTGAACACTCGGTTTCACTCCCACTATCCGCCCCACTAACCTCCGATACGGTGTAGAGGGAGGAAGCCGTTTCATCTTCTTCCTCCATTTTATCTTTGCTTTTTTCTTGTTGGGGAGCGGCTTCCTCCCCCTGTTCTCTAATGCATTCTGACTCCGCCCCTGTGGCCGCCCCACTTCCTCCTTCTTGTCCAATCCCTGAGGCTGGCTGGGAATGTGAAATTCCCGCCAAAACCTCAGGGCCCGCCTCCTCCTCTCTTTGTTCTTTCGATTGTTCCTTTGGTGGGGCGGCCATTTTGTTCCCTTTCAACTTGTTGGCAAAACTTTTAGGGCAATCTCTGTAGAAATGGTTAGCATCTCCACATAGATTACACCGTCTGCCATTGGTACATTCCTCAAAAATGTGACCAATTTCTCTGCACTTCCTACACACAATTTCTTGGCATGCCTCAGCGAGGTGTCCCATCTTCCCACACTTTCGGCACAATTTGGGCATTCCCTGATAATGAATGTAGCCGCGGTTCTCTCCCAACACAATCATTGAGGGTAAATGACTCAGACCCTGGAATCCGCTTGGATCTTCCCACTGTTTAATGGGAACTCTCCAAGCGCAATTCCAGATGCCGTCTTCGTCAAGCACCTTGACTGGTGGACTTCGAACCGTGCAAAATCTACCCAGCCATACAGAAACATCATCTCCACTCACTGTTTCATTGAACATTCTGACAATCACTGTTTTAATAGAATTGTCAGAAAGTTTCTCAACATTGAACATGGAGAACTGGGTCTTGCAATGCTCAAATCGTTGCCAGAAATCTTGCAACAAGGAAGCAGATCTAAAACTAACATCAAAACCTTTGTTTAGGGGCAGAGTCATTAAACAATTTAAGTCACTTGCATTAAAATTGAGGGCTTTTTGGATCAGCTTCCTGGAGAAGTCTAAACGAGACAACCCCAGGAGCTTACCCTCCACCTCTCTAAATAAAAATCGCACGCTGTGGTGCCTCCGCATGCCGGCACGAGCAGCCGACATGGTGGAGGCACCGACAGCCTAAAAAAAAAAAACGTAAAACAACAATAAATACAATAAATAGATAAAAGAATAAAAGTCTTACCTTAAAACTGCTAACCTGTAAAACCAGCAGGGTCACTCTCCCTCTAAAAAGTTGTACGGCTCGGGACACCAGAAGCTCTCGAGCCAGGAAACCTTAAAGAGGCGATCGCAGTCTCAACCGTTCGACAAGACACTTGATCTTAGCCAAAAGGCCGAGAAGCGATGACACAATGACGCAGCGGCAGGGGAGCCGGCAAAGGCGACGCCCATCTGGGAAGCGGTGAGGGGGGGGAGGGTTGGCAAAGGCCGTACGTCGTAGAGACCTGAAACTTTGAGGGATGGTACTAGCCACTCGCTCTACAACATCACCAAGGCTGGCCCCCCGATGGGCCCGGCGGTGGCGCTACAGCCACCGAAAGTACGAAATGGCTCGTAGCTCCCAAACCGCACGCCGCAGAACCAAGTGTCTTATATCATCGGAATCCTTGGCTCGAGCCGAGCGAGACGCATGCCTCGGATTCGAAGGTTGCGCTGGCGAAATTTTCGGGTATTTGGGATTTTGTGAAAAACCTACTTTTGCACACTAGTCCTAGGTCTTTTGCCCGATCTGGCCCAAACCAGTGCAGAAAGATTCTCTGGAGTCTGACTGTCCGTCCAGATCGGAAAAAAAGTGGGAATTTCGATTCAGCTTGGCGGCGGCAGGCCGAAACCTACGGGCTGGGCGAGGCGGGGTCTGCTAGAACGGCTATAGCTCTTGGACGGAACGAGACAATTTCACCCAAGCCGGTACACCCGTGCACGGGCTCAGTCTGGGGTCAGGCGAGAAAGGACGCGGTGAATGGCCACCTAGTGGCGCTTTAAAATGAAAAAGCAACAACATGAGAGCGGCTATAGGCGAACGTATGTCGCGTGCTTTTTCACAGCACGCGCACGAGACAGTCGTACCATACGACAGAAAACCTCCATCCGAACAACTTTGCCTTTGGGACCACTGCTGTCAATCAACTCGTCCGTTGAATATCAAAGTTTGTGGGAAAAACCACATTCGGCAAACCGGTCGCAGGTTTCGACAACCTCGATGAAAACAGACGCAGTTCAGTTCTCTGAACTCTCCGGGTCACTGGCTGACACAGCAGAAAGAGACAGAAACATAACAAAACTGGTGCAACTTCACCCTTTGGGGCAGTGGGCGGCGCCACAAGCGTCAAGAACCGCACGCTTTTTCCCTCCACGCTATCTGCTTTTAACCAGTGTGTACAGGGGAGAGCGCGAACGCAGTCCCCCACTACCATAAATTATGCAGTCGAGATTCCCACATTTGGGGAATTCGCAGGGGTCAGCACAACCGGAGTGCAATGGCCGAGCCTCGCCCTGGGTGAACCACCTTCCTGATCATGGTGTCTCCCCTGCCAGGTAAGTATGAGTTGCCTGGCCTCCAGGCAGAGGCGCCCTATCCCCCTTCGCCATCCTCAAACACGGTGACCTTCCCCTCCCCCAAGAAAAGGAAGGACGGGGCACCTTCCATTGCTTGACTGCTGCGTGCGTGCGTGCCTGACCTTGATTTGAATCAGGTGTCCCTAATCCATCCAACACAAACCCCTGATTCGACTCATCAGCTCGTTGGTAAAGACTCTCAAATAAGAGGGACATCAAAAAACGTGCTGTGACGGTGATGAGTCAGCCGGCCGGCAACCGACGCTTTTGTTCTTCTTTTTTCCCTATGCTCATATGACCGCAGCTTGCTGCTTTCTCTGTGGCACGGTCATCGTCAACGGTCACCTCATCGTCATTCTGTATGCGCTTCCTGCGTATTTCTGTATTCTCTGACAAAATTCCAGTGGTGTTGTTGGTTCTTCTATTAGTCACAACAATTCGCAGTCCCCGAAAAGGGGAAGCACACCGTTCCTGGAGGCACTGCAATACCAGGTCGATGCGTGGAGTGGACGGAGCAAGCCCCGGTTCCGGCTCCATGTGCCAAAAATCAATTTAATATGCAGTCCCCGGATAGGGGACGTATCAGATATTAAACTGATAAGAACAGATACTACACTTGATCTTAGCCAAAAGGCCGAGAAGCGATGACACAATGACGCAGCGGCAGGGGAGCCGGCAAAGGCGACGCCCATCTGGGAAGCGGTGAGGGGGGGGAGGGTTGGCAAAGGCCGTACGTCGTAGAGACCTGAAACTTTGAGGGATGGTACTAGCCACTCGCTCTACAACATCACCAAGGCTGGCCCCCCGATGGGCCCGGCGGTGGCGCTACAGCCACCGAAAGTACGAAATGGCTCGTAGCTCCCAAACCGCACGCCGCAGAACCAAGTGTCTTATATCATCGGAATCCTTGGCTCGAGCCGAGCGAGACGCATGCCTCGGATTCGAAGGTTGCGCTGGCGAAATTTTCGGGTATTTGGGATTTTGTGAAAAACCTACTTTTGCACACTAGTCCTAGGTCTTTTGCCCGATCTGGCCCAAACCAGTGCAGAAAGATTCTCTGGAGTCTGACTGTCCGTCCAGATCGGAAAAAAAGTGGGAATTTCGATTCAGCTTGGCGGCGGCAGGCCGAAACCTACGGGCTGGGCGAGGCGGGGTCTGCTAGAACGGCTATAGCTCTTGGACGGAACGAGACAATTTCACCCAAGCCGGTACACCCGTGCACGGGCTCAGTCTGGGGTCAGGCGAGAAAGGACGCGGTGAATGGCCACCTAGTGGCGCTTTAAAATGAAAAAGCAACAACATGAGAGCGGCTATAGGCGAACGTATGTCGCGTGCTTTTTCACAGCACGCGCACGAGACAGTCGTACCATACGACAGAAAACCTCCATCCGAACAACTTTGCCTTTGGGACCACTGCTGTCAATCAACTCGTCCGTTGAATATCAAAGTTTGTGGGAAAAACCACATTCGGCAAACCGGTCGCAGGTTTCGACAACCTCGATGAAAACAGACGCAGTTCAGTTCTCTGAACTCTCCGGGTCACTGGCTGACACAGCAGAAAGAGACAGAAACATAACAAAACTGGTGCAACTTCACCCTTTGGGGCAGTGGGCGGCGCCACAAGCGTCAAGAACCGCACGCTTTTTCCCTCCACGCTATCTGCTTTTAACCAGTGTGTACAGGGGAGAGCGCGAACGCAGTCCCCCACTACCATAAATTATGCAGTCGAGATTCCCACATTTGGGGAATTCGCAGGGGTCAGCACAACCGGAGTGCAATGGCCGAGCCTCGCCCTGGGTGAACCACCTTCCTGATCATGGTGTCTCCCCTGCCAGGTAAGTATGAGTTGCCTGGCCTCCAGGCAGAGGCGCCCTATCCCCCTTCGCCATCCTCAAACACGGTGACCTTCCCCTCCCCCAAGAAAAGGAAGGACGGGGCACCTTCCATTGCTTGACTGCTGCGTGCGTGCGTGCCTGACCTTGATTTGAATCAGGTGTCCCTAATCCATCCAACACAAACCCCCGATTCGACTCATCAGCTCGTTGGTAAAGACTCTCAAATAAGAGGGACATCAAAAAACGTGCTGTGACGGTGATGAGTCAGCCGGCCGGCAACCGACGCTTTTGTTCTTCTTTTTTCCCTATGCTCATATGACCGCAGCTTGCTGCTTTCTCTGTGGCACGGTCATCGTCAACGGTCACCTCATCGTCATTCTGTATGCGCTTCCTGCGTATTTCTGTATTCTCTGACAAAAGTCCAGTGGTGTTGTTGGTTCTTCTATTAGTCACAACAATTCGCAGGCCCCAAAAAGGGGAAGCACACCGTTCCTGGAGGCACTGCAATACCAGGTCGATGCGTGGAGTGGACGGAGCAAGCCCCGGTTCCGGCTCCATGTGCCAAAAATCAATTTAATATGCAGTCCCCGGATAGGGGACGTATCAGATATTAAACTGATAAGAACAGATACTACACTTGATCTTAGCCAAAAGGCCGAGAAGCGATGACACAATGACGCAGCGGCAGGGGAGCCGGCAAAGGCGACGCCCATCTGGGAAGCGGTGAGGGGGGGGAGGGTTGGCAAAGGCCGTACGTCGTAGAGACCTGAAACTTTGAGGGATGGCACTAGCCACTCGCTCTACAACATCACCAAGGCTGGCCCCCCGATGGGCCCGGCGGTGGCGCTACAGCCACCGAAAGTACGAAATGGCTCGTAGCTCCCAAACCGCACGCCGCAGAACCAAGTGTCTTATATCATCGGAATCCTTGGCTCGAGCCGAGCGAGACGCATGCCTCGGATTCGAAGGTTGCGCTGGCGAAATTTTCGGGTATTTGGGATTTTGTGAAAAACCTACTTTTGCACACTAGTCCTAGGTCTTTTGCCCGATCTGGCCCAAACCAGTGCAGAAAGATTCTCTGGAGTCTGACTGTCCGTCCAGATCGGAAAAAAAGTGGGAATTTCGATTCAGCTTGGCGGCGGCAGGCCGAAACCTACGGGCTGGGCGAGGCGGGGTCTGCTAGAACGGCTATAGCTCTTGGACGGAACGAGACAATTTCACCCAAGCCGGTACACCCGTGCACGGGCTCAGTCTGGGGTCAGGCGAGAAAGGACGCGGTGAATGGCCACCTAGTGGCGCTTTAAAATGAAAAAGCAACAACATGAGAGCGGCTATAGGCGAACGTATGTCGCGTGCTTTTTCACAGCACGCGCACGAGACAGTCGTACCATACGACAGAAAACCTCCATCCGAACAACTTTGCCTTTGGGACCACTGCTGTCAATCAACTCGTCCGTTGAATATCAAAGTTTGTGGGAAAAACCACATTCGGCAAACCGGTCGCAGGTTTCGACAACCTCGATGAAAACAGACGCAGTTCAGTTCTCTGAACTCTCCGGGTCACTGGCTGACACAGCAGAAAGAGACAGAAACATAACAAAACTGGTGCAACTTCACCCTTTGGGGCAGTGGGCGGCGCCACAAGCGTCAAGAACCGCACGCTTTTTCCCTCCACGCTATCTGCTTTTAACCAGTGTGTACAGGGGAGAGCGCGAACGCAGTCCCCCACTACCATAAATTATGCAGTCGAGATTCCCACATTTGGGGAATTCGCAGGGGTCAGCACAACCGGAGTGCAATGGCCGAGCCTCGCCCTGGGTGAACCACCTTCCTGATCATGGTGTCTCCCCTGCCAGGTAAGTATGAGTTGCCTGGCCTCCAGGCAGAGGCGCCCTATCCCCCTTCGCCATCCTCAAACACGGTGACCTTCCCCTCCCCCAAGAAAAGGAAGGACGGGGCACCTTCCATTGCTTGACTGCTGCGTGCGTGCGTGCCTGACCTTGATTTGAATCAGGTGTCCCTAATCCATCCAACACAAACCCCTGATTCGACTCATCAGCTCGTTGGTAAAGACTCTCAAATAAGAGGGACATCAAAAAACGTGCTGTGACGGTGATGAGTCAGCCGGCCGGCAACCGACGCTTTTGTTCTTCTTTTTTCCCTATGCTCATATGACCGCAGCTTGCTGCTTTCTCTGTGGCACGGTCATCGTCAACGGTCACCTCATCGTCATTCTGTATGCGCTTCCTGCGTATTTCTGTATTCTCTGACAAAATTCCAGTGGTGTTGTTGGTTCTTCTATTAGTCACAACAATTCGCAGTCCCCGAAAAGGGGAAGCACACCGTTCCTGGAGGCACTGCAATACCAGGTCGATGCGTGGAGTGGACGGAGCAAGCCCCGGTTCCGGCTCCATGTGCCAAAAATCAATTTAATATGCAGTCCCCGGATAGGGGACGTATCAGATATTAAACTGATAAGAACAGATACTACACTTGATCTTAGCCAAAAGGCCGAGAAGCGATGACACAATGACGCAGCGGCAGGGGAGCCGGCAAAGGCGACGCCCATCTGGGAAGCGGTGAGGGGGGGGAGGGTTGGCAAAGGCCGTACGTCGTAGAGACCTGAAACTTTGAGGGATGGTACTAGCCACTCGCTCTACAACATCACCAAGGCTGGCCCCCCGATGGGCCCGGCGGTGGCGCTACAGCCACCGAAAGTACGAAATGGCTCGTAGCTCCCAAACCGCACGCCGCAGAACCAAGTGTCTTATATCATCGGAATCCTTGGCTCGAGCCGAGCGAGACGCATGCCTCGGATTCGAAGGTTGCGCTGGCGAAATTTTCGGGTATTTGGGATTTTGTGAAAAACCTACTTTTGCACACTAGTCCTAGGTCTTTTGCCCGATCTGGCCCAAACCAGTGCAGAAAGATTCTCTGGAGTCTGACTGTCCGTCCAGATCGGAAAAAAAGTGGGAATTTCGATTCAGCTTGGCGGCGGCAGGCCGAAACCTACGGGCTGGGCGAGGCGGGGTCTGCTAGAACGGCTATAGCTCTTGGACGGAACGAGACAATTTCACCCAAGCCGGTACACCCGTGCACGGGCTCAGTCTGGGGTCAGGCGAGAAAGGACGCGGTGAATGGCCACCTAGTGGCGCTTTAAAATGAAAAAGCAACAACATGAGAGCGGCTATAGGCGAACGTATGTCGCGTGCTTTTTCACAGCACGCGCACGAGACAGTCGTACCATACGACAGAAAACCTCCATCCGAACAACTTTGCCTTTGGGACCACTGCTGTCAATCAACTCGTCCGTTGAATATCAAAGTTTGTGGGAAAAACCACATTCGGCAAACCGGTCGCAGGTTTCGACAACCTCGATGAAAACAGACGCAGTTCAGTTCTCTGAACTCTCCGGGTCACTGGCTGACACAGCAGAAAGAGACAGAAACATAACAAAACTGGTGCAACTTCACCCTTTGGGGCAGTGGGCGGCGCCACAAGCGTCAAGAACCGCACGCTTTTTCCCTCCACGCTATCTGCTTTTAACCAGTGTGTACAGGGGAGAGCGCGAACGCAGTCCCCCACTACCATAAATTATGCAGTCGAGATTCCCACATTTGGGGAATTCGCAGGGGTCAGCACAACCGGAGTGCAATGGCCGAGCCTCGCCCTGGGTGAACCACCTTCCTGATCATGGTGTCTCCCCTGCCAGGTAAGTATGAGTTGCCTGGCCTCCAGGCAGAGGCGCCCTATCCCCCTTCGCCATCCTCAAACACGGTGACCTTCCCCTCCCCCAAGAAAAGGAAGGACGGGGCACCTTCCATTGCTTGACTGCTGCGTGCGTGCGTGCCTGACCTTGATTTGAATCAGGTGTCCCTAATCCATCCAACACAAACCCCCGATTCGACTCATCAGCTCGTTGGTAAAGACTCTCAAATAAGAGGGACATCAAAAAACGTGCTGTGACGGTGATGAGTCAGCCGGCCGGCAACCGACGCTTTTGTTCTTCTTTTTTCCCTATGCTCATATGACCGCAGCTTGCTGCTTTCTCTGTGGCACGGTCATCGTCAACGGTCACCTCATCGTCATTCTGTATGCGCTTCCTGCGTATTTCTGTATTCTCTGACAAAAGTCCAGTGGTGTTGTTGGTTCTTCTATTAGTCACAACAATTCGCAGGCCCCAAAAAGGGGAAGCACACCGTTCCTGGAGGCACTGCAATACCAGGTCGATGCGTGGAGTGGACGGAGCAAGCCCCGGTTCCGGCTCCATGTGCCAAAAATCAATTTAATATGCAGTCCCCGGATAGGGGACGTATCAGATATTAAACTGATAAGAACAGATACTACACTTGATCTTAGCCAAAAGGCCGAGAAGCGATGACACAATGACGCAGCGGCAGGGGAGCCGGCAAAGGCGACGCCCATCTGGGAAGCGGTGAGGGGGGGGAGGGTTGGCAAAGGCCGTACGTCGTAGAGACCTGAAACTTTGAGGGATGGCACTAGCCACTCGCTCTACAACATCACCAAGGCTGGCCCCCCGATGGGCCCGGCGGTGGCGCTACAGCCACCGAAAGTACGAAATGGCTCGTAGCTCCCAAACCGCACGCCGCAGAACCAAGTGTCTTATATCATCGGAATCCTTGGCTCGAGCCGAGCGAGACGCATGCCTCGGATTCGAAGGTTGCGCTGGCGAAATTTTCGGGTATTTGGGATTTTGTGAAAAACCTACTTTTGCACACTAGTCCTAGGTCTTTTGCCCGATCTGGCCCAAACCAGTGCAGAAAGATTCTCTGGAGTCTGACTGTCCGTCCAGATCGGAAAAAAAGTGGGAATTTCGATTCAGCTTGGCGGC
Source organism: Pseudorasbora parva (assembly GCF_024679245.1). Lineage (NCBI taxonomy): Eukaryota > Metazoa > Chordata > Actinopteri > Cypriniformes > Gobionidae > Pseudorasbora > Pseudorasbora parva. The sequence continues at coordinate 451,939 of NW_027125104.1, read as the reverse complement.
GGCAGGCCGAAACCTACGGGCTGGGCGAGGCGGGGTCTGCTAGAACGGCTATAGCTCTTGGACGGAACGAGACAATTTCACCCAAGCCGGTACACCCGTGCACGGGCTCAGTCTGGGGTCAGGCGAGAAAGGACGCGGTGAATGGCCACCTAGTGGCGCTTTAAAATGAAAAAGCAACAACATGAGAGCGGCTATAGGCGAACGTATGTCGCGTGCTTTTTCACAGCACGCGCACGAGACAGTCGTACCATACGACAGAAAACCTCCATCCGAACAACTTTGCCTTTGGGACCACTGCTGTCAATCAACTCGTCCGTTGAATATCAAAGTTTGTGGGAAAAACCACATTCGGCAAACCGGTCGCAGGTTTCGACAACCTCGATGAAAACAGACGCAGTTCAGTTCTCTGAACTCTCCGGGTCACTGGCTGACACAGCAGAAAGAGACAGAAACATAACAAAACTGGTGCAACTTCACCCTTTGGGGCAGTGGGCGGCGCCACAAGCGTCAAGAACCGCACGCTTTTTCCCTCCACGCTATCTGCTTTTAACCAGTGTGTACAGGGGAGAGCGCGAACGCAGTCCCCCACTACCATAAATTATGCAGTCGAGATTCCCACATTTGGGGAATTCGCAGGGGTCAGCACAACCGGAGTGCAATGGCCGAGCCTCGCCCTGGGTGAACCACCTTCCTGATCATGGTGTCTCCCCTGCCAGGTAAGTATGAGTTGCCTGGCCTCCAGGCAGAGGCGCCCTATCCCCCTTCGCCATCCTCAAACACGGTGACCTTCCCCTCCCCCAAGAAAAGGAAGGACGGGGCACCTTCCATTGCTTGACTGCTGCGTGCGTGCGTGCCTGACCTTGATTTGAATCAGGTGTCCCTAATCCATCCAACACAAACCCCTGATTCGACTCATCAGCTCGTTGGTAAAGACTCTCAAATAAGAGGGACATCAAAAAACGTGCTGTGACGGTGATGAGTCAGCCGGCCGGCAACCGACGCTTTTGTTCTTCTTTTTTCCCTATGCTCATATGACCGCAGCTTGCTGCTTTCTCTGTGGCACGGTCATCGTCAACGGTCACCTCATCGTCATTCTGTATGCGCTTCCTGCGTATTTCTGTATTCTCTGACAAAAGTCCAGTGGTGTTGTTGGTTCTTCTATTAGTCACAACAATTCGCAGTCCCCGAAAAGGGGAAGCACACCGTTCCTGGAGGCACTGCAATACCAGGTCGATGCGTGGAGTGGACGGAGCAAGCCCCGGTTCCGGCTCCATGTGCCAAAAATCAATTTAATATGCAGTCCCCGGATAGGGGACGTATCAGATATTAAACTGATAAGAACAGATACTACACTTGATCTTAGCCAAAAGGCCGAGAAGCGATGACACAATGACGCAGCGGCAGGGGAGCCGGCAAAGGCGACGCCCATCTGGGAAGCGGTGAGGGGGGGGAGGGTTGGCAAAGGCCGTACGTCGTAGAGACCTGAAACTTTGAGGGATGGTACTAGCCACTCGCTCTACAACATCACCAAGGCTGGCCCCCCGATGGGCCCGGCGGTGGCGCTACAGCCACCGAAAGTACGAAATGGCTCGTAGCTCCCAAACCGCACGCCGCAGAACCAAGTGTCTTATATCATCGGAATCCTTGGCTCGAGCCGAGCGAGACGCATGCCTCGGATTCGAAGGTTGCGCTGGCGAAATTTTCGGGTATTTGGGATTTTGTGAAAAACCTACTTTTGCACACTAGTCCTAGGTCTTTTGCCCGATCTGGCCCAAACCAGTGCAGAAAGATTCTCTGGAGTCTGACTGTCCGTCCAGATCGGAAAAAAAGTGGGAATTTCGATTCAGCTTGGCGGCGGCAGGCCGAAACCTACGGGCTGGGCGAGGCGGGGTCTGCTAGAACGGCTATAGCTCTTGGACGGAACGAGACAATTTCACCCAAGCCGGTACACCCGTGCACGGGCTCAGTCTGGGGTCAGGCGAGAAAGGACGCGGTGAATGGCCACCTAGTGGCGCTTTAAAATGAAAAAGCAACAACATGAGAGCGGCTATAGGCGAACGTATGTCGCGTGCTTTTTCACAGCACGCGCACGAGACAGTCGTACCATACGACAGAAAACCTCCATCCGAACAACTTTGCCTTTGGGACCACTGCTGTCAATCAACTCGTCCGTTGAATATCAAAGTTTGTGGGAAAAACCACATTCGGCAAACCGGTCGCAGGTTTCGACAACCTCGATGAAAACAGACGCAGTTCAGTTCTCTGAACTCTCCGGGTCACTGGCTGACACAGCAGAAAGAGACAGAAACATAACAAAACTGGTGCAACTTCACCCTTTGGGGCAGTGGGCGGCGCCACAAGCGTCAAGAACCGCACGCTTTTTCCCTCCACGCTATCTGCTTTTAACCAGTGTGTACAGGGGAGAGCGCGAACGCAGTCCCCCACTACCATAAATTATGCAGTCGAGATTCCCACATTTGGGGAATTCGCAGGGGTCAGCACAACCGGAGTGCAATGGCCGAGCCTCGCCCTGGGTGAACCACCTTCCTGATCATGGTGTCTCCCCTGCCAGGTAAGTATGAGTTGCCTGGCCTCCAGGCAGAGGCGCCCTATCCCCCTTCGCCATCCTCAAACACGGTGACCTTCCCCTCCCCCAAGAAAAGGAAGGACGGGGCACCTTCCATTGCTTGACTGCTGCGTGCGTGCGTGCCTGACCTTGATTTGAATCAGGTGTCCCTAATCCATCCAACACAAACCCCTGATTCGACTCATCAGCTCGTTGGTAAAGACTCTCAAATAAGAGGGACATCAAAAAACGTGCTGTGACGGTGATGAGTCAGCCGGCCGGCAACCGACGCTTTTGTTCTTCTTTTTTCCCTATGCTCATATGACCGCAGCTTGCTGCTTTCTCTGTGGCACGGTCATCGTCAACGGTCACCTCATCGTCATTCTGTATGCGCTTCCTGCGTATTTCTGTATTCTCTGACAAAAGTCCAGTGGTGTTGTTGGTTCTTCTATTAGTCACAACAATTCGCAGTCCCCGAAAAGGGGAAGCACACCGTTCCTGGAGGCACTGCAATACCAGGTCGATGCGTGGAGTGGACGGAGCAAGCCCCGGTTCCGGCTCCATGTGCCAAAAATCAATTTAATATGCAGTCCCCGGATAGGGGACGTATCAGATATTAAACTGATAAGAACAGATACTACACTTGATCTTAGCCAAAAGGCCGAGAAGCGATGACACAATGACGCAGCGGCAGGGGAGCCGGCAAAGGCGACGCCCATCTGGGAAGCGGTGAGGGGGGGGAGGGTTGGCAAAGGCCGTACGTCGTAGAGACCTGAAACTTTGAGGGATGGTACTAGCCACTCGCTCTACAACATCACCAAGGCTGGCCCCCCGATGGGCCCGGCGGTGGCGCTACAGCCACCGAAAGTACGAAATGGCTCGTAGCTCCCAAACCGCACGCCGCAGAACCAAGTGTCTTATATCATCGGAATCCTTGGCTCGAGCCGAGCGAGACGCATGCCTCGGATTCGAAGGTTGCGCTGGCGAAATTTTCGGGTATTTGGGATTTTGTGAAAAACCTACTTTTGCACACTAGTCCTAGGTCTTTTGCCCGATCTGGCCCAAACCAGTGCAGAAAGATTCTCTGGAGTCTGACTGTCCGTCCAGATCGGAAAAAAAGTGGGAATTTCGATTCAGCTTGGCGGCGGCAGGCCGAAACCTACGGGCTGGGCGAGGCGGGGTCTGCTAGAACGGCTATAGCTCTTGGACGGAACGAGACAATTTCACCCAAGCCGGTACACCCGTGCACGGGCTCAGTCTGGGGTCAGGCGAGAAAGGACGCGGTGAATGGCCACCTAGTGGCGCTTTAAAATGAAAAAGCAACAACATGAGAGCGGCTATAGGCGAACGTATGTCGCGTGCTTTTTCACAGCACGCGCACGAGACAGTCGTACCATACGACAGAAAACCTCCATCCGAACAACTTTGCCTTTGGGACCACTGCTGTCAATCAACTCGTCCGTTGAATATCAAAGTTTGTGGGAAAAACCACATTCGGCAAACCGGTCGCAGGTTTCGACAACCTCGATGAAAACAGACGCAGTTCAGTTCTCTGAACTCTCCGGGTCACTGGCTGACACAGCAGAAAGAGACAGAAACATAACAAAACTGGTGCAACTTCACCCTTTGGGGCAGTGGGCGGCGCCACAAGCGTCAAGAACCGCACGCTTTTTCCCTCCACGCTATCTGCTTTTAACCAGTGTGTACAGGGGAGAGCGCGAACGCAGTCCCCCACTACCATAAATTATGCAGTCGAGATTCCCACATTTGGGGAATTCGCAGGGGTCAGCACAACCGGAGTGCAATGGCCGAGCCTCGCCCTGGGTGAACCACCTTCCTGATCATGGTGTCTCCCCTGCCAGGTAAGTATGAGTTGCCTGGCCTCCAGGCAGAGGCGCCCTATCCCCCTTCGCCATCCTCAAACACGGTGACCTTCCCCTCCCCCAAGAAAAGGAAGGACGGGGCACCTTCCATTGCTTGACTGCTGCGTGCGTGCGTGCCTGACCTTGATTTGAATCAGGTGTCCCTAATCCATCCAACACAAACCCCTGATTCGACTCATCAGCTCGTTGGTAAAGACTCTCAAATAAGAGGGACATCAAAAAACGTGCTGTGACGGTGATGAGTCAGCCGGCCGGCAACCGACGCTTTTGTTCTTCTTTTTTCCCTATGCTCATATGACCGCAGCTTGCTGCTTTCTCTGTGGCACGGTCATCGTCAACGGTCACCTCATCGTCATTCTGTATGCGCTTCCTGCGTATTTCTGTATTCTCTGACAAAAGTCCAGTGGTGTTGTTGGTTCTTCTATTAGTCACAACAATTCGCAGTCCCCGAAAAGGGGAAGCACACCGTTCCTGGAGGCACTGCAATACCAGGTCGATGCGTGGAGTGGACGGAGCAAGCCCCGGTTCCGGCTCCATGTGCCAAAAATCAATTTAATATGCAGTCCCCGGATAGGGGACGTATCAGATATTAAACTGATAAGAACAGATACTACACTTGATCTTAGCCAAAAGGCCGAGAAGCGATGACACAATGACGCAGCGGCAGGGGAGCCGGCAAAGGCGACGCCCATCTGGGAAGCGGTGAGGGGGGGGAGGGTTGGCAAAGGCCGTACGTCGTAGAGACCTGAAACTTTGAGGGATGGCACTAGCCACTCGCTCTACAACATCACCAAGGCTGGCCCCCCGATGGGCCCGGCGGTGGCGCTACAGCCACCGAAAGTACGAAATGGCTCGTAGCTCCCAAACCGCACGCCGCAGAACCAAGTGTCTTATATCATCGGAATCCTTGGCTCGAGCCGAGCGAGACGCATGCCTCGGATTCGAAGGTTGCGCTGGCGAAATTTTCGGGTATTTGGGATTTTGTGAAAAACCTACTTTTGCACACTAGTCCTAGGTCTTTTGCCCGATCTGGCCCAAACCAGTGCAGAAAGATTCTCTGGAGTCTGACTGTCCGTCCAGATCGGAAAAAAAGTGGGAATTTCGATTCAGCTTGGCGGCGGCAGGCCGAAACCTACGGGCTGGGCGAGGCGGGGTCTGCTAGAACGGCTATAGCTCTTGGACGGAACGAGACAATTTCACCCAAGCCGGTACACCCGTGCACGGGCTCAGTCTGGGGTCAGGCGAGAAAGGACGCGGTGAATGGCCACCTAGTGGCGCTTTAAAATGAAAAAGCAACAACATGAGAGCGGCTATAGGCGAACGTATGTCGCGTGCTTTTTCACAGCACGCGCACGAGACAGTCGTACCATACGACAGAAAACCTCCATCCGAACAACTTTGCCTTTGGGACCACTGCTGTCAATCAACTCGTCCGTTGAATATCAAAGTTTGTGGGAAAAACCACATTCGGCAAACCGGTCGCAGGTTTCGACAACCTCGATGAAAACAGACGCAGTTCAGTTCTCTGAACTCTCCGGGTCACTGGCTGACACAGCAGAAAGAGACAGAAACATAACAAAACTGGTGCAACTTCACCCTTTGGGGCAGTGGGCGGCGCCACAAGCGTCAAGAACCGCACGCTTTTTCCCTCCACGCTATCTGCTTTTAACCAGTGTGTACAGGGGAGAGCGCGAACGCAGTCCCCCACTACCATAAATTATGCAGTCGAGATTCCCACATTTGGGGAATTCGCAGGGGTCAGCACAACCGGAGTGCAATGGCCGAGCCTCGCCCTGGGTGACCCACCTTCCTGATCATGGTGTCTCCCCTGCCAGGTAAGTATGAGTTGCCTGGCCTCCAGGCAGAGGCGCCCTATCCCCCTTCGCCATCCTCAAACACGGTGACCTTCCCCTCCCCCAAGAAAAGGAAGGACGGGGCACCTTCCATTGCTTGACTGCTGCGTGCGTGCGTGCCTGACCTTGATTTGAATCAGGTGTCCCTAATCCATCCAACACAAACCCCCGATTCGACTCATCAGCTCGTTGGTAAAGACTCTCAAATAAGAGGGACATCAAAAAACGTGCTGTGACGGTGATGAGTCAGCCGGCCGGCAACCGACGCTTTTGTTCTTCTTTTTTCCCTATGCTCATATGACCGCAGCTTGCTGCTTTCTCTGTGGCACGGTCATCGTCAACGGTCACCTCATCGTCATTCTGTATGCGCTTCCTGCGTATTTCTGTATTCTCTGACAAAAGTCCAGTGGTGTTGTTGGTTCTTCTATTAGTCACAACAATTCGCAGGCCCCAAAAAGGGGAAGCACACCGTTCCTGGAGGCACTGCAATACCAGGTCGATGCGTGGAGTGGACGGAGCAAGCCCCGGTTCCGGCTCCATGTGCCAAAAATCAATTTAATATGCAGTCCCCGGATAGGGGACGTATCAGATATTAAACTGATAAGAACAGATACTACACTTGATCTTAGCCAAAAGGCCGAGAAGCGATGACACAATGACGCAGCGGCAGGGGAGCCGGCAAAGGCGACGCCCATCTGGGAAGCGGTGAGGGGGGGGAGGGTTGGCAAAGGCCGTACGTCGTAGAGACCTGAAACTTTGAGGGATGGCACTAGCCACTCGCTCTACAACATCACCAAGGCTGGCCCCCCGATGGGCCCGGCGGTGGCGCTACAGCCACCGAAAGTACGAAATGGCTCGTAGCTCCCAAACCGCACGCCGCAGAACCAAGTGTCTTATATCATCGGAATCCTTGGCTCGAGCCGAGCGAGACGCATGCCTCGGATTCGAAGGTTGCGCTGGCGAAATTTTCGGGTATTTGGGATTTTGTGAAAAACCTACTTTTGCACACTAGTCCTAGGTCTTTTGCCCGATCTGGCCCAAACCAGTGCAGAAAGATTCTCTGGAGTCTGACTGTCCGTCCAGATCGGAAAAAAAGTGGGAATTTCGATTCAGCTTGGCGGCGGCAGGCCGAAACCTACGGGCTGGGCGAGGCGGGGTCTGCTAGAACGGCTATAGCTCTTGGACGGAACGAGACAATTTCACCCAAGCCGGTACACCCGTGCACGGGCTCAGTCTGGGGTCAGGCGAGAAAGGACGCGGTGAATGGCCACCTAGTGGCGCTTTAAAATGAAAAAGCAACAACATGAGAGCGGCTATAGGCGAACGTATGTCGCGTGCTTTTTCACAGCACGCGCACGAGACAGTCGTACCATACGACAGAAAACCTCCATCCGAACAACTTTGCCTTTGGGACCACTGCTGTCAATCAACTCGTCCGTTGAATATCAAAGTTTGTGGGAAAAACCACATTCGGCAAACCGGTCGCAGGTTTCGACAACCTCGATGAAAACAGACGCAGTTCAGTTCTCTGAACTCTCCGGGTCACTGGCTGACACAGCAGAAAGAGACAGAAACATAACAAAACTGGTGCAACTTCACCCTTTGGGGCAGTGGGCGGCGCCACAAGCGCCAAGAACCGCACGCTTTTTCCCTCCACGCTATCTGCTTTTAACCAGTGTGTACAGGGGAGAGCGCGAACGCAGTCCCCCACTACCATAAATTATGCAGTCGAGATTCCCACATTTGGGGAATTCGCAGGGGTCAGCACAACCGGAGTGCAATGGCCGAGCCTCGCCCTGGGTGAACCACCTTCCTGATCATGGTGTCTCCCCTGCCAGGTAAGTATGAGTTGCCTGGCCTCCAGGCAGAGGCGCCCTATCCCCCTTCGCCATCCTCAAACACGGTGACCTTCCCCTCCCCCAAGAAAAGGAAGGACGGGGCACCTTCCATTGCTTGACTGCTGCGTGCGTGCGTGCCTGACCTTGATTTGAATCAGGTGTCCCTAATCCATCCAACACAAACCCCTGATTCGACTCATCAGCTCGTTGGTAAAGACTCTCAAATAAGAGGGACATCAAAAAACGTGCTGTGACGGTGATGAGTCAGCCGGCCGGCAACCGACGCTTTTGTTCTTCTTTTTTCCCTATGCTCATATGACCGCAGCTTGCTGCTTTCTCTGTGGCACGGTCATCGTCAACGGTCACCTCATCGTCATTCTGTATGCGCTTCCTGCGTATTTCTGTATTCTCTGACAAAAGTCCAGTGGTGTTGTTGGTTCTTCTATTAGTCACAACAATTCGCAGGCCCCAAAAAGGGGAAGCACACCGTTCCTGGAGGCACTGCAATACCAGGTCGATGCGTGGAGTGGACGGAGCAAGCCCCGGTTCCGGCTCCATGTGCCAAAAATCAATTTAATATGCAGTCCCCGGATAGGGGACGTATCAGATATTAAACTGATAAGAACAGATACTACACTTGATCTTAGCCAAAAGGCCGAGAAGCGATGACACAATGACGCAGCGGCAGGGGAGCCGGCAAAGGCGACGCCCATCTGGGAAGCGGTGAGGGGGGGGAGGGTTGGCAAAGGCCGTACGTCGTAGAGACCTGAAACTTTGAGGGATGGCACTAGCCACTCGCTCTACAACATCACCAAGGCTGGCCCCCCGATGGGCCCGGCGGTGGCGCTACAGCCACCGAAAGTACGAAATGGCTCGTAGCTCCCAAACCGCACGCCGCAGAACCAAGTGTCTTATATCATCGGAATCCTTGGCTCGAGCCGAGCGAGACGCATGCCTCGGATTCGAAGGTTGCGCTGGCGAAATTTTCGGGTATTTGGGATTTTGTGAAAAACCTACTTTTGCACACTAGTCCTAGGTCTTTTGCCCGATCTGGCCCAAACCAGTGCAGAAAGATTCTCTGGAGTCTGACTGTCCGTCCAGATCGGAAAAAAAGTGGGAATTTCGATTCAGCTTGGCGGCGGCAGGCCGAAACCTACGGGCTGGGCGAGGCGGGGTCTGCTAGAACGGCTATAGCTCTTGGACGGAACGAGACAATTTCACCCAAGCCGGTACACCCGTGCACGGGCTCAGTCTGGGGTCAGGCGAGAAAGGACGCGGTGAATGGCCACCTAGTGGCGCTTTAAAATGAAAAAGCAACAACATGAGAGCGGCTATAGGCGAACGTATGTCGCGTGCTTTTTCACAGCACGCGCACGAGACAGTCGTACCATACGACAGAAAACCTCCATCCGAACAACTTTGCCTTTGGGACCACTGCTGTCAATCAACTCGTCCGTTGAATATCAAAGTTTGTGGGAAAAACCACATTCGGCAAACCGGTCGCAGGTTTCGACAACCTCGATGAAAACAGACGCAGTTCAGTTCTCTGAACTCTCCGGGTCACTGGCTGACACAGCAGAAAGAGACAGAAACATAACAAAACTGGTGCAACTTCACCCTTTGGGGCAGTGGGCGGCGCCACAAGCGCCAAGAACCGCACGCTTTTTCCCTCCACGCTATCTGCTTTTAACCAGTGTGTACAGGGGAGAGCGCGAACGCAGTCCCCCACTACCATAAATTATGCAGTCGAGATTCCCACATTTGGGGAATTCGCAGGGGTCAGCACAACCGGAGTGCAATGGCCGAGCCTCGCCCTGGGTGAACCACCTTCCTGATCATGGTGTCTCCCCTGCCAGGTAAGTATGAGTTGCCTGGCCTCCAGGCAGAGGCGCCCTATCCCCCTTCGCCATCCTCAAACACGGTGACCTTCCCCTCCCCCAAGAAAAGGAAGGACGGGGCACCTTCCATTGCTTGACTGCTGCGTGCGTGCGTGCCTGACCTTGATTTGAATCAGGTGTCCCTAATCCATCCAACACAAACCCCTGATTCGACTCATCAGCTCGTTGGTAAAGACTCTCAAATAAGAGGGACATCAAAAAACGTGCTGTGACGGTGATGAGTCAGCCGGCCGGCAACCGACGCTTTTGTTCTTCTTTTTTCCCTATGCTCATATGACCGCAGCTTGCTGCTTTCTCTGTGGCACGGTCATCGTCAACGGTCACCTCATCGTCATTCTGTATGCGCTTCCTGCGTATTTCTGTATTCTCTGACAAAAGTCCAGTGGTGTTGTTGGTTCTTCTATTAGTCACAACAATTCGCAGTCCCCGAAAAGGCACTGCAATACCAGGTCGATGCGTGGAGTGGACGGAGCAAGCCCCGGTTCCGGCTCCATGTGCCAAAAATCAATTTAATATGCAGTCCCCGGATAGGGGACGTATCAGATATTAAACTGATAAGAACAGATACTACACTTGATCTTAGCCAAAAGGCCGAGAAGCGATGACACAATGACGCAGCGGCAGGGGAGCCGGCAAAGGCGACGCCCATCTGGGAAGCGGTGAGGGGGGGGAGGGTTGGCAAAGGCCGTACGTCGTAGAGACCTGAAACTTTGAGGGATGGTACTAGCCACTCGCTCTACAACATCACCAAGGCTGGCCCCCCGATGGGCCCGGCGGTGGCGCTACAGCCACCGAAAGTACGAAATGGCTCGTAGCTCCCAAACCGCACGCCGCAGAACCAAGTGTCTTATATCATCGGAATCCTTGGCTCGAGCCGAGCGAGACGCATGCCTCGGATTCGAAGGTTGCGCTGGCGAAATTTTCGGGTATTTGGGATTTTGTGAAAAACCTACTTTTGCACACTAGTCCTAGGTCTTTTGCCCGATCTGGCCCAAACCAGTGCAGAAAGATTCTCTGGAGTCTGACTGTCCGTCCAGATCGGAAAAAAAGTGGGAATTTCGATTCAGCTTGGCGGCGGCAGGCCGAAACCTACGGGCTGGGCGAGGCGGGGTCTGCTAGAACGGCTATAGCTCTTGGACGGAACGAGACAATTTCACCCAAGCCGGTACACCCGTGCACGGGCTCAGTCTGGGGTCAGGCGAGAAAGGACGCGGTGAATGGCCACCTAGTGGCGCTTTAAAATGAAAAAGCAACAACATAAGAGCGGCTATAGGCGAATGTATGTCGCGTGCTTTTTCACAGCACGCGCACGAGACAGTCGTACCATACGACAGAAAACCTCCATCCGAACAACTTTGCCTTTGGGACCACTGCTGTCAATCAACTCGTCCGTTGAATATCAAAGTTTGTGGGAAAAACCACATTCGGCAAACCGGTCGCAGGTTTCGACAACCTCGATGAAAACAGACGCAGTTCAGTTCTCTGAACTCTCCGGGTCACTGGCTGACACAGCAGAAAGAGACAGAAACATAACAAAACTGGTGCAACTTCACCCTTTGGGGCAGTGGGCGGCGCCACAAGCGTCAAGAACCGCACGCTTTTTCCCTCCACGCTATCTGCTTTTAACCAGTGTGTACAGGGGAGAGCGCGAACGCAGTCCCCCACTACCATAAATTATGCAGTCGAGATTCCCACATTTGGGGAATTCGCAGGGGTCAGCACAACCGGAGTGCAATGGCCGAGCCTCGCCCTGGGTGAACCACCTTCCTGATCATGGTGTCTCCCCTGCCAGGTAAGTATGAGTTGCCTGGCCTCCAGGCAGAGGCGCCCTATCCCCCTTCGCCATCCTCAAACACGGTGACCTTCCCCTCCCCCAAGAAAAGGAAGGACGGGGCACCTTCCATTGCTTGACTGCTGCGTGCGTGCGTGCCTGACCTTGATTTGAATCAGGTGTCCCTAATCCATCCAACACAAACCCCTGATTCGACTCATCAGCTCGTTGGTAAAGACTCTCAAATAAGACGGGACATCAAAAAACGTGCTGTGACGGTGATGAGTCAGCCGGCCGGCAACCGACGCTTTTGTTCTTCTTTTTTCCCTATGCTCATATGACCGCAGCTTGCTGCTTTCTCTGTGGCACGGTCATCGTCAACGGTCACCTCATCGTCATTCTGTATGCGCTTCCTGCGTATTTCTGTATTCTCTGACAAAAGTCCAGTGGTGTTGTTGGTTCTTCTATTAGTCACAACAATTCGCAGTCCCCGAAAAGGCACTGCAATACCAGGTCGATGCGTGGAGTGGACGGAGCAAGCCCCGGTTCCGGCTCCATGTGCCAAAAATCAATTTAATATGCAGTCCCCGGATAGGGGACGTATCAGATATTAAACTGATAAGAACAGATACTACACTTGATCTTAGCCAAAAGGCCGAGAAGCGATGACACAATGACGCAGCGGCAGGGGAGCCGGCAAAGGCGACGCCCATCTGGGAAGCGGTGAGGGGGGGGAGGGTTGGCAAAGGCCGTACGTCGTAGAGACCTGAAACTTTGAGGGATGGTACTAGCCACTCGCTCTACAACATCACCAAGGCTGGCCCCCCGATGGGCCCGGCGGTGGCGCTACAGCCACCGAAAGTACGAAATGGCTCGTAGCTCCCAAACCGCACGCCGCAGAACCAAGTGTCTTATATCATCGGAATCCTTGGCTCGAGCCGAGCGAGACGCATGCCTCGGATTCGAAGGTTGCGCTGGCGAAATTTTCGGGTATTTGGGATTTTGTGAAAAACCTACTTTTGCACACTAGTCCTAGGTCTTTTGCCCGATCTGGCCCAAACCAGTGCAGAAAGATTCTCTGGAGTCTGACTGTCCGTCCAGATCGGAAAAAAAGTGGGAATTTCGATTCAGCTTGGCGGCGGCAGGCCGAAACCTACGGGCTGGGCGAGGCGGGGTCTGCTAGAACGGCTATAGCTCTTGGACGGAACGAGACAATTTCACCCAAGCCGGTACACCCGTGCACGGGCTCAGTCTGGGGTCAGGCGAGAAAGGACGCGGTGAATGGCCACCTAGTGGCGCTTTAAAATGAAAAAGCAACAACATAAGAGCGGCTATAGGCGAACGTATGTCGCGTGCTTTTTCACAGCACGCGCACGAGACAGTCGTACCATACGACAGAAAACCTCCATCCGAACAACTTTGCCTTTGGGACCACTGCTGTCAATCAACTCGTCCGTTGAATATCAAAGTTTGTGGGAAAAACCACATTCGGCAAACCGGTCGCAGGTTTCGACAACCTCGATGAAAACAGACGCAGTTCAGTTCTCTGAACTCTCCGGGTCACTGGCTGACACAGCAGAAAGAGACAGAAACATAACAAAACTGGTGCAACTTCACCCTTTGGGGCAGTGGGCGGCGCCACAAGCGTCAAGAACCGCACGCTTTTTCCCTCCACGCTATCTGCTTTTAACCAGTGTGTACAGGGGAGAGCGCGAACGCAGTCCCCCACTACCATAAATTATGCAGTCGAGATTCCCACATTTGGGGAATTCGCAGGGGTCAGCACAACCGGAGTGCAATGGCCGAGCCTCGCCCTGGGTGAACCACCTTCCTGATCATGGTGTCTCCCCTGCCAGGTAAGTATGAGTTGCCTGGCCTCCAGGCAGAGGCGCCCTATCCCCCTTCGCCATCCTCAAACACGGTGACCTTCCCCTCCCCCAAGAAAAGGAAGGACGGGGCACCTTCCATTGCTTGACTGCTGCGTGCGTGCGTGCCTGACCTTGATTTGAATCAGGTGTCCCTAATCCATCCAACACAAACCCCTGATTCGACTCATCAGCTCGTTGGTAAAGACTCTCAAATAAGACGGGACATCAAAAAACGTGCTGTGACGGTGATGAGTCAGCCGGCCGGCAACCGACGCTTTTGTTCTTCTTTTTTCCCTATGCTCATATGACCGCAGCTTGCTGCTTTCTCTGTGGCACGGTCATCGTCAACGGTCACCTCATCGTCATTCTGTATGCGCTTCCTGCGTATTTCTGTATTCTCTGACAAAAGTCCAGTGGTGTTGTTGGTTCTTCTATTAGTCACAACAATTCGCAGTCCCCAAAAAGGGGAAGCACACCGTTCCTGGAGGCACTGCAATACCAGGTCGATGCGTGGAGTGGACGGAGCAAGCCCCAGTTCCGGCTCCATGTGCCAAAAATCAATTTAATATGCAGTCCCCGGATAGGGGACGTATCAGATATTAAACTGATAAGAACAGATACTACACTTGATCTTAGCCAAAAGGCCGAGAAGCGATGACACAATGACGCAGCGGCAGGGGAGCCGGCAAAGGCGACGCCCATCTGGGAAGCGGTGAGGGGGGGGAGGGTTGGCAAAGGCCGTACGTCGTAGAGACCTGAAACTTTGAGGGATGGCACTAGCCACTCGCTCTACAACATCACCAAGGCTGGCCCCCCGATGGGCCCGGCGGTGGCGCTACAGCCACCGAAAGTACGAAATGGCTCGTAGCTCCCAAACCGCACGCCGCAGAACCAAGTGTCTTATATCATCGGAATCCTTGGCTCGAGCCGAGCGAGACGCATGCCTCGGATTCGAAGGTTGCGCTGGCGAAATTTTCGGGTATTTGGGATTTTGTGAAAAACCTACTTTTGCACACTAGTCCTAGGTCTTTTGCCCGATCTGGCCCAAACCAGTGCAGAAAGATTCTCTGGAGTCTGACTGTCCGTCCAGATCGGAAAAAAAGTGGGAATTTCGATTCAGCTTGGCGGCGGCAGGCCGAAACCTACGGGCTGGGCGAGGCGGGGTCTGCTAGAACGGCTATAGCTCTTGGACGGAACGAGACAATTTCACCCAAGCCGGTACACCCGTGCACGGGCTCAGTCTGGGGTCAGGCGAGAAAGGACGCGGTGAATGGCCACCTAGTGGCGCTTTAAAATGAAAAAGCAACAACATGAGAGCGGCTATAGGCGAACGTATGTCGCGTGCTTTTTCACAGCACGCGCACGAGACAGTCGTACCATACGACAGAAAACCTCCATCCGAACAACTTTGCCTTTGGGACCACTGCTGTCAATCAACTCGTCCGTTGAATATCAAAGTTTGTGGGAAAAACCACATTCGGCAAACCGGTCGCAGGTTTCGACAACCTCGATGAAAACAGACGCAGTTCAGTTCTCTGAACTCTCCGGGTCACTGGCTGACACAGCAGAAAGAGACAGAAACATAACAAAACTGGTGCAACTTCACCCTTTGGGGCAGTGGGCGGCGCCACAAGCGTCAAGAACCGCACGCTTTTTCCCTCCACGCTATCTGCTTTTAACCAGTGTGTACAGGGGAGAGCGCGAACGCAGTCCCCCACTACCATAAATTATGCAGTCGAGATTCCCACATTTGGGGAATTCGCAGGGGTCAGCACAACCGGAGTGCAATGGCCGAGCCTCGCCCTGGGTGAACCACCTTCCTGATCATGGTGTCTCCCCTGCCAGGTAAGTATGAGTTGCCTGGCCTCCAGGCAGAGGCGCCCTATCCCCCTTCGCCATCCTCAAACACGGTGACCTTCCCCTCCCCCAAGAAAAGGAAGGACGGGGCACCTTCCATTGCTTGACTGCTGCGTGCGTGCGTGCCTGACCTTGATTTGAATCAGGTGTCCCTAATCCATCCAACACAAACCCCTGATTCGACTCATCAGCTCGTTGGTAAAGACTCTCAAATAAGACGGGACATCAAAAAACGTGCTGTGACGGTGATGAGTCAGCCGGCCGGCAACCGACGCTTTTGTTCTTCTTTTTTCCCTATGCTCATATGACCGCAGCTTGCTGCTTTCTCTGTGGCACGGTCATCGTCAACGGTCACCTCATCGTCATTCTGTATGCGCTTCCTGCGTATTTCTGTATTCTCTGACAAAAGTCCAGTGGTGTTGTTGGTTCTTCTATTAGTCACAACAATTCGCAGTCCCCAAAAAGGGGAAGCACACCGTTCCTGGAGGCACTGCAATACCAGGTCGATGCGTGGAGTGGACGGAGCAAGCCCCAGTTCCGGCTCCATGTGCCAAAAATCAATTTAATATGCAGTCCCCGGATAGGGGACGTATCAGATATTAAACTGATAAGAACAGATACTACACTTGATCTTAGCCAAAAGGCCGAGAAGCGATGACACAATGACGCAGCGGCAGGGGAGCCGGCAAAGGCGACGCCCATCTGGGAAGCGGTGAGGGGGGGGAGGGTTGGCAAAGGCCGTACGTCGTAGAGACCTGAAACTTTGAGGGATGGCACTAGCCACTCGCTCTACAACATCACCAAGGCTGGCCCCCCGATGGGCCCGGCGGTGGCGCTACAGCCACCGAAAGTACGAAATGGCTCGTAGCTCCCAAACCGCACGCCGCAGAACCAAGTGTCTTATATCATCGGAATCCTTGGCTCGAGCCGAGCGAGACGCATGCCTCGGATTCGAAGGTTGCGCTGGCGAAATTTTCGGGTATTTGGGATTTTGTGAAAAACCTACTTTTGCACACTAGTCCTAGGTCTTTTGCCCGATCTGGCCCAAACCAGTGCAGAAAGATTCTCTGGAGTCTGACTGTCCGTCCAGATCGGAAAAAAAGTGGGAATTTCGATTCAGCTTGGCGGCGGCAGGCCGAAACCTACGGGCTGGGCGAGGCGGGGTCTGCTAGAACGGCTATAGCTCTTGGACGGAACGAGACAATTTCACCCAAGCCGGTACACCCGTGCACGGGCTCAGTCTGGGGTCAGGCGAGAAAGGACGCGGTGAATGGCCACCTAGTGGCGCTTTAAAATGAAAAAGCAACAACATGAGAGCGGCTATAGGCGAACGTATGTCGCGTGCTTTTTCACAGCACGCGCACGAGACAGTCGTACCATACGACAGAAAACCTCCATCCGAACAACTTTGCCTTTGGGACCACTGCTGTCAATCAACTCGTCCGTTGAATATCAAAGTTTGTGGGAAAAACCACATTCGGCAAACCGGTCGCAGGTTTCGACAACCTCGATGAAAACAGACGCAGTTCAGTTCTCTGAACTCTCCGGGTCACTGGCTGACACAGCAGAAAGAGACAGAAACATAACAAAACTGGTGCAACTTCACCCTTTGGGGCAGTGGGCGGCGCCACAAGCGTCAAGAACCGCACGCTTTTTCCCTCCACGCTATCTGCTTTTAACCAGTGTGTACAGGGGAGAGCGCGAACGCAGTCCCCCACTACCATAAATTATGCAGTCGAGATTCCCACATTTGGGGAATTCGCAGGGGTCAGCACAACCGGAGTGCAATGGCCGAGCCTCGCCCTGGGTGAACCACCTTCCTGATCATGGTGTCTCCCCTGCCAGGTAAGTATGAGTTGCCTGGCCTCCAGGCAGAGGCGCCCTATCCCCCTTCGCCATCCTCAAACACGGTGACCTTCCCCTCCCCCAAGAAAAGGAAGGACGGGGCACCTTCCATTGCTTGACTGCTGCGTGCGTGCGTGACCTTGATTTGAATCAGGTGTCCCTAATCCATCCAACACAAACCCCCGATTCGACTCATCAGCTCGTTGGTAAAGACTCTCAAATAAGAGGGACATCAAAAAACGTGCTGTGACGGTGATGAGTCAGCCGGCCGGCAACCGACGCTTTTGTTCTTCTTTTTTCCCTATGCTCATATGACCGCAGCTTGCTGCTTTCTCTGTGGCACGGTCATCGTCAACGGTCACCTCATCGTCATTCTGTATGCGCTTCCTGCGTATTTCTGTATTCTCTGACAAAAGTCCAGTGGTGTTGTTGGTTCTTCTATTAGTCACAACAATTCGCAGTCCCCAAAAAGGGGAAGCACACCGTTCCTGGAGGCACTGCAATACCAGGTCGATGCGTGGAGTGGACGGAGCAAGCCCCGGTTCCGGCTCCATGTGCCAAAAAACAATTTAATATGCAGTCCCCGGATAGGGGACGTATCAGATATTAAACTGATAAGAACAGATTTTTTCTTTTGAAAGGTTTTTATTGTCACCATTTACAATCATATTTCACAAAACACACTTTCCTTTCAACACACATTTAAAACAAGCAGAACATTTAATACACATGGTTTAAAATGAAGAATTCAGTGTTTAAAATAATAAAACTAAAACCATTGTGCAAGTCGTGTTTAATAGTCCATGCGTGTGTTGAGTTTCTTAAAAGGGGGTGTGGTGTTTGCATGTAAAAATCAGTAGATAAATAAAATAAAGATGATAAAATCCATTGTGCAAGACTGGGGGTGAGTCCTTATCAAGTCTGCATTCCCCCCCACTCTCCAGGAAGAACACTTGGCCTGCCATTTCCGGGGGTCAGCGGAGATCCCCTCTCCTCCGGCCCGCTGGCCCGCTGTTCCCGTAGCCAGAGTGGTGAGGGTGCATCTACGGGCGGTCAAGGTCGGTGGTGGCCGGGACCTCCTTTGTGTGGCCTCGGCCCCCCCGTCCGAATGACGACGTGCGGCCCACCCTGCAGCGTTGATCTTATTCTTTGCTCGCATGCGTGGAGGGGGACCGTCACGCGTTTCCCCACCAGCAGGTTTCTGGTGACCCAGATGGCATCCTTGATTACGTTAAGGGTGAGCCAGAGCGATGCAAATTCATGCGATGTTTGGGCTTTTAGGCCCTGACCCACCCCTAGGATGGCGAGCTTGTAGTCCACCTGGGCCCCACCCGCTGGCAGGCACGGGAAAAACAGGGGGCCGGCCCTGGCCCACAGGTCCCGCGCAGCACCGCACTCCCAGAGCAGATGGTAGACGGTCTCCGGGGATTTGCACCCGGACCGCGGGCAGATGGGATTTTTGGCCATGCCTCTGGAGTGCATAACCGCCCTGACCGGGAGGATCTCATGAGCCACCATCCATGACAAGTCCTTGTGTCCATTCTGGAGAGCGGGGTGAGCAGCATTCTTCCAGACCAATTTTGCCTCACTTAGAGTGAGGTTTGGAATTGGACTCACCGGTTCCCGGTCCTGCACAAAGGAGACAAGAGATTTGTGGTTGGTTAAAATAGTGACGTCTTGTTGTTCTAAAAAATGTTTCTTTAAAAACTTTTTTATAAAACTGTACTCTGTGGGTAGATTAAAAGATACAGGACTACTCAAATCAATTGGTAAAATCTTCAATGCTCTTAGGTAAGACCCCATCCAAAACCGTGCCATGGCTGCTGTCTTATTTTCTTTGGATGGGGTCGTGGCATATCTTAAATGTAGGGCGGTGAAGCGGCTGCCTAAAAACAGGTGGGGGTCTGGGAGCCCTTTTCCACCATTTTCTGGTCTCCTCTTGACCACGTCCCTCTTCAACCTCTCCCACTTGGACCCCCACAGGAAATAAAACACCGCCCTTTCTAATTTCTTTAGGAATTTCCTAGGTGGGATAAAAACAGAACAAACAAGTGACATTAGAGGTAAAATGATGGCTTTAAAAATTAAAACTTTGCCCTCCAAAGTCATCTGTCGTAGTCCCCAAAACCCCAGTCTTTTCCTAACTTTCCCTAATAAGTCAGTCCAGTTTTCCCGTCCACCCCCTTCCTTGTCAAATTTAACTCCTAAAATCTTAAAATCTGTCTCCTTAAAATCTACATTAAGTCCGCCTGTGTCTCTGTCGTCCCACGGTCCAAAGAGCAGGGCCTCGGACTTGCTTCTGTTGAGTTTTGCGCCCGAGGCCCGACCGTACCAGTCCGTCAAGTCCATAGCTCTTTGTATTGATAAAACGTCCGTGGCTAAAAGAGTTACGTCGTCCATGTAGAGCACACATGTCGCTGTCAGTCCACTGGTCCCTGGAATGTCTATTCCTTTTATCCGTGTATCCCTTCTCAAGATCTGTGCCAGTGGCTCAATACAAGCCACATACAAAAGGGGGGATAAAGGACACCCCTGACGGACACCGCTGCGAATATTTACCGCTTTAGAGAGATGACCATTTACAAGGATTTTGCTGACTAAGCCCTCGTACAGCAGTCCCACCCAAGCTATGAACCTCTTCGGAAAACCCATTTTTTGCAGTACCTGAAACAGGTACTGGTGCGAGACTCGGTCAAAAGCTTTCTCAAAATCTAAATTTAGGACTACTAGCCGGATGTTTCTGTCTCTCGCAAAACAGATGGCATCTCTAATCAGAACCAGGCTGTCTGTTATCCTTCTTCCGGGCACAGCACAAGCTTGATCCGGGTGGATTACGTCCTCTAAAACTGTCGACATACGTGTGGCTAAAATCTTACTAAAAAGTTTACAATCAAAATTTAAAAGAGTGATTGGTCTCCAGTTTTTTAAGTCAGTCCGGTCTCCTGTTTTGTAAAGTAAAGAAACTATCCCTGTTCTAAAACTGTCTGGAAGTTTGTCAACCGTCTCAAAGTCTTTAAAAACAGTCAATAGTTCATGAGCTAAAATATCCCAAAAGGTTAGATAAAATTCCAGGGGGAGTCCATCTACTCCTGGGGACTTCCCCCTTTTAAAACTTTTGAGGGATTTGTGCATTTCTAAAATGGTAAAATCTTGGGTTAAAAGCTCATTTTCACTGTTGACTTTACTGACTATGAATTCTAAAACTTCCTTTACAGTATCACTGTTTACATATTTTGTACTATATAATTCTCTGTAAAAATCTTCAACCCCTTTTAAAATTTCCTTTGTCGTTTTTGCTTCCCTCCCTTCTACTTTTACATTGACTATATTCCTTCTTTGTGTCATTATCTTTTTAAAAAAGTACCTAGTACATTTTTCACCTTCTTCTATTTCTCTTTCTTTACTTCTTAAAATGACCCCTTTGCTCTGAAGACTGGATAAAACTGACATTTCTCTTTTAACCTCTTGTATTTCATCATTAAAATCAAAACCATTGTTAAAAAGGGTAAAATATCTCTGTAGTCTTTTTTGCAGCCCCATCATGTGTCTCCTTTCCTTATCTTTCTTTTCTTTTCCTACTTTCCTAAAAAACTGTCTCGTCCTGTCTTTTACCATCTCCCACCAATGTGCATGTGTCTCATAAAAGTCTCGGAGGGTCTGCCATTGGCTGAACTGCTCCCTATATTCCTTTACTACGTCCTCATCTTCTAAGAGGGAGCAGTTCAGCTTCCACAGCCCTCCCCCTACCGTCACACCCGTGGGTAGTGAAAGGGTGCAGGATAGCATTAGGTGGTCAGAAAAGAAGAGGGGAGTCAATGTAGCATCGGTTGGCGGGCAGTCTCTTGTAAAAATATAGTCGATTCGAGAGGCTTTGGCGCCATCACTACTGAACCAAGTGTAGCCCTCCTCTCTTTGATGCATGTTTTTAAAACAGTCGACTAAATTAAAATCTCTAACTAAACCCTGTAATAAAACCGATGTCTTATCAATTTTAAAATCTTCTCCAACCCTCTTTCTGTCTTTTTTTGATAACACACAATTAAAATCCCCTGCCACCACTACCGGAACTCTTCCTAACATGTGGGGCTGCAAGTCTTCTAAAAGCTCATACCTATCATTTTTTCCGGTAAAACCATACACATTAAGAACATTAAAATCTCTACCTAAAAAATTTAGATTTGCTAAAAGCGCTCGCCCTTCCCTCACCACCGTGCTGCCCTTCACCAAGATATTTGGGTTTTTAATTAAAATGGCAACACCGTCGTTCTTGTTAAGGTTTGAGCCGCTCCATATGGAGGGACCAGGGGGCCATAGCTCCTCCATTTTTGTGTACCTGTTTAAAAAGGGTAGAGCACACTCCTGTAATAAAAACAAATCTGATTTACAAGTATTTAAAAAGGATAAAATGCTCTGTGCTCGTATGGTGGCTCTCACGCTTCTCACATTTATGGTTGAAATGGTGAGGGCCATGAGCAGTGTTATTAAAAAGGTATGAGACATTTAAAACAATGATAAAAAGACTACAATAAAACCATTAAAAACCTATTATGTTATATCTTGTTTCACCTGCTTTTCCTTTCTCCCTTGAGGACTAGGGTCGGGAAAGCAAGTGCTCACCACCTCAGGAGCTACAGAGGAATCCTCTTGCATCTCCTTTGGTGATGATGTTCTTAGCTTTATGTGCAAAAAAGATACCTCATTTGGGGATTCTAGGGGCCATATATGTTCCAGATCTTCCAAAACGGAACTATCTGGACTATGTGCTGCCCTAGCTTTCTTCTCCTCTATATCAGATAGAGGAGATCCCGCAGGTCTTTTTTGCACCTGAGCATTTGGGAGTGAAAAGTTAATTTCACTCCCACTGGATTCCACCGCTAGGTCTGAAACCGTTTCTAGGGAGGAAACTGTTGATTCCTCTCTTTCCTCTTCTTCCATTTCTTTCACATGTTCTATTGTTTCCTCCCTTTCCTCTTCTTCCATTTCTTTGTCAGGTTCTGTTGGAGAACATGACTCCGCCCCTGTGGCCGCCCCACTTGCTTGTTCCTGACCACTCCCTGAGGCTGGCTGGGAAATTGAAATTCCCGCCAAAACCTCAGGGACCACCTCCTCTCTTTGTTCTTTTGATTGTTCTGGTTGTGGGGCGGCCATTTTGTTGCCTTTGAGTTTGTTGGCAAAACTTTTTGGGCAATCTCTGTAGAGATGGTTTGATTCTCCACATAGGTTGCACCGCCTGCCATTGGTACAATCATCAAAAATGTGCCCAATTTCTTTACACTTCCCACACACTAACTCTTGGCATGCATCGGCTAGATGCCCAACTCTTCCACATTTCCTACACAACTTAGGCATCCCTTGGTAGTGTATGTAGCCTCTGTTTTCTCCCAGCACAATCATGGAAGGCAGATGTTTCAGGCCTTGATAGCCCCCAGCCTCTTCCCATTGTTTAATGGGAATCCGCCAGGAGCAATTCCAAATGCCGTCCTCATCTAGCACTTTGATAGGCTGGCTTCTAACAGTGCAAAATCTACCCAACCAGACACAAATATCATCCCCTGTCACTGTTTCGTTAAACATTCTGACAATCACAGTTTTAAGTGTGTTATCTGAAAGTTTTTCCACAGTGAACATGGAGAACTGGGCCTTAACAGAGTCAAACCTTTGCCAAAAGTCATTCAGCAGGGAAGCAGTTTTAAAACTCAAATCAAAACCCTTGTTCAGGGGCAGAGTCATCAAACAGTTTAAATCCTCAGGTCTAAAATTGAGGGTTTTCTGGATCAGCTTCCTGGAGAAGTCTAGACGAGACAACCCCAGGAGCTTACCATCCACCTCTCTAAATAAAAAGCGTACGCTGTGGTGCCTCCGCATGCCAGCACGAGCAGCCGACATGGTGGAGGCACCAACAGCCTAAAAACTGTAAAATAACAATAAATACAATAAATAGATAAAATAATAAAAGTCTTACCTTAAAACTTGTTGAACCGTAAAAAAGCAGGATCACTCTACCTCTCAGAAGTTGTGCGGCTCGGGACACAAAAGGATCTCGAGCCAGGAAACCTCAGAGAGGCGATCGCAGTCTCAACCGTTCGACCAGATACTTGATCTTAGCCAAAAGGCCGAGAAGCGATGACACAATGACGCAGCGGCAGGGGAGCCGGCAAAGGCGACGCCCATCTGGGAAGCGGTGAGGGGGGGGAGGGTTGGCAAAGGCCGTACGTCGTAGAGACCTGAAACTTTGAGGGATGGTACTAGCCACTCGCTCTACAACATCACCAAGGCTGGCCCCCCGATGGGCCCGGCGGTGGCGCTACAGCCACCGAAAGTACGAAATGGCTCGTAGCTCCCAAACCGCACGCCGCAGAACCAAGTGTCTTATATCATCGGAATCCTTGGCTCGAGCCGAGCGAGACGCATGCCTCGGATTCGAAGGTTGCGCTGGCGAAATTTTCGGGTATTTGGGATTTTGTGAAAAACCTACTTTTGCACACTAGTCCTAGGTCTTTTGCCCGATCTGGCCCAAACCAGTGCAGAAAGATTCTCTGGAGTCTGACTGTCCGTCCAGATCGGAAAAAAAGTGGGAATTTCGATTCAGCTTGGCGGCGGCAGGCCGAAACCTACGGGCTGGGCGAGGCGGGGTCTGCTAGAACGGCTATAGCTCTTGGACGGAACGAGACAATTTCACCCAAGCCGGTACACCCGTGCACGGGCTCAGTCTGGGGTCAGGCGAGAAAGGACGCGGTGAATGGCCACCTAGTGGCGCTTTAAAATGAAAAAGCAACAACATGAGAGCGGCTATAGGCGAACGTATGTCGCGTGCTTTTTCACAGCACGCGCACGAGACAGTCGTACCATACGACAGAAAACCTCCATCCGAACAACTTTGCCTTTGGGACCACTGCTGTCAATCAACTCGTCCGTTGAATATCAAAGTTTGTGGGAAAAACCACATTCGGCAAACCGGTCGCAGGTTTCGACAACCTCGATGAAAACAGACGCAGTTCAGTTCTCTGAACTCTCCGGGTCACTGGCTGACACAGCAGAAAGAGACAGAAACATAACAAAACTGGTGCAACTTCACCCTTTGGGGCAGTGGGCGGCGCCACAAGCGTCAAGAACCGCACGCTTTTTCCCTCCACGCTATCTGCTTTTAACCAGTGTGTACAGGGGAGAGCGCGAACGCAGTCCCCCACTACCATAAATTATGCAGTCGAGATTCCCACATTTGGGGAATTCGCAGGGGTCAGCACAACCGGAGTGCAATGGCCGAGCCTCGCCCTGGGTGAACCACCTTCCTGATCATGGTGTCTCCCCTGCCAGGTAAGTATGAGTTGCCTGGCCTCCAGGCAGAGGCGCCCTATCCCCCTTCGCCATCCTCAAACACGGTGACCTTCCCCTCCCCCAAGAAAAGGAAGGACGGGGCACCTTCCATTGCTTGACTGCTGCGTGCGTGCGTGACCTTGATTTGAATCAGGTGTCCCTAATCCATCCAACACAAACCCCCGATTCGACTCATCAGCTCGTTGGTAAAGACTCTCAAATAAGAGGGACATCAAAAAACGTGCTGTGACGGTGATGAGTCAGCCGGCCGGCAACCGACGCTTTTGTTCTTCTTTTTTCCCTATGCTCATATGACCGCAGCTTGCTGCTTCCTCTGTGGCACGGTCATCGTCAACGGTCACCTCATCGTCATTCTGTATGCGCTTCCTGCGTATTTCTGTATTCTCTGACAAAAGTCCAGTGGTGTTGTTGGTTCTTCTATTAGTCACAACAATTCGCAGTCCCCAAAAAGGGGAAGCACACCGTTCCTGGAGGCACTGCAATACCAGGTCGATGCGTGGAGTGGACGAAGCAAGCCCCGGTTCCGGCTCTATGTGCCAAAAACAATTTAATATGCAGTCCCCGGATAGGGGACGTATCAGATATTAAACTGATAAGAACAGATACTACACTTGATCTTAGCCAAAAGGCCGAGAAGCGATGACACAATGACGCAGCGGCAGGGGAGCCGGCAAAGGCGACGCCCATCTGGGAAGCGGTGAGGGGGGGGGAGGGTTGGCAAAGGCCGTACGTCGTAGAGACCTGAAACTTTGAGGGATGGTACTAGCCACTCGCTCTACAACATCACCAAGGCTGGCCCCCCGATGGGCCCGGCGGTGGCGCTACAGCCACCGAAAGTACGAAATGGCTCGTAGCTCCCAAACCGCACGCCGCAGAACCAAGTGTCTTATATCATCGGAATCCTTGGCTCGAGCCGAGCGAGACGCATGCCTCGGATTCGAAGGTTGCGCTGGCGAAATTTTCGGGTATTTGGGATTTTGTGAAAAACCTACTTTTGCACACTAGTCCTAGGTCTTTTGCCCGATCTGGCCCAAACCAGTGCAGAAAGATTCTCTGGAGTCTGACTGTCCGTCCAGATCGGAAAAAAAGTGGGAATTTCGATTCAGCTTGGCGGCGGCAGGCCGAAACCTACGGGCTGGGCGAGGCGGGGTCTG
The DNA here is from genome assembly GCF_024679245.1 of Pseudorasbora parva. NCBI lineage: Eukaryota > Metazoa > Chordata > Actinopteri > Cypriniformes > Gobionidae > Pseudorasbora > Pseudorasbora parva. Next base: position 426,071 of record NW_027125104.1, on the reverse strand, counting down.
CTAGAACGGCTATAGCTCTTGGACGGAACGAGACAATTTCACCCAAGCCGGTACACCCGTGCACGGGCTCAGTCTGGGGTCAGGCGAGAAAGGACGCGGTGAATGGCCACCTAGTGGCGCTTTAAAATGAAAAAGCAACAACATGAGAGCGGCTATAGGCGAACGTATGTCGCGTGCTTTTTCACAGCACGCGCACGAGACAGTCGTACCATACGACAGAAAACCTCCATCCGAACAACTTTGCCTTTGGGACCACTGCTGTCAATCAACTCGTCCGTTGAATATCAAAGTTTGTGGGAAAAACCACATTCGGCAAACCGGTCGCAGGTTTCGACAACCTCGATGAAAACAGACGCAGTTCAGTTCTCTGAACTCTCCGGGTCACTGGCTGACACAGCAGAAAGAGACAGAAACATAACAAAACTGGTGCAACTTCACCCTTTGGGGCAGTGGGCGGCGCCACAAGCGTCAAGAACCGCATGCTTTTTCCCTCCACGCTATCTGCTTTTAACCAGTGTGTACAGGGGAGAGCGCGAACGCAGTCCCCCACTACCATAAATTATGCAGTCGAGATTCCCACATTTGGGGAATTCGCAGGGGTCAGCACAACCGGAGTGCAATGGCCGAGCCTCGCCCTGGGTGAACCACCTTCCTGATCATGGTGTCTCCCCTGCCAGGTAAGTATGAGTTGCCTGGCCTCCAGGCAGAGGCGCCCTATCCCCCTTCGCCATCCTCAAACACGGTGACCTTCCCCTCCCCCAAGAAAAGGAAGGACGGGGCACCTTCCATTGCTTGACTGCTGCGTGCGTGCGTGCCTGACCTTGATTTGAATCAGGTGTCCCTAATCCATCCAACACAAACCCCTGATTCGACTCATCAGCTCGTTGGTAAAGACTCTCAAATAAGACGGGACATCAAAAAACGTGCTGTGACGGTGATGAGTCAGCCGGCCGGCAACCGACGCTTTTGTTCTTCTTTTTTCCCTATGCTCATATGACCGCAGCTTGCTGCTTTCTCTGTGGCACGGTCATCGTCAACGGTCACCTCATCGTCATTCTGTATGCGCTTCCTGCGTATTTCTGTATTCTCTGACAAAAGTCCAGTGGTGTTGTTGGTTCTTCTATTAGTCACAACAATTCGCAGTCCCCAAAAAGGGGAAGCACACCGTTCCTGGAGGCACTGCAATACCAGGTCGATGCGTGGAGTGGACGGAGCAAGCCCCGGTTCCGGCTCCATGTGCCAAAAATCAATTTAATATGCAGTCCCCGGATAGGGGACGTATCAGATATTAAACTGATAAGAACAGATACTACACTTGATCTTAGCCAAAAGGCCGAGAAGCGATGACACAATGACGCAGCGGCAGGGGAGCCGGCAAAGGCGACGCCCATCTGGGAAGCGGTGAGGGGGGGGAGGGTTGGCAAAGGCCGTACGTCGTAGAGACCTGAAACTTTGAGGGATGGCACTAGCCACTCGCTCTACAACATCACCAAGGCTGGCCCCCCGATGGGCCCGGCGGTGGCGCTACAGCCACCGAAAGTACGAAATGGCTCGTAGCTCCCAAACCGCACGCCGCAGAACCAAGTGTCTTATATCATCGGAATCCTTGGCTCGAGCCGAGCGAGACGCATGCCTCGGATTCGAAGGTTGCGCTGGCGAAATTTTCGGGTATTTGGGATTTTGTGAAAAACCTACTTTTGCACACTAGTCCTAGGTCTTTTGCCCGATCTGGCCCAAACCAGTGCAGAAAGATTCTCTGGAGTCTGACTGTCCGTCCAGATCGGAAAAAAAGTGGGAATTTCGATTCAGCTTGGCGGCGGCAGGCCGAAACCTACGGGCTGGGCGAGGCGGGGTCTGCTAGAACGGCTATAGCTCTTGGACGGAACGAGACAATTTCACCCAAGCCGGTACACCCGTGCACGGGCTCAGTCTGGGGTCAGGCGAGAAAGGACGCGGTGAATGGCCACCTAGTGGCGCTTTAAAATGAAAAAGCAACAACATGAGAGCGGCTATAGGCGAACGTATGTCGCGTGCTTTTTCACAGCACGCGCACGAGACAGTCGTACCATACGACAGAAAACCTCCATCCGAACAACTTTGCCTTTGGGACCACTGCTGTCAATCAACTCGTCCGTTGAATATCAAAGTTTGTGGGAAAAACCACATTCGGCAAACCGGTCGCAGGTTTCGACAACCTCGATGAAAACAGACGCAGTTCAGTTCTCTGAACTCTCCGGGTCACTGGCTGACACAGCAGAAAGAGACAGAAACATAACAAAACTGGTGCAACTTCACCCTTTGGGGCAGTGGGCGGCGCCACAAGCGTCAAGAACCGCACGCTTTTTCCCTCCACGCTATCTGCTTTTAACCAGTGTGTACAGGGGAGAGCGCGAACGCAGTCCCCCACTACCATAAATTATGCAGTCGAGATTCCCACATTTGGGGAATTCGCAGGGGTCAGCACAACCGGAGTGCAATGGCCGAGCCTCGCCCTGGGTGAACCACCTTCCTGATCATGGTGTCTCCCCTGCCAGGTAAGTATGAGTTGCCTGGCCTCCAGGCAGAGGCGCCCTATCCCCCTTCGCCATCCTCAAACACGGTGACCTTCCCCTCCCCCAAGAAAAGGAAGGACGGGGCACCTTCCATTGCTTGACTGCTGCGTGCGTGCGTGACCTTGATTTGAATCAGGTGTCCCTAATCCATCCAACACAAACCCCCGATTCGACTCATCAGCTCGTTGGTAAAGACTCTCAAATAAGAGGGACATCAAAAAACGTGCTGTGACGGTGATGAGTCAGCCGGCCGGCAACCGACGCTTTTGTTCTTCTTTTTTCCCTATGCTCATATGACCGCAGCTTGCTGCTTCCTCTGTGGCACGGTCATCGTCAACGGTCACCTCATCGTCATTCTGTATGCGCTTCCTGCGTATTTCTGTATTCTCTGACAAAAGTCCAGTGGTGTTGTTGGTTCTTCTATTAGTCACAACAATTCGCAGTCCCCAAAAAGGGGAAGCACACCGTTCCTGGAGGCACTGCAATACCAGGTCGATGCGTGGAGTGGACGGAGCAAGCCCCGGTTCCGGCTCCATGTGCCAAAAAACAATTTAATATGCAGTCCCCGGATAGGGGACGTATCAGATATTAAACTGATAAGAACAGATACTACACTTGATCTTAGCCAAAAGGCCGAGAAGCGATGACACAATGACGCAGCGGCAGGGGAGCCGGCAAAGGCGACGCCCATCTGGGAAGCGGTGAGGGGGGGGGAGGGTTGGCAAAGGCCGTACGTCGTAGAGACCTGAAACTTTGAGGGATGGTACTAGCCACTCGCTCTACAACATCACCAAGGCTGGCCCCCCGATGGGCCCGGCGGTGGCGCTACAGCCACCGAAAGTACGAAATGGCTCGTAGCTCCCAAACCGCACGCCGCAGAACCAAGTGTCTTATATCATCGGAATCCTTGGCTCGAGCCGAGCGAGACGCATGCCTCGGATTCGAAGGTTGCGCTGGCGAAATTTTCGGGTATTTGGGATTTTGTGAAAAACCTACTTTTGCACACTAGTCCTAGGTCTTTTGCCCGATCTGGCCCAAACCAGTGCAGAAAGATTCTCTGGAGTCTGACTGTCCGTCCAGATCGGAAAAAAAGTGGGAATTTCGATTCAGCTTGGCGGCGGCAGGCCGAAACCTACGGGCTGGGCGAGGCGGGGTCTGCTAGAACGGCTATAGCTCTTGGACGGAACGAGACAATTTCACCCAAGCCGGTACACCCGTGCACGGGCTCAGTCTGGGGTCAGGCGAGAAAGGACGCGGTGAATGGCCACCTAGTGGCGCTTTAAAATGAAAAAGCAACAACATGAGAGCGGCTATAGGCGAACGTATGTCGCGTGCTTTTTCACAGCACGCGCACGAGACAGTCGTACCATACGACAGAAAACCTCCATCCGAACAACTTTGCCTTTGGGACCACTGCTGTCAATCAACTCGTCCGTTGAATATCAAAGTTTTCGGAAAAACCACATTCGGCAAACCGGTCGCAGGTTTCGACAACCTCGATGAAAACAGACGCAGTTCAGTTCTCTGAACTCTCCGGGTCACTGGCTGACACAGCAGAAAGAGACAGAAACATAACAAAACTGGTGCAACTTCACCCTTTGGGGCAGTGGGCGGCGCCACAAGCGTCAAGAACCGCACGCTTTTTCCCTCCACGCTATCTGCTTTTAACCAGTGTGTACAGGGGAGAGCGCGAACGCAGTCCCCCACTACCATAAATTATGCAGTCGAGATTCCCACATTTGGGGAATTCGCAGGGGTCAGCACAACCGGAGTGCAATGGCCGAGCCTCGCCCTGGGTGAACCACCTTCCTGATCATGGTGTCTCCCCTGCCAGGTAAGTATGAGTAGCCTGGCCTCCAGGCAGAGGCGCCCTATCCCCCTTCGCCATCCTCAAACACGGTGACCTTCCCCTCCCCCAAGAAAAGGAAGGACGGGGCACCTTCCATTGCTTGACTGCTGCGTGCGTGCGTGCCTGACCTTGATTTGAATCAGGTGTCCCTAATCCATCCAACACAAACCCCTGATTCGACTCATCAGCTCGTTGGTAAAGACTCTCAAATAAGAGGGACATCAAAAAACGTGCTGTGACGGTGATGAGTCAGCCGGCCGGCAACCGACGCTTTTGTTCTTCTTTTTTCCCTATGCTCATATGACCGCAGCTTGCTGCTTTCTCTGTGGCACGGTCATCGTCAACGGTCACCTCATCGTCATTCTGTATGCGCTTCCTGCGTATTTCTGTATTCTCTGACAAAATTCCAGTGGTGTTGTTGGTTCTTCTATTAGTCACAACAATTCGCAGTCCCCAAAAAGGGGAAGCACACCGTTCCTGGAGGCACTGCAATACCAGGTCGATGCGTGGAGTGGACGGAGCAAGCCCCGGTTCCGGCTCCATGTGCCAAAAATCAATTTAATATGCAGTCCCCGGATAGGGGACGTATCAGATATTAAACTGATAAGAACAGATACTACACTTGATCTTAGCCAAAAGGCCGAGAAGCGATGACACAATGACGCAGCGGCAGGGGAGCCGGCAAAGGCGACGCCCATCTGGGAAGCGGGGAGGGGGGGGAGGGTTGGCAAAGGCCGTACGTCGTAGAGACCTGAAACTTTGAGGGATGGTACTAGCCACTCGCTCTACAACATCACCAAGGCTGGCCCCCCGATGGGCCCGGCGGTGGCGCTACAGCCACAGAAAGTACGAAATGGCTCGTAGCTCCCAAACCGCACGCCGCAGAACCAAGTGTCTTATATCATCGGAATCCTTGGCTCGAGCCGAGCGAGACGCATGCCTCGGATTCGAAGGTTGCGCTGGCGAAATTTTCGGGTATTTGGGATTTTGTGAAAAACCTACTTTTGCACACTAGTCCTAGGTCTTTTGCCCGATCTGGCCCAAACCAGTGCAGAAAGATTCTCTGGAGTCTGACTGTCCGTCCAGATTGGAAAAAAAGTGGGAATTTCGATTCAGCTTGGCGGCGGCAGGCCGAAACCTACGGGCTGGGCGAGGCGGGGTCTGCTAGAACGGCTATAGCTCTTGGACGGAACGAGACAATTTCACCCAAGCCGGTACACCCGTGCACGGGCTCAGTCTGGGGTCAGGCGAGAAAGGACGCGGTGAATGGCCACCTAGTGGCGCTTTAAAATGAAAAAGCAACAACATGAGAGCGGCTATAGGCGAACGTATGTCGCGTGCTTTTTCACAGCACGCGCACGAGACAGTCGTACCATACGACAGAAAACCTCCATCCGAACAACTTTGCCTTTGGGACCACTGCTGTCAATCAACTCGTCCGTTGAATATCAAAGTTTGTGGGAAAAACCACATTCGGCAAACCGGTCGCAGGTTTCGACAACCTCGATGAAAACAGACGCAGTTCAGTTCTCTGAACTCTCCGGGTCACTGGCTGACACAGCAGAAAGAGACAGAAACATAACAAAACTGGTGCAACTTCACCCTTTGGGGCAGTGGGCGGCGCCACAAGCGTCAAGAACCGCACGCTTTTTCCCTCCACGCTATCTGCTTTTAACCAGTGTGTACAGGGGAGAGCGCGAACGCAGTCCCCCACTACCATAAATTATGCAGTCGAGATTCCCACATTTGGGGAATTCGCAGGGGTCAGCACAACCGGAGTGCAATGGCCGAGCCTCGCCCTGGGTGAACCACCTTCCTGATCATGGTGTCTCCCCTGCCAGGTAAGTATGAGTTGCCTGGCCTCCAGGCAGAGGCGCCCTATCCCCCTTCGCCATCCTCAAACACGGTGACCTTCCCCTCCCCCAAGAAAAGGAAGGACGGGGCACCTTCCATTGCTTGACTGCTGCGTGCGTGCGTGCCTGACCTTGATTTGAATCAGGTGTCCCTAATCCATCCAACACAAACCCCTGATTCGACTCATCAGCTCGTTGGTAAAGACTCTCAAATAAGAGGGACATCAAAAAACGTGCTGTGACGGTGATGAGTCAGCCGGCCGGCAACCGACGCTTTTGTTCTTCTTTTTTCCCTATGCTCATATGACCGCAGCTTGCTGCTTTCTCTGTGGCACGGTCATCGTCAACGGTCACCTCATCGTCATTCTGTATGCGCTTCCTGCGTATTTCTGTATTCTCTGACAAAAGTCCAGTGGTGTTGTTGGTTCTTCTATTAGTCACAACAATTCGCAGTCCCCGAAAAGGGGAAGCACACCGTTCCTGGAGGCACTGCAATACCAGGTCGATGCGTGGAGTGGACGGAGCAAGCCCCGGTTCCGGCTCCATGTGCCAAAAATCAATTTAATATGCAGTCCCCGGATAGGGGACGTATCAGATATTAAACTGATAAGAACAGATACTACACTTGATCTTAGCCAAAAGGCCGAGAAGCGATGACACAATGACGCAGCGGCAGGGGAGCCGGCAAAGGCGACGCCCATCTGGGAAGCGGTGAGGGGGGGGAGGGTTGGCAAAGGCCGTACGTCGTAGAGACCTGAAACTTTGAGGGATGGTACTAGCCACTCGCTCTACAACATCACCAAGGCTGGCCCCCCGATGGGCCCGGCGGTGGCGCTACAGCCACCGAAAGTACGAAATGGCTCGTAGCTCCCAAACCGCACGCCGCAGAACCAAGTGTCTTATATCATCGGAATCCTTGGCTCGAGCCGAGCGAGACGCATGCCTCGGATTCGAAGGTTGCGCTGGCGAAATTTTCGGGTATTTGGGATTTTGTGAAAAACCTACTTTTGCACACTAGTCCTAGGTCTTTTGCCCGATCTGGCCCAAACCAGTGCAGAAAGATTCTCTGGAGTCTGACTGTCCGTCCAGATCGGAAAAAAAGTGGGAATTTCGATTCAGCTTGGCGGCGGCAGGCCGAAACCTACGGGCTGGGCGAGGCGGGGTCTGCTAGAACGGCTATAGCTCTTGGACGGAACGAGACAATTTCACCCAAGCCGGTACACCCGTGCACGGGCTCAGTCTGGGGTCAGGCGAGAAAGGACGCGGTGAATGGCCACCTAGTGGCGCTTTAAAATGAAAAAGCAACAACATGAGAGCGGCTATAGGCGAACGTATGTCGCGTGCTTTTTCACAGCACGCGCACGAGACAGTCGTACCATACGACAGAAAACCTCCATCCGAACAACTTTGCCTTTGGGACCACTGCTGTCAATCAACTCGTCCGTTGAATATCAAAGTTTGTGGGAAAAACCACATTCGGCAAACCGGTCGCAGGTTTCGACAACCTCGATGAAAACAGACGCAGTTCAGTTCTCTGAACTCTCCGGGTCACTGGCTGACACAGCAGAAAGAGACAGAAACATAACAAAACTGGTGCAACTTCACCCTTTGGGGCAGTGGGCGGCGCCACAAGCGTCAAGAACCGCACGCTTTTTCCCTCCACGCTATCTGCTTTTAACCAGTGTGTACAGGGGAGAGCGCGAACGCAGTCCCCCACTACCATATATTATGCAGTCGAGATTCCCACATTTGGGGAATTCGCAGGGGTCAGCACAACCGGAGTGCAATGGCCGAGCCTCGCCCTGGGTGAACCACCTTCCTGATCATGGTGTCTCCCCTGCCAGGTAAGTATGAGTTGCCTGGCCTCCAGGCAGAGGCGCCCTATCCCCCTTCGCCATCCTCAAACACGGTGACCTTCCCCTCCCCCAAGAAAAGGAAGGACGGGGCACCTTCCATTGCTTGACTGCTGCGTGCGTGCGTGCCTGACCTTGATTTGAATCAGGTGTCCCTAATCCATCCAACACAAACCCCTGATTCGACTCATCAGCTCGTTGGTAAAGACTCTCAAATAAGACGGGACATCAAAAAACGTGCTGTGACGGTGATGAGTCAGCCGGCCGGCAACCGACGCTTTTGTTCTTCTTTTTTCCCTATGCTCATATGACCGCAGCTTGCTGCTTTCTCTGTGGCACGGTCATCGTCAACGGTCACCTCATCGTCATTCTGTATGCGCTTCCTGCGTATTTCTGTATTCTCTGACAAAAGTCCAGTGGTGTTGTTGGTTCTTCTATTAGTCACAACAATTCGCAGTCCCCAAAAAGGGGAAGCACACCGTTCCTGGAGGCACTGCAATACCAGGTCGATGCGTGGAGTGGACGGAGCAAGCCCCGGTTCCGGCTCCATGTGCCAAAAATCAATTTAATATGCAGTCCCCGGATAGGGGACGTATCAGATATTAAACTGATAAGAACAGATACTACACTTGATCTTAGCCAAAAGGCCGAGAAGCGATGACACAATGACGCAGCGGCAGGGGAGCCGGCAAAGGCGACGCCCATCTGGGAAGCGGTGAGGGGGGGGAGGGTTGGCAAAGGCCGTACGTCGTAGAGACCTGAAACTTTGAGGGATGGCACTAGCCACTCGCTCTACAACATCACCAAGGCTGGCCCCCCGATGGGCCCGGCGGTGGCGCTACAGCCACCGAAAGTACGAAATGGCTCGTAGCTCCCAAACCGCACGCCGCAGAACCAAGTGTCTTATATCATCGGAATCCTTGGCTCGAGCCGAGCGAGACGCATGCCTCGGATTCGAAGGTTGCGCTGGCGAAATTTTCGGGTATTTGGGATTTTGTGAAAAACCTACTTTTGCACACTAGTCCTAGGTCTTTTGCCCGATCTGGCCCAAACCAGTGCAGAAAGATTCTCTGGAGTCTGACTGTCCGTCCAGATCGGAAAAAAAGTGGGAATTTCGATTCAGCTTGGCGGCGGCAGGCCGAAACCTACGGGCTGGGCGAGGCGGGGTCTGCTAGAACGGCTATAGCTCTTGGACGGAACGAGACAATTTCACCCAAGCCGGTACACCCGTGCACGGGCTCAGTCTGGGGTCAGGCGAGAAAGGACGCGGTGAATGGCCACCTAGTGGCGCTTTAAAATGAAAAAGCAACAACATGAGAGCGGCTATAGGCGAACGTATGTCGCGTGCTTTTTCACAGCACGCGCACGAGACAGTCGTACCATACGACAGAAAACCTCCATCCGAACAACTTTGCCTTTGGGACCACTGCTGTCAATCAACTCGTCCGTTGAATATCAAAGTTTGTGGGAAAAACCACATTCGGCAAACCGGTCGCAGGTTTCGACAACCTCGATGAAAACAGACGCAGTTCAGTTCTCTGAACTCTCCGGGTCACTGGCTGACACAGCAGAAAGAGACAGAAACATAACAAAACTGGTGCAACTTCACCCTTTGGGGCAGTGGGCGGCGCCACAAGCGTCAAGAACCGCACGCTTTTTCCCTCCACGCTATCTGCTTTTAACCAGTGTGTACAGGGGAGAGCGCGAACGCAGTCCCCCACTACCATAAATTATGCAGTCGAGATTCCCACATTTGGGGAATTCGCAGGGGTCAGCACAACCGGAGTGCAATGGCCGAGCCTCGCCCTGGGTGAACCACCTTCCTGATCATGGTGTCTCCCCTGCCAGGTAAGTATGAGTTGCCTGGCCTCCAGGCAGAGGCGCCCTATCCCCCTTCGCCATCCTCAAACACGGTGACCTTCCCCTCCCCCAAGAAAAGGAAGGACGGGGCACCTTCCATTGCTTGACTGCTGCGTGCGTGCGTGACCTTGATTTGAATCAGGTGTCCCTAATCCATCCAACACAAACCCCCGATTCGACTCATCAGCTCGTTGGTAAAGACTCTCAAATAAGAGGGACATCAAAAAACGTGCTGTGACGGTGATGAGTCAGCCGGCCGGCAACCGACGCTTTTGTTCTTCTTTTTTCCCTATGCTCATATGACCGCAGCTTGCTGCTTCCTCTGTGGCACGGTCATCGTCAACGGTCACCTCATCGTCATTCTGTATGCGCTTCCTGCGTATTTCTGTATTCTCTGACAAAAGTCCAGTGGTGTTGTTGGTTCTTCTATTAGTCACAACAATTCGCAGTCCCCAAAAAGGGGAAGCACACCGTTCCTGGAGGCACTGCAATACCAGGTCGATGCGTGGAGTGGACGGAGCAAGCCCCGGTTCCGGCTCCATGTGCCAAAAAACAATTTAATATGCAGTCCCCGGATAGGGGACGTATCAGATATTAAACTGATAAGAACAGATACTACACTTGATCTTAGCCAAAAGGCCGAGAAGCGATGACACAATGACGCAGCGGCAGGGGAGCCGGCAAAGGCGACGCCCATCTGGGAAGCGGTGAGGGGGGGGGAGGGTTGGCAAAGGCCGTACGTCGTAGAGACCTGAAACTTTGAGGGATGGTACTAGCCACTCGCTCTACAACATCACCAAGGCTGGCCCCCCGATGGGCCCGGCGGTGGCGCTACAGCCACCGAAAGTACGAAATGGCTCGTAGCTCCCAAACCGCACGCCGCAGAACCAAGTGTCTTATATCATCGGAATCCTTGGCTCGAGCCGAGCGAGACGCATGCCTCGGATTCGAAGGTTGCGCTGGCGAAATTTTCGGGTATTTGGGATTTTGTGAAAAACCTACTTTTGCACACTAGTCCTAGGTCTTTTGCCCGATCTGGCCCAAACCAGTGCAGAAAGATTCTCTGGAGTCTGACTGTCCGTCCAGATCGGAAAAAAAGTGGGAATTTCGATTCAGCTTGGCGGCGGCAGGCCGAAACCTACGGGCTGGGCGAGGCGGGGTCTGCTAGAACGGCTATAGCTCTTGGACGGAACGAGACAATTTCACCCAAGCCGGTACACCCGTGCACGGGCTCAGTCTGGGGTCAGGCGAGAAAGGACGCGGTGAATGGCCACCTAGTGGCGCTTTAAAATGAAAAAGCAACAACATGAGAGCGGCTATAGGCGAACGTATGTCGCGTGCTTTTTCACAGCACGCGCACGAGACAGTCGTACCATACGACAGAAAACCTCCATCCGAACAACTTTGCCTTTGGGACCACTGCTGTCAATCAACTCGTCCGTTGAATATCAAAGTTTTCGGAAAAACCACATTCGGCAAACCGGTCGCAGGTTTCGACAACCTCGATGAAAACAGACGCAGTTCAGTTCTCTGAACTCTCCGGGTCACTGGCTGACACAGCAGAAAGAGACAGAAACATAACAAAACTGGTGCAACTTCACCCTTTGGGGCAGTGGGCGGCGCCACAAGCGTCAAGAACCGCACGCTTTTTCCCTCCACGCTATCTGCTTTTAACCAGTGTGTACAGGGGAGAGCGCGAACGCAGTCCCCCACTACCATAAATTATGCAGTCGAGATTCCCACATTTGGGGAATTCGCAGGGGTCAGCACAACCGGAGTGCAATGGCCGAGCCTCGCCCTGGGTGAACCACCTTCCTGATCATGGTGTCTCCCCTGCCAGGTAAGTATGAGTAGCCTGGCCTCCAGGCAGAGGCGCCCTATCCCCCTTCGCCATCCTCAAACACGGTGACCTTCCCCTCCCCCAAGAAAAGGAAGGACGGGGCACCTTCCATTGCTTGACTGCTGCGTGCGTGCGTGCCTGACCTTGATTTGAATCAGGTGTCCCTAATCCATCCAACACAAACCCCTGATTCGACTCATCAGCTCGTTGGTAAAGACTCTCAAATAAGAGGGACATCAAAAAACGTGCTGTGACGGTGATGAGTCAGCCGGCCGGCAACCGACGCTTTTGTTCTTCTTTTTTCCCTATGCTCATATGACCGCAGCTTGCTGCTTTCTCTGTGGCACGGTCATCGTCAACGGTCACCTCATCGTCATTCTGTATGCGCTTCCTGCGTATTTCTGTATTCTCTGACAAAATTCCAGTGGTGTTGTTGGTTCTTCTATTAGTCACAACAATTCGCAGTCCCCAAAAAGGGGAAGCACACCGTTCCTGGAGGCACTGCAATACCAGGTCGATGCGTGGAGTGGACGGAGCAAGCCCCGGTTCCGGCTCCATGTGCCAAAAATCAATTTAATATGCAGTCCCCGGATAGGGGACGTATCAGATATTAAACTGATAAGAACAGATACTACACTTGATCTTAGCCAAAAGGCCGAGAAGCGATGACACAATGACGCAGCGGCAGGGGAGCCGGCAAAGGCGACGCCCATCTGGGAAGCGGGGAGGGGGGGGAGGGTTGGCAAAGGCCGTACGTCGTAGAGACCTGAAACTTTGAGGGATGGTACTAGCCACTCGCTCTACAACATCACCAAGGCTGGCCCCCCGATGGGCCCGGCGGTGGCGCTACAGCCACAGAAAGTACGAAATGGCTCGTAGCTCCCAAACCGCACGCCGCAGAACCAAGTGTCTTATATCATCGGAATCCTTGGCTCGAGCCGAGCGAGACGCATGCCTCGGATTCGAAGGTTGCGCTGGCGAAATTTTCGGGTATTTGGGATTTTGTGAAAAACCTACTTTTGCACACTAGTCCTAGGTCTTTTGCCCGATCTGGCCCAAACCAGTGCAGAAAGATTCTCTGGAGTCTGACTGTCCGTCCAGATTGGAAAAAAAGTGGGAATTTCGATTCAGCTTGGCGGCGGCAGGCCGAAACCTACGGGCTGGGCGAGGCGGGGTCTGCTAGAACGGCTATAGCTCTTGGACGGAACGAGACAATTTCACCCAAGCCGGTACACCCGTGCACGGGCTCAGTCTGGGGTCAGGCGAGAAAGGACGCGGTGAATGGCCACCTAGTGGCGCTTTAAAATGAAAAAGCAACAACATGAGAGCGGCTATAGGCGAACGTATGTCGCGTGCTTTTTCACAGCACGCGCACGAGACAGTCGTACCATACGACAGAAAACCTCCATCCGAACAACTTTGCCTTTGGGACCACTGCTGTCAATCAACTCGTCCGTTGAATATCAAAGTTTGTGGGAAAAACCACATTCGGCAAACCGGTCGCAGGTTTCGACAACCTCGATGAAAACAGACGCAGTTCAGTTCTCTGAACTCTCCGGGTCACTGGCTGACACAGCAGAAAGAGACAGAAACATAACAAAACTGGTGCAACTTCACCCTTTGGGGCAGTGGGCGGCGCCACAAGCGTCAAGAACCGCACGCTTTTTCCCTCCACGCTATCTGCTTTTAACCAGTGTGTACAGGGGAGAGCGCGAACGCAGTCCCCCACTACCATAAATTATGCAGTCGAGATTCCCACATTTGGGGAATTCGCAGGGGTCAGCACAACCGGAGTGCAATGGCCGAGCCTCGCCCTGGGTGAACCACCTTCCTGATCATGGTGTCTCCCCTGCCAGGTAAGTATGAGTTGCCTGGCCTCCAGGCAGAGGCGCCCTATCCCCCTTCGCCATCCTCAAACACGGTGACCTTCCCCTCCCCCAAGAAAAGGAAGGACGGGGCACCTTCCATTGCTTGACTGCTGCGTGCGTGCGTGCCTGACCTTGATTTGAATCAGGTGTCCCTAATCCATCCAACACAAACCCCTGATTCGACTCATCAGCTCGTTGGTAAAGACTCTCAAATAAGAGGGACATCAAAAAACGTGCTGTGACGGTGATGAGTCAGCCGGCCGGCAACCGACGCTTTTGTTCTTCTTTTTTCCCTATGCTCATATGACCGCAGCTTGCTGCTTTCTCTGTGGCACGGTCATCGTCAACGGTCACCTCATCGTCATTCTGTATGCGCTTCCTGCGTATTTCTGTATTCTCTGACAAAATTCCAGTGGTGTTGTTGGTTCTTCTATTAGTCACAACAATTCGCAGTCCCCAAAAAGGGGAAGCACACCGTTCCTGGAGGCACTGCAATACCAGGTCGATGCGTGGAGTGGACGGAGCAAGCCCCGGTTCCGGCTCCATGTGCCAAAAATCAATTTAATATGCAGTCCCCGGATAGGGGACGTATCAGATATTAAACTGATAAGAACAGATACTACACTTGATCTTAGCCAAAAGGCCGAGAAGCGATGACACAATGACGCAGCGGCAGGGGAGCCGGCAAAGGCGACGCCCATCTGGGAAGCGGTGAGGGGGGGGAGGGTTGGCAAAGGCCGTACGTCGTAGAGACCTGAAACTTTGAGGGATGGTACTAGCCACTCGCTCTACAACATCACCAAGGCTGGCCCCCCGATGGGCCCGGCGGTGGCGCTACAGCCACCGAAAGTACGAAATGGCTCGTAGCTCCCAAACCGCACGCCGCAGAACCAAGTGTCTTATATCATCGGAATCCTTGGCTCGAGCCGAGCGAGACGCATGCCTCGGATTCGAAGGTTGCGCTGGCGAAATTTTCGGGTATTTGGGATTTTGTGAAAAACCTACTTTTGCACACTAGTCCTAGGTCTTTTGCCCGATCTGGCCCAAACCAGTGCAGAAAGATTCTCTGGAGTCTGACTGTCCGTCCAGATCGGAAAAAAAGTGGGAATTTCGATTCAGCTTGGCGGCGGCAGGCCGAAACCTACGGGCTGGGCGAGGCGGGGTCTGCTAGAACGGCTATAGCTCTTGGACGGAACGAGACAATTTCACCCAAGCCGGTACACCCGTGCACGGGCTCAGTCTGGGGTCAGGCGAGAAAGGACGCGGTGAATGGCCACCTAGTGGCGCTTTAAAATGAAAAAGCAACAACATGAGAGCGGCTATAGGCGAACGTATGTCGCGTGCTTTTTCACAGCACGCGCACGAGACAGTCGTACCATACGACAGAAAACCTCCATCCGAACAACTTTGCCTTTGGGACCACTGCTGTCAATCAACTCGTCCGTTGAATATCAAAGTTTGTGGGAAAAACCACATTCGGCAAACCGGTCGCAGGTTTCGACAACCTCGATGAAAACAGACGCAGTTCAGTTCTCTGAACTCTCCGGGTCACTGGCTGACACAGCAGAAAGAGACAGAAACATAACAAAACTGGTGCAACTTCACCCTTTGGGGCAGTGGGCGGCGCCACAAGCGTCAAGAACCGCACGCTTTTTCCCTCCACGCTATCTGCTTTTAACCAGTGTGTACAGGGGAGAGCGCGAACGCAGTCCCCCACTACCATAAATTATGCAGTCGAGATTCCCACATTTGGGGAATTCGCAGGGGTCAGCACAACCGGAGTGCAATGGCCGAGCCTCGCCCTGGGTGAACCACCTTCCTGATCATGGTGTCTCCCCTGCCAGGTAAGTATGAGTTGCCTGGCCTCCAGGCAGAGGCGCCCTATCCCCCTTCGCCATCCTCAAACACGGTGACCTTCCCCTCCCCCAAGAAAAGGAAGGACGGGGCACCTTCCATTGCTTGACTGCTGCGTGCGTGCGTGCCTGACCTTGATTTGAATCAGGTGTCCCTAATCCATCCAACACAAACCCCTGATTCGACTCATCAGCTCGTTGGTAAAGACTCTCAAATAAGAGGGACATCAAAAAACGTGCTGTGACGGTGATGAGTCAGCCGGCCGGCAACCGACGCTTTTGTTCTTCTTTTTTCCCTATGCTCATATGACCGCAGCTTGCTGCTTTCTCTGTGGCACGGTCATCGTCAACGGTCACCTCATCGTCATTCTGTATGCGCTTCCTGCGTATTTCTGTATTCTCTGACAAAATTCCAGTGGTGTTGTTGGTTCTTCTATTAGTCACAACAATTCGCAGTCCCCAAAAAGGGGAAGCACACCGTTCCTGGAGGCACTGCAATACCAGGTCGATGCGTGGAGTGGACGGAGCAAGCCCCGGTTCCGGCTCCATGTGCCAAAAATCAATTTAATATGCAGTCCCCGGATAGGGGACGTATCAGATATTAAACTGATAAGAACAGATTTTTTCTTTTGAAAGGTTTTTATTGTCACCATTTACAATCATATTTCACAAAACACACTTTCCTTTCAACACACATTTAAAACAAGCAGAACATTTAATACACATGGTTTAAAATGAAGAATTCAGTGTTTAAAATAATAAAACTAAAACCATTGTGCAAGTCGTGTTTAATAGTCCATGCGTGTGTTGAGTTTCTTAAAAGGGGGTGTGGTGTTTGCATGTAAAAATCAGTAAATAAAAATAAAAAAGATAAAATCCATTGTGCAAGACTGGGGGTGAGTCCTTATCAAGTTTGCATTCCCCCCCACTCTCCAGGAAGAACACTTGGCCTGCCATTTCCGGGGCTCAGCGGAGATCCCCTCTCCTCCGGCCCGCTGGCCCGCTGTTCCCGTAGCCAGAGTGGTGAGGGTGCATCTACGGGCGGTCAAGGTCGGTGGTGGCCGGGACCTCCTTTGTGTGGCCTCGGCCCCCCCGTCCGAATGACGACGTGCGGCCCACCCTGCAGCGTTGATCTTATTTTTTGCTCGCATGCGTGGAGGGGGACCGTCACGCGTTTCCCCACCAGCAGGTTTCTGTTGACCCAGATGGCATCCTTGATTACGTTAAGGGTGAGCCAGAGCGATGCAAATTCATGCGATGTTTGGGCTTTTAGGCCCTGACCCACCCCTAGGATGGCGAGCTTGTAGTCCACCTGGGCCCCACCCGCTGGCAGGCACGGGAAAAACAGGGGGCCGGCCCTGGCCCACAGGTCCCGCGCAGCACCGCACTCCCAGAGCAGATGGTAGACGGTCTCCGGGGATTTGCACCCGGACCGCGGGCAGATGGGATTTTTGGCCATGCCTCTGGAGTGCATAACCGCCCTGACCGGGAGGATCTCATGAGCCACCATCCATGACAAGTCCTTGTGTCCATTCTGGAGAGCGGGGTGAGCAGCATTCTTCCAGACCAATTTTGCCTCACTTAGAGTGAGGTTTGGAATTGGACTCACCGGTTCCCGGTCCTGCACAAAGGAGACAAGAGATTTGTGGTTGGTTAAAATGGTGACGTCTTGTTGTTCTAAAAAAAGTTTCTTTAAAAACTTTTTTATAAAACTGTACTCTGTGGGTAGATTAAAAGATACAGGACTTCTCAAATCAATTGGTAAAATCTTCAGTGCTCTTAGGTAAGACCCCATCCAAAACCGTGCCATGGCTGCTGTCTTATTTTCTTTGGATGGGGTCGTGGCATATCTTAAATGTAGGGCGGTGAAGCGGCTGCCTAAAAACAGGTGGGGGTCTGGGAGCCCTTTTCCACCATTTTCTGGTCTCCTCTTGACCACGTCCCTCTTCAACCTCTCCCACTTGGACCCCCACAGGAAATAAAACACCGCCCTTTCTAATTTCTTTAGGAATTTCCTAGGTGGGATAAAAACAGAACAAACAAGTGACATTAGAGGTAAAATGATGGCTTTAAAAATTAAAACTTTGCCCTCCAAAGTCATCTGTCGTAGTCCCCAAAACCCCAGTCTTTTCCTAACTTTCCCTAATAAGTCAGTCCAGTTTTCCCGTCCACCCCCTTCCTTGTCAAATTTAACTCCTAAAATCTTAAAATCTGTCTCCTTAAAATCTACATTAAGTCCGCCTGTGTCTCTGTCGTCCCACGGTCCAAAGAGCAGGGCCTCGGACTTGCTTCTGTTGAGTTTTGCGCCCGAGGCCCGACCGTACCAGTCCGTCAAGTCCATAGCTCTTTGTATTGATAAAACGTCCGTGGCTAAAAGAGTTACGTCGTCCATGTAGAGCACACATGTCGCTGTCAGTCCACTGGTCCCTGGAATGTCTATTCCTTTTATCCATGTATCCCTTCTCAAGATCTGTGCCAGTGGCTCAATACAAGCCACATACAAAAGGGGGGATAAAGGACACCCCTGACGGACACCGCTGCGAATATTTACCGCTTTAGAGAGATGACCATTTACAAGGATTTTGCTGACTAAGCCCTCGTACAGCAGTCCCACCCAAGCTATGAACCTCTTCGGAAAACCCATTTTTTGCAGTACCTGAAACAGGTACTGGTGCGAGACTCGGTCAAAAGCTTTCTCAAAATCTAAATTTAGGACTACTAGCCGGATGTTTCTGTCTCTCGCAAAACAGATGGCATCTCTAATCAGAACCAGGCTGTCTGTTATCCTTCTTCCGGGCACAGCACAAGCTTGATCCGGGTGGATTACGTCCTCTAAAACTGTCGACATACGTGTGGCTAAAATCTTACTAAAAAGTTTACAATCAAAATTTAAAAGAGTGATTGGTCTCCAGTTTTTTAAGTCAGTCCGGTCTCCTGTTTTGTAAAGTAAAGAAACTATCCCTGTTCTAAAACTGTCTGGAAGTTTGTCAACCGTCTCAAAGTCTTTAAAAACAGTCAATAGTTCATGAGCTAAAATATCCCAAAAGGTTAGATAAAATTCCAGGGGGAGTCCATCTACTCCTGGGGACTTCCCCCTTTTAAAACTTTTGAGGGATTTGTGCATTTCTAAAATGGTAAAATCTTGGGTTAAAAGCTCATTTTCACTGTTGACTTTACTGACTATGAATTCTAAAACTTCCTTTACAGTATCACTGTTTACATATTTTGTACTATATAATTCTTTGTAAAAATCTTCAACCCCTTTTAAAATTTCCTTTGTCGTTGTTGCTTCCCTCCCTTCTACTTTTACATTGACTATATTCCTTCTTTGTGTCATTATCTTTTTAAAAAAGTACCTAGTACATTTTTCACCTTCTTCTATTTCTCTTTCTTTACTTCTTAAAATGACCCCTTTGCTCTGAAGACTGGATAAAACTGACATTTCTCTTTTAACCTCTTGTATTTCATCATTAAAATCAAAACCATTGTTAAAAAGGGTAAAATATCTCTGTAGTCTTTTTTGCAGCCCCATCATGTGTCTCCTTTCCTTATCTTTCTTTTCTTTTCCTACTTTCCTAAAAAACTGTCTCGTCCTGTCTTTTACCATCTCCCACCAATGTGCATGTGTCTCATAAAAGTCTCGGAGGGTCTGCCATTGGCTGAACTGCTCCCTATATTCCTTTACTACGTCCTCATCTTCTAAGAGGGAGCAGTTCAGCTTCCACAGCCCTCCCCCTACCGTCACACCCGTGGGTAGTGAAAGGGTGCAGGATAGCATTAGGTGGTCAGAAAAGAAGAGGGGAGTCAATGTAGCATCGGTTGGCGGGCAGTCTCTTGTAAAAATATAGTCGATTCGAGAGGCTTTGGCGCCATCACTACTGAACCAAGTGTAGCCCTCCTCTCTTTGATGCATGTTTTTAAAACAGTCGACTAAATTAAAATCTCTAACTAAACCCTGTAATAAAACCGATGTCTTATCAATTTTAAAATCTTCTCCAACCCTCTTTCTGTCTTTTTTTGATAACACACAATTAAAATCCCCTGCCACCACTACCGGAACTCTTCCTAACATGTGGGGCTGCAAGTCTTCTAAAAGCTCATACCTATAATTTTTTCCCGTAAAACCATACACATTAAGAACATTAAAATCTCTACCTAAAAAATTTAGATTTGCTAAAAGCGCTCGCCCTTCCCTCACCACCGTGCTGCCCTTCACCAAGATATTTGGGTTTTTAATTAAAATGGCAACACCGTCGTTCTTGTTAAGGTTTGAGCCGCTCCATATGGAGGGACCAGGGGGCCATAGCTCCTCCATTTTTGTGTACCTGTTTAAAAAGGGTAGAGCACACTCCTGTAATAAAAACAAATCTGATTTACAAGTATTTAAAAAGGATAAAATGCTCTGTGCTCGTATGGTGGCTCTCACGCTTCTCACATTTATGGTTGAAATGGTGAGGGCCATGAGCAGTGTTATTAAAAAGGTATGAGACATTTAAGACAATGATAAAAAGACTACAATAAAACCATTAAAAACGTATTATGTTATATCTTGTTTCACCTGCTTTTCCTTTCTCCCTTGAGGACTGGGGTCGGGAAAGCAAGTGCTCACCACCTCAGGAGCTACAGAGGAATCCTCTTGCATCTCCTTTGGTGATGATGTTCTTAGCTTTATGTGCAAAAAAGATACCTCATTTGGGGATTCTAGGGGCCATATATGTTCCAGATCTTCCAAAACGGAACTATCTGGACTATGTGCTGCCCTAGCTTTCTTCTCCTCTATATCAGATAGAGGAGATCCCGCAGGTCTTTTTTGCACCTGAGCATTTGGGAGTGAAAAGTTAATTTCACTCCCACTGGATTCCACCGCTAGGTCTGAAACCGTTTCTAGGGAGGAAACTGTTGATTCCTCTCTTTCCTCTTCTTCCATTTCTTTCACGTGTTCTATTGTTTCCTCCCTTTCCTCTTCTTCCATTTCTTTGTCAGGTTCTGTTGGAGAACATGACTCCGCCCCTGTGGCCGCCCCACTTCCTTGTGCCTGACCACTCCCTGAGGCTGGCTGGGAAATTGAAATTCCCGCCAAATCCTCAGGGACCGCCTCCTCTCTTTGTTCTTTTGATTGTTCTGGTTGTGGGGCGGCCATTTTGTTGCCTTTGAGTTTGTTGGCAAAACTTTTTGGGCAATCTCTGTAGAGATGGTTTGATTCTCCACATAGGTTGCACCGCCTGCCATTGGTACAATCATCAAAAATGTGCCCAATTTCTTTACATTTCCCACACACTAACTCTTGGCATGCATCGGCTAGATGCCCAACTCTTCCACATTTCCTACACAACTTAGGCATCCCTTGGTAGTGTATGTAGCCTCTGTTTTCTCCCAGCACAATCATGGAAGGCAGATGTTTCAGGCCTTGGTAGCCCCCAGCCTCTTCCCATTGTTTAATGGGAATCCGCCAGGAGCAGTTCCAAATGCCGTCCTCATCTAGCACTTTGATAGGCTGGCTTCTAACAGTGCAAAATCTACCCAACCAGACACAAATATCATCCCCTGTCACTGTTTCGTTAAACATTCTGACAATCACAGTTTTAAGTGTGTTATCTGAAAGTTTTTCCACAGTGAACATGGAGAACTGGGCCTTAACAGAGTCAAACCTTTGCCAAAAGTCATTCAGCAGGGAAGCAGTTTTAAAACTCAAATCAAAACCCTTGTTCAGGGGCAGAGTCATCAAACAGTTTAAATCCTCAGGTCTAAAATTGAGGGTTTTCTGGATCAGCTTCCTGGAGAAGTCTAGACGAGACAACCCCAGGAGCTTACCATCCACCTCTCTAAATAAAAAGCGCACGCTGTGGTGCCTCCGCATGCCAGCACGAGCAGCCGACATGGTGGAGGCACCAACAGCCTAAAAACTGTAAAATAACAATAAATACAATAAATAGATAAAATAATAAAAGTCTTACCTTAAAAACTGTTGAACCGTAAAAAAGCAGGATCACTCTACCTCTCAGAAGTTGTGCGGCTCGGGACACAAAAGGATCTCGAGCCAGGAAACCTCAGAGAGGCGATCGCAGTCTCAACCGTTCGACCAGATACTTGATCTTAGCCAAAAGGCCGAGAAGCGATGACACAATGACGCAGCGGCAGGGGAGCCGGCAAAGGCGACGCCCATCTGGGAAGCGGTGAGGGGGGGGAGGGTTGGCAAAGGCCGTACGTCGTAGAGACCTGAAACTTTGAGGGATGGTACTAGCCACTCGCTCTACAACATCACCAAGGCTGGCCCCCCGATGGGCCCGGCGGTGGCGCTACAGCCACCGAAAGTACGAAATGGCTCGTAGCTCCCAAACCGCACGCCGCAGAACCAAGTGTCTTATATCATCGGAATCCTTGGCTCGAGCCGAGCGAGACGCATGCCTCGGATTCGAAGGTTGCGCTGGCGAAATTTTCGGGTATTTGGGATTTTGTGAAAAACCTACTTTTGCACACTAGTCCTAGGTCTTTTGCCCGATCTGGCCCAAACCAGTGCAGAAAGATTCTCTGGAGTCTGACTGTCCGTCCAGATCGGAAAAAAAGTGGGAATTTCGATTCAGCTTGGCGGCGGCAGGCCGAAACCTACGGGCTGGGCGAGGCGGGGTCTGCTAGAACGGCTATAGCTCTTGGACGGAACGAGACAATTTCACCCAAGCCGGTACACCCGTGCACGGGCTCAGTCTGGGGTCAGGCGAGAAAGGACGCGGTGAATGGCCACCTAGTGGCGCTTTAAAATGAAAAAGCAACAACATGAGAGCGGCTATAGGCGAACGTATGTCGCGTGCTTTTTCACAGCACGCGCACGAGACAGTCGTACCATACGACAGAAAACCTCCATCCGAACAACTTTGCCTTTGGGACCACTGCTGTCAATCAACTCGTCCGTTGAATATCAAAGTTTGTGGGAAAAACCACATTCGGCAAACCGGTCGCAGGTTTCGACAACCTCGATGAAAACAGACGCAGTTCAGTTCTCTGAACTCTCCGGGTCACTGGCTGACACAGCAGAAAGAGACAGAAACATAACAAAACTGGTGCAACTTCACCCTTTGGGGCAGTGGGCGGCGCCACAAGCGTCAAGAACCGCACGCTTTTTCCCTCCACGCTATCTGCTTTTAACCAGTGTGTACAGGGGAGAGCGCGAACGCAGTCCCCCACTACCATAAATTATGCAGTCGAGATTCCCACATTTGGGGAATTCGCAGGGGTCAGCACAACCGGAGTGCAATGGCCGAGCCTCGCCCTGGGTGAACCACCTTCCTGATCATGGTGTCTCCCCTGCCAGGTAAGTATGAGTTGCCTGGCCTCCAGGCAGAGGCGCCCTATCCCCCTTCGCCATCCTCAAACACGGTGACCTTCCCCTCCCCCAAGAAAAGGAAGGACGGGGCACCTTCCATTGCTTGACTGCTGCGTGCGTGCGTGACCTTGATTTGAATCAGGTGTCCCTAATCCATCCAACACAAACCCCCGATTCGACTCATCAGCTCGTTGGTAAAGACTCTCAAATAAGAGGGACATCAAAAAACGTGCTGTGACGGTGATGAGTCAGCCGGCCGGCAACCGACGCTTTTGTTCTTCTTTTTTCCCTATGCTCATATGACCGCAGCTTGCTGCTTTCTCTGTGGCACGGTCATCGTCAACGGTCACCTCATCATCATTCTGTATGCGCTTCCTGCGTATTTCTGTATTCTCTGACAAAATTCCAGTGGTGTTGTTGGTTCTTCTATTAGTCACAACAATTCGCAGTCCCCAAAAAGGGGAAGCACACCGTTCCTGGAGGCACTGCAATACCAGGTCGATGCGTGGAGTGGACGGAGCAAGCCCCGGTTCCGGCTCCATGTGCCAAAAATCAATTTAATATGCAGTCCCCGGATAGGGGACGTATCAGATATTAAACTGATAAGAACAGATACTACACTTGATCTTAGCCAAAAGGCCGAGAAGCGATGACACAATGACGCAGCGGCAGGGGAGCCGGCAAAGGCGACGCCCATCTGGGAAGCGGTGAGGGGGGGGAGGGTTGGCAAAGGCCGTACGTCGTAGAGACCTGAAACTTTGAGGGATGGTACTAGCCACTCGCTCTACAACATCACCAAGGCTGGCCCCCCGATGGGCCCGGCGGTGGCGCTACAGCCACCGAAAGTACGAAATGGCTCGTAGCTCCCAAACCGCACGCCGCAGAACCAAGTGTCTTATATCATCGGAATCCTTGGCTCGAGCCGAGCGAGACGCATGCCTCGGATTCGAAGGTTGCGCTGGCGAAATTTTCGGGTATTTGGGATTTTGTGAAAAACCTACTTTTGCACACTAGTCCTAGGTCTTTTGCCCGATCTGGCCCAAACCAGTGCAGAAAGATTCTCTGGAGTCTGACTGTCCGTCCAGATCGGAAAAAAAGTGGGAATTTCGATTCAGCTTGGCGGCGGCAGGCCGAAACCTACGGGCTGGGCGAGGCGGGGTCTGCTAGAACGGCTATAGCTCTTGGACGGAACGAGACAATTTCACCCAAGCCGGTACACCCGTGCACGGGCTCAGTCTGGGGTCAGGCGAGAAAGGACGCGGTGAATGGCCACCTAGTGGCGCTTTAAAATGAAAAAGCAACAACATGAGAGCGGCTATAGGCGAACGTATGTCGCGTGCTTTTTCACAGCACGCGCACGAGACAGTCGTACCATACGACAGAAAACCTCCATCCGAACAACTTTGCCTTTGGGACCACTGCTGTCAATCAACTCGTCCGTTGAATATCAAAGTTTGTGAGAAAAACCACATTCGGCAAACCGGTCGCAGGTTTCGACAACCTCGATGAAAACAGACGCAGTTCAGTTCTCTGAACTCTCCGGGTCACTGGCTGACACAGCAGAAAGAGACAGAAACATAACAAAACTGGTGCAACTTCACCCTTTGGGGCAGTGGGCGGCGCCACAAGCGTCAAGAACCGCACGCTTTTTCCCTCCACGCTATCTGCTTTTAACCAGTGTGTACAGGGGAGAGCGCGAACGCAGTCCCCCACTACCATAAATTATGCAGTCGAGATTCCCACATTTGGGGAATTCGCAGGGGTCAGCACAACCGGAGTGCAATGGCCGAGCCTCGCCCTGGGTGAACCACCTTCCTGATCATGGTGTCTCCCCTGCCAGGTAAGTATGAGTTGCCTGGCCTCCAGGCAGAGGCGCCCTATCCCCCTTCGCCATCCTCAAACACGGTGACCTTCCCCTCCCCCAAGAAAAGGAAGGACGGGGCACCTTCCATTGCTTGACTGCTGCGTGCGTGCGTGACCTTGATTTGAATCAGGTGTCCCTAATCCATCCAACACAAACCCCCGATTCGACTCATCAGCTCGTTGGTAAAGACTCTCAAATAAGAGGGACATCAAAAAACGTGCTGTGACGGTGATGAGTCAGCCGGCCGGCAACCGACGCTTTTGTTCTTCTTTTTTCCCTATGCTCATATGACCGCAGCTTGCTGCTTTCTCTGTGGCACGGTCATCGTCAACGGTCACCTCATCATCATTCTGTATGCGCTTCCTGCGTATTTCTGTATTCTCTGACAAAATTCCAGTGGTGTTGTTGGTTCTTCTATTAGTCACAACAATTCGCAGTCCCCAAAAAGGGGAAGCACACCGTTCCTGGAGGCACTGCAATACCAGGTCGATGCGTGGAGTGGACGGAGCAAGCCCCGGTTCCGGCTCCATGTGCCAAAAATCAATTTAATATGCAGTCCCCGGATAGGGGACGTATCAGATATTAAACTGATAAGAACAGATACTACACTTGATCTTAGCCAAAAGGCCGAGAAGCGATGACACAATGACGCAGCGGCAGGGGAGCCGGCAAAGGCGACGCCCATCTGGGAAGCGGTGAGGGGGGGGAGGGTTGGCAAAGGCCGTACGTCGTAGAGACCTGAAACTTTGAGGGATGGTACTAGCCACTCGCTCTACAACATCACCAAGGCTGGCCCCCCGATGGGCCCGGCGGTGGCGCTACAGCCACCGAAAGTACGAAATGGCTCGTAGCTCCCAAACCGCACGCCGCAGAACCAAGTGTCTTATATCATCGGAATCCTTGGCTCGAGCCGAGCGAGACGCATGCCTCGGATTCGAAGGTTGCGCTGGCGAAATTTTCGGGTATTTGGGATTTTGTGAAAAACCTACTTTTGCACACTAGTCCTAGGTCTTTTGCCCGATCTGGCCCAAACCAGTGCAGAAAGATTCTCTGGAGTCTGACTGTCCGTCCAGATTGGAAAAAAAGTGGGAATTTCGATTCAGCTTGGCGGCGGCAGGCCGAAACCTACGGGCTGGGCGAGGCGGGGTCTGCTAGAACGGCTATAGCTCTTGGACGGAACGAGACAATTTCACCCAAGCCGGTACACCCGTGCACGGGCTCAGTCTGGGGTCAGGCGAGAAAGGACGCGGTGAATGGCCACCTAGTGGCGCTTTAAAATGAAAAAGCAACAACATGAGAGCGGCTATAGGCGAACGTATGTCGCGTGCTTTTTCACAGCACGCGCACGAGACAGTCGTACCATACGACAGAAAACCTCCATCCGAACAACTTTGCCTTTGGGACCACTGCTGTCAATCAACTCGTCCGTTGAATATCAAAGTTTGTGGGAAAAACCACATTCGGCAAACCGGTCGCAGGTTTCGACAACCTCGATGAAAACAGACGCAGTTCAGTTCTCTGAACTCTCCGGGTCACTGGCTGACACAGCAGAAAGAGACAGAAACATAACAAAACTGGTGCAACTTCACCCTTTGGGGCAGTGGGCGGCGCCACAAGCGTCAAGAACCGCACGCTTTTTCCCTCCACGCTATCTGCTTTTAACCAGTGTGTACAGGGGAGAGCGCGAACGCAGTCCCCCACTACCATAAATTATGCAGTCGAGATTCCCACATTTGGGGAATTCGCAGGGGTCAGCACAACCGGAGTGCAATGGCCGAGCCTCGCCCTGGGTGAACCACCTTCCTGATCATGGTGTCTCCCCTGCCAGGTAAGTATGAGTTGCCTGGCCTCCAGGCAGAGGCGCCCTATCCCCCTTCGCCATCCTCAAACACGGTGACCTTCCCCTCCCCCAAGAAAAGGAAGGACGGGGCACCTTCCATTGCTTGACTGCTGCGTGCGTGCGTGACCTTGATTTGAATCAGGTGTCCCTAATCCATCCAACACAAACCCCCGATTCGACTCATCAGCTCGTTGGTAAAGACTCTCAAATAAGAGGGACATCAAAAAACGTGCTGTGACGGTGATGAGTCAGCCGGCCGGCAACCGACGCTTTTGTTCTTCTTTTTTCCCTATGCTCATATGACCGCAGCTTGCTGCTTTCTCTGTGGCACGGTCATCGTCAACGGTCACCTCATCATCATTCTGTATGCGCTTCCTGCGTATTTCTGTATTCTCTGACAAAATTCCAGTGGTGTTGTTGGTTCTTCTATTAGTCACAACAATTCGCAGTCCCCAAAAAGGGGAAGCACACCGTTCCTGGAGGCACTGCAATACCAGGTCGATGCGTGGAGTGGACGGAGCAAGCCCCGGTTCCGGCTCCATGTGCCAAAAATCAATTTAATATGCAGTCCCCGGATAGGGGACGTATCAGATATTAAACTGATAAGAACAGATACTACACTTGATCTTAGCCAAAAGGCCGAGAAGCGATGACACAATGACGCAGCGGCAGGGGAGCCGGCAAAGGCGACGCCCATCTGGGAAGCGGTGAGGGGGGGGAGGGTTGGCAAAGGCCGTACGTCGTAGAGACCTGAAACTTTGAGGGATGGTACTAGCCACTCGCTCTACAACATCACCAAGGCTGGCCCCCCGATGGGCCCGGCGGTGGCGCTACAGCCACCGAAAGTACGAAATGGCTCGTAGCTCCCAAACCGCACGCCGCAGAACCAAGTGTCTTATATCATCGGAATCCTTGGCTCGAGCCGAGCGAGACGCATGCCTCGGATTCGAAGGTTGCGCTGGCGAAATTTTCGGGTATTTGGGATTTTGTGAAAAACCTACTTTTGCACACTAGTCCTAGGTCTTTTGCCCGATCTGGCCCAAACCAGTGCAGAAAGATTCTCTGGAGTCTGACTGTCCGTCCAGATCGGAAAAAAAGTGGGAATTTCGATTCAGCTTGGCGGCGGCAGGCCGAAACCTACGGGCTGGGCGAGGCGGGGTCTGCTAGAACGGCTATAGCTCTTGGACGGAACGAGACAATTTCACCCAAGCCGGTACACCCGTGCACGGGCTCAGTCTGGGGTCAGGCGAGAAAGGACGCGGTGAATGGCCACCTAGTGGCGCTTTAAAATGAAAAAGCAACAACATGAGAGCGGCTATAGGCGAACGTATGTCGCGTGCTTTTTCACAGCACGCGCACGAGACAGTCGTACCATACGACAGAAAACCTCCATCCGAACAACTTTGCCTTTGGGACCACTGCTGTCAATCAACTCGTCCGTTGAATATCAAAGTTTTCGGAAAAACCACATTCGGCAAACCGGTCGCAGGTTTCGACAACCTCGATGAAAACAGACGCAGTTCAGTTCTCTGAACTCTCCGGGTCACTGGCTGACACAGCAGAAAGAGACAGAAACATAACAAAACTGGTGCAACTTCACCCTTTGGGGCAGTGGGCGGCGCCACAAGCGTCAAGAACCGCACGCTTTTTCCCTCCACGCTATCTGCTTTTAACCAGTGTGTACAGGGGAGAGCGCGAACGCAGTCCCCCACTACCATAAATTATGCAGTCGAGATTCCCACATTTGGGGAATTCGCAGGGGTCAGCACAACCGGAGTGCAATGGCCGAGCCTCGCCCTGGGTGAACCACCTTCCTGATCATGGTGTCTCCCCTGCCAGGTAAGTATGAGTAGCCTGGCCTCCAGGCAGAGGCGCCCTATCCCCCTTCGCCATCCTCAAACACGGTGACCTTCCCCTCCCCCAAGAAAAGGAAGGACGGGGCACCTTCCATTGCTTGACTGCTGCGTGCGTGCGTGCCTGACCTTGATTTGAATCAGGTGTCCCTAATCCATCCAACACAAACCCCTGATTCGACTCATCAGCTCGTTGGTAAAGACTCTCAAATAAGAGGGACATCAAAAAACGTGCTGTGACGGTGATGAGTCAGCCGGCCGGCAACCGACGCTTTTGTTCTTCTTTTTTCCCTATGCTCATATGACCGCAGCTTGCTGCTTTCTCTGTGGCACGGTCATCGTCAACGGTCACCTCATCGTCATTCTGTATGCGCTTCCTGCGTATTTCTGTATTCTCTGACAAAATTCCAGTGGTGTTGTTGGTTCTTCTATTAGTCACAACAATTCGCAGTCCCCAAAAAGGGGAAGCACACCGTTCCTGGAGGCACTGCAATACCAGGTCGATGCGTGGAGTGGACGGAGCAAGCCCCGGTTCCGGCTCCATGTGCCAAAAATCAATTTAATATGCAGTCCCCGGATAGGGGACGTATCAGATATTAAACTGATAAGAACAGATACTACACTTGATCTTAGCCAAAAGGCCGAGAAGCGATGACACAATGACGCAGCGGCAGGGGAGCCGGCAAAGGCGACGCCCATCTGGGAAGCGGGGAGGGGGGGGAGGGTTGGCAAAGGCCGTACGTCGTAGAGACCTGAAACTTTGAGGGATGGTACTAGCCACTCGCTCTACAACATCACCAAGGCTGGCCCCCCGATGGGCCCGGCGGTGGCGCTACAGCCACAGAAAGTACGAAATGGCTCGTAGCTCCCAAACCGCACGCCGCAGAACCAAGTGTCTTATATCATCGGAATCCTTGGCTCGAGCCGAGCGAGACGCATGCCTCGGATTCGAAGGTTGCGCTGGCGAAATTTTCGGGTATTTGGGATTTTGTGAAAAACCTACTTTTGCACACTAGTCCTAGGTCTTTTGCCCGATCTGGCCCAAACCAGTGCAGAAAGATTCTCTGGAGTCTGACTGTCCGTCCAGATTGGAAAAAAAGTGGGAATTTCGATTCAGCTTGGCGGCGGCAGGCCGAAACCTACGGGCTGGGCGAGGCGGGGTCTGCTAGAACGGCTATAGCTCTTGGACGGAACGAGACAATTTCACCCAAGCCGGTACACCCGTGCACGGGCTCAGTCTGGGGTCAGGCGAGAAAGGACGCGGTGAATGGCCACCTAGTGGCGCTTTAAAATGAAAAAGCAACAACATGAGAGCGGCTATAGGCGAACGTATGTCGCGTGCTTTTTCACAGCACGCGCACGAGACAGTCGTACCATACGACAGAAAACCTCCATCCGAACAACTTTGCCTTTGGGACCACTGCTGTCAATCAACTCGTCCGTTGAATATCAAAGTTTGTGGGAAAAACCACATTCGGCAAACCGGTCGCAGGTTTCGACAACCTCGATGAAAACAGACGCAGTTCAGTTCTCTGAACTCTCCGGGTCACTGGCTGACACAGCAGAAAGAGACAGAAACATAACAAAACTGGTGCAACTTCACCCTTTGGGGCAGTGGGCGGCGCCACAAGCGTCAAGAACCGCACGCTTTTTCCCTCCACGCTATCTGCTTTTAACCAGTGTGTACAGGGGAGAGCGCGAACGCAGTCCCCCACTACCATAAATTATGCAGTCGAGATTCCCACATTTGGGGAATTCGCAGGGGTCAGCACAACCGGAGTGCAATGGCCGAGCCTCGCCCTGGGTGAACCACCTTCCTGATCATGGTGTCTCCCCTGCCAGGTAAGTATGAGTTGCCTGGCCTCCAGGCAGAGGCGCCCTATCCCCCTTCGCCATCCTCAAACACGGTGACCTTCCCCTCCCCCAAGAAAAGGAAGGACGGGGCACCTTCCATTGCTTGACTGCTGCGTGCGTGCGTGACCTTGATTTGAATCAGGTGTCCCTAATCCATCCAACACAAACCCCCGATTCGACTCATCAGCTCGTTGGTAAAGACTCTCAAATAAGAGGGACATCAAAAAACGTGCTGTGACGGTGATGAGTCAGCCGGCCGGCAACCGACGCTTTTGTTCTTCTTTTTTCCCTATGCTCATATGACCGCAGCTTGCTGCTTTCTCTGTGGCACGGTCATCGTCAACGGTCACCTCATCATCATTCTGTATGCGCTTCCTGCGTATTTCTGTATTCTCTGACAAAATTCCAGTGGTGTTGTTGGTTCTTCTATTAGTCACAACAATTCGCAGTCCCCAAAAAGGGGAAGCACACCGTTCCTGGAGGCACTGCAATACCAGGTCGATGCGTGGAGTGGACGGAGCAAGCCCCGGTTCCGGCTCCATGTGCCAAAAATCAATTTAATATGCAGTCCCCGGATAGGGGACGTATCAGATATTAAACTGATAAGAACAGATACTACACTTGATCTTAGCCAAAAGGCCGAGAAGCGATGACACAATGACGCAGCGGCAGGGGAGCCGGCAAAGGCGACGCCCATCTGGGAAGCGGTGAGGGGGGGGAGGGTTGGCAAAGGCCGTACGTCGTAGAGACCTGAAACTTTGAGGGATGGTACTAGCCACTCGCTCTACAACATCACCAAGGCTGGCCCCCCGATGGGCCCGGCGGTGGCGCTACAGCCACCGAAAGTACGAAATGGCTCGTAGCTCCCAAACCGCACGCCGCAGAACCAAGTGTCTTATATCATCGGAATCCTTGGCTCGAGCCGAGCGAGACGCATGCCTCGGATTCGAAGGTTGCGCTGGCGAAATTTTCGGGTATTTGGGATTTTGTGAAAAACCTACTTTTGCACACTAGTCCTAGGTCTTTTGCCCGATCTGGCCCAAACCAGTGCAGAAAGATTCTCTGGAGTCTGACTGTCCGTCCAGATCGGAAAAAAAGTGGGAATTTCGATTCAGCTTGGCGGCGGCAGGCCGAAACCTACGGGCTGGGCGAGGCGGGGTCTGCTAGAACGGCTATAGCTCTTGGACGGAACGAGACAATTTCACCCAAGCCGGTACACCCGTGCACGGGCTCAGTCTGGGGTCAGGCGAGAAAGGACGCGGTGAATGGCCACCTAGTGGCGCTTTAAAATGAAAAAGCAACAACATGAGAGCGGCTATAGGCGAACGTATGTCGCGTGCTTTTTCACAGCACGCGCACGAGACAGTCGTACCATACGACAGAAAACCTCCATCCGAACAACTTTGCCTTTGGGACCACTGCTGTCAATCAACTCGTCCGTTGAATATCAAAGTTTTCGGAAAAACCACATTCGGCAAACCGGTCGCAGGTTTCGACAACCTCGATGAAAACAGACGCAGTTCAGTTCTCTGAACTCTCCGGGTCACTGGCTGACACAGCAGAAAGAGACAGAAACATAACAAAACTGGTGCAACTTCACCCTTTGGGGCAGTGGGCGGCGCCACAAGCGTCAAGAACCGCACGCTTTTTCCCTCCACGCTATCTGCTTTTAACCAGTGTGTACAGGGGAGAGCGCGAACGCAGTCCCCCACTACCATAAATTATGCAGTCGAGATTCCCACATTTGGGGAATTCGCAGGGGTCAGCACAACCGGAGTGCAATGGCCGAGCCTCGCCCTGGGTGAACCACCTTCCTGATCATGGTGTCTCCCCTGCCAGGTAAGTATGAGTAGCCTGGCCTCCAGGCAGAGGCGCCCTATCCCCCTTCGCCATCCTCAAACACGGTGACCTTCCCCTCCCCCAAGAAAAGGAAGGACGGGGCACCTTCCATTGCTTGACTGCTGCGTGCGTGCGTGCCTGACCTTGATTTGAATCAGGTGTCCCTAATCCATCCAACACAAACCCCTGATTCGACTCATCAGCTCGTTGGTAAAGACTCTCAAATAAGAGGGACATCAAAAAACGTGCTGTGACGGTGATGAGTCAGCCGGCCGGCAACCGACGCTTTTGTTCTTCTTTTTTCCCTATGCTCATATGACCGCAGCTTGCTGCTTTCTCTGTGGCACGGTCATCGTCAACGGTCACCTCATCGTCATTCTGTATGCGCTTCCTGCGTATTTCTGTATTCTCTGACAAAATTCCAGTGGTGTTGTTGGTTCTTCTATTAGTCACAACAATTCGCAGTCCCCAAAAAGGGGAAGCACACCGTTCCTGGAGGCACTGCAATACCAGGTCGATGCGTGGAGTGGACGGAGCAAGCCCCGGTTCCGGCTCCATGTGCCAAAAATCAATTTAATATGCAGTCCCCGGATAGGGGACGTATCAGATATTAAACTGATAAGAACAGATACTACACTTGATCTTAGCCAAAAGGCCGAGAAGCGATGACACAATGACGCAGCGGCAGGGGAGCCGGCAAAGGCGACGCCCATCTGGGAAGCGGGGAGGGGGGGGAGGGTTGGCAAAGGCCGTACGTCGTAGAGACCTGAAACTTTGAGGGATGGTACTAGCCACTCGCTCTACAACATCACCAAGGCTGGCCCCCCGATGGGCCCGGCGGTGGCGCTACAGCCACAGAAAGTACGAAATGGCTCGTAGCTCCCAAACCGCACGCCGCAGAACCAAGTGTCTTATATCATCGGAATCCTTGGCTCGAGCCGAGCGAGACGCATGCCTCGGATTCGAAGGTTGCGCTGGCGAAATTTTCGGGTATTTGGGATTTTGTGAAAAACCTACTTTTGCACACTAGTCCTAGGTCTTTTGCCCGATCTGGCCCAAACCAGTGCAGAAAGATTCTCTGGAGTCTGACTGTCCGTCCAGATTGGAAAAAAAGTGGGAATTTCGATTCAGCTTGGCGGCGGCAGGCCGAAACCTACGGGCTGGGCGAGGCGGGGTCTGCTAGAACGGCTATAGCTCTTGGACGGAACGAGACAATTTCACCCAAGCCGGTACACCCGTGCACGGGCTCAGTCTGGGGTCAGGCGAGAAAGGACGCGGTGAATGGCCACCTAGTGGCGCTTTAAAATGAAAAAGCAACAACATGAGAGCGGCTATAGGCGAACGTATGTCGCGTGCTTTTTCACAGCACGCGCACGAGACAGTCGTACCATACGACAGAAAACCTCCATCCGAACAACTTTGCCTTTGGGACCACTGCTGTCAATCAACTCGTCCGTTGAATATCAAAGTTTGTGGGAAAAACCACATTCGGCAAACCGGTCGCAGGTTTCGACAACCTCGATGAAAACAGACGCAGTTCAGTTCTCTGAACTCTCCGGGTCACTGGCTGACACAGCAGAAAGAGACAGAAACATAACAAAACTGGTGCAACTTCACCCTTTGGGGCAGTGGGCGGCGCCACAAGCGTCAAGAACCGCACGCTTTTTCCCTCCACGCTATCTGCTTTTAACCAGTGTGTACAGGGGAGAGCGCGAACGCAGTCCCCCACTACCATAAATTATGCAGTCGAGATTCCCACATTTGGGGAATTCGCAGGGGTCAGCACAACCGGAGTGCAATGGCCGAGCCTCGCCCTGGGTGAACCACCTTCCTGATCATGGTGTCTCCCCTGCCAGGTAAGTATGAGTTGCCTGGCCTCCAGGCAGAGGCGCCCTATCCCCCTTCGCCATCCTCAAACACGGTGACCTTCCCCTCCCCCAAGAAAAGGAAGGACGGGGCACCTTCCATTGCTTGACTGCTGCGTGCGTGCGTGCCTGACCTTGATTTGAATCAGGTGTCCCTAATCCATCCAACACAAACCCCTGATTCGACTCATCAGCTCGTTGGTAAAGACTCTCAAATAAGAGGGACATCAAAAAACGTGCTGTGACGGTGATGAGTCAGCCGGCCGGCAACCGACGCTTTTGTTCTTCTTTTTTCCCTATGCTCATATGACCGCAGCTTGCTGCTTTCTCTGTGGCACGGTCATCGTCAACGGTCACCTCATCGTCATTCTGTATGCGCTTCCTGCGTATTTCTGTATTCTCTGACAAAATTCCAGTGGTGTTGTTGGTTCTTCTATTAGTCACAACAATTCGCAGTCCCCAAAAAGGGGAAGCACACCGTTCCTGGAGGCACTGCAATACCAGGTCGATGCGTGGAGTGGACGGAGCAAGCCCCGGTTCCGGCTCCATGTGCCAAAAATCAATTTAATATGCAGTCCCCGGATAGGGGACGTATCAGATATTAAACTGATAAGAACAGATACTACACTTGATCTTAGCCAAAAGGCCGAGAAGCGATGACACAATGACGCAGCGGCAGGGGAGCCGGCAAAGGCGACGCCCATCTGGGAAGCGGTGAGGGGGGGGAGGGTTGGCAAAGGCCGTACGTCGTAGAGACCTGAAACTTTGAGGGATGGTACTAGCCACTCGCTCTACAACATCACCAAGGCTGGCCCCCCGATGGGCCCGGCGGTGGCGCTACAGCCACCGAAAGTACGAAATGGCTCGTAGCTCCCAAACCGCACGCCGCAGAACCAAGTGTCTTATATCATCGGAATCCTTGGCTCGAGCCGAGCGAGACGCATGCCTCGGATTCGAAGGTTGCGCTGGCGAAATTTTCGGGTATTTGGGATTTTGTGAAAAACCTACTTTTGCACACTAGTCCTAGGTCTTTTGCCCGATCTGGCCCAAACCAGTGCAGAAAGATTCTCTGGAGTCTGACTGTCCGTCCAGATCGGAAAAAAAGTGGGAATTTCGATTCAGCTTGGCGGCGGCAGGCCGAAACCTACGGGCTGGGCGAGGCGGGGTCTGCTAGAACGGCTATAGCTCTTGGACGGAACGAGACAATTTCACCCAAGCCGGTACACCCGTGCACGGGCTCAGTCTGGGGTCAGGCGAGAAAGGACGCGGTGAATGGCCACCTAGTGGCGCTTTAAAATGAAAAAGCAACAACATGAGAGCGGCTATAGGCGAACGTATGTCGCGTGCTTTTTCACAGCACGCGCACGAGACAGTCGTACCATACGACAGAAAACCTCCATCCGAACAACTTTGCCTTTGGGACCACTGCTGTCAATCAACTCGTCCGTTGAATATCAAAGTTTGTGGGAAAAACCACATTCGGCAAACCGGTCGCAGGTTTCGACAACCTCGATGAAAACAGACGCAGTTCAGTTCTCTGAACTCTCCGGGTCACTGGCTGACACAGCAGAAAGAGACAGAAACATAACAAAACTGGTGCAACTTCACCCTTTGGGGCAGTGGGCGGCGCCACAAGCGTCAAGAACCGCACGCTTTTTCCCTCCACGCTATCTGCTTTTAACCAGTGTGTACAGGGGAGAGCGCGAACGCAGTCCCCCACTACCATAAATTATGCAGTCGAGATTCCCACATTTGGGGAATTCGCAGGGGTCAGCACAACCGGAGTGCAATGGCCGAGCCTCGCCCTGGGTGAACCACCTTCCTGATCATGGTGTCTCCCCTGCCAGGTAAGTATGAGTTGCCTGGCCTCCAGGCAGAGGCGCCCTATCCCCCTTCGCCATCCTCAAACACGGTGACCTTCCCCTCTCCCAAGAAAAGGAAGGACGGGGCACCTTCCATTGCTTGACTGCTGCGTGCGTGCGTGCCTGACCTTGATTTGAATCAGGTGTCCCTAATCCATCCAACACAAACCCCCGATTCGACTCATCAGCTCGTTGGTAAAGACTCTCAAATAAGAGGGACATCAAAAAACGTGCTGTGACGGTGATGAGTCAGCCGGCCGGCAACCGACGCTTTTGTTCTTCTTTTTTCCCTATGCTCATATGACCGCAGCTTGCTGCTTTCTCTGTGGCACGGTCATCGTCAACGGTCACCTCATCATCATTCTGTATGCGCTTCCTGCGTATTTCTGTATTCTCTGACAAAATTCCAGTGGTGTTGTTGGTTCTTCTATTAGTCACAACAATTCGCAGTCCCCAAAAAGGGGAAGCACACCGTTCCTGGAGGCACTGCAATACCAGGTCGATGCGTGGAGTGGACGGAGCAAGCCCCGGTTCCGGCTCCATGTGCCAAAAATCAATTTAATATGCAGTCCCCGGATAGGGGACGTATCAGATATTAAACTGATAAGAACAGATACTACACTTGATCTTAGCCAAAAGGCCGAGAAGCGATGACACAATGACGCAGCGGCAGGGGAGCCGGCAAAGGCGACGCCCATCTGGGAAGCGGTGAGGGGGGGGAGGGTTGGCAAAGGCCGTACGTCGTAGAGACCTGAAACTTTGAGGGATGGTACTAGCCACTCGCTCTACAACATCACCAAGGCTGGCCCCCCGATGGGCCCGGCGGTGGCGCTACAGCCACCGAAAGTACGAAATGGCTCGTAGCTCCCAAACCGCACGCCGCAGAACCAAGTGTCTTATATCATCGGAATCCTTGGCTCGAGCCGAGCGAGACGCATGCCTCGGATTCGAAGGTTGCGCTGGCGAAATTTTCGGGTATTTGGGATTTTGTGAAAAACCTACTTTTGCACACTAGTCCTAGGTCTTTTGCCCGATCTGGCCCAAACCAGTGCAGAAAGATTCTCTGGAGTCTGACTGTCCGTCCAGATCGGAAAAAAAGTGGGAATTTCGATTCAGCTTGGCGGCGGCAGGCCGAAACCTACGGGCTGGGCGAGGCGGGGTCTGCTAGAACGGCTATAGCTCTTGGACGGAACGAGACAATTTCACCCAAGCCGGTACACCCGTGCACGGGCTCAGTCTGGGGTCAGGCGAGAAAGGACGCGGTGAATGGCCACCTAGTGGCGCTTTAAAATGAAAAAGCAACAACATGAGAGCGGCTATAGGCGAACGTATGTCGCGTGCTTTTTCACAGCACGCGCACGAGACAGTCGTACCATACGACAGAAAACCTCCATCCGAACAACTTTGCCTTTGGGACCACTGCTGTCAATCAACTCGTCCGTTGAATATCAAAGTTTGTGGGAAAAACCACATTCGGCAAACCGGTCGCAGGTTTCGACAACCTCGATGAAAACAGACGCAGTTCAGTTCTCTGAACTCTCCGGGTCACTGGCTGACACAGCAGAAAGAGACAGAAACATAACAAAACTGGTGCAACTTCACCCTTTGGGGCAGTGGGCGGCGCCACAAGCGTCAAGAACCGCACGCTTTTTCCCTCCACGCTATCTGCTTTTAACCAGTGTGTACAGGGGAGAGCGCGAACGCAGTCCCCCACTACCATAAATTATGCAGTCGAGATTCCCACATTTGGGGAATTCGCAGGGGTCAGCACAACCGGAGTGCAATGGCCGAGCCTCGCCCTGGGTGAACCACCTTCCTGATCATGGTGTCTCCCCTGCCAGGTAAGTATGAGTTGCCTGGCCTCCAGGCAGAGGCGCCCTATCCCCCTTCGCCATCCTCAAACACGGTGACCTTCCCCTCCCCCAAGAAAAGGAAGGACGGGGCACCTTCCATTGCTTGACTGCTGCGTGCGTGCGTGCCTGACCTTGATTTGAATCAGGTGTCCCTAATCCATCCAACACAAACCCCCGATTCGACTCATCAGCTCGTTGGTAAAGACTCTCAAATAAGAGGGACATCAAAAAACGTGCTGTGACGGTGATGAGTCAGCCGGCCGGCAACCGACGCTTTTGTTCTTCTTTTTTCCCTATGCTCATATGACCGCAGCTTGCTGCTTTCTCTGTGGCACGGTCATCGTCAACGGTCACCTCATCATCATTCTGTATGCGCTTCCTGCGTATTTCTGTATTCTCTGACAAAATTCCAGTGGTGTTGTTGGTTCTTCTATTAGTCACAACAATTCGCAGTCCCCAAAAAGGGGAAGCACACCGTTCCTGGAGGCACTGCAATACCAGGTCGATGCGTGGAGTGGACGGAGCAAGCCCCGGTTCCGGCTCCATGTGCCAAAAATCAATTTAATATGCAGTCCCCGGATAGGGGACGTATCAGATATTAAACTGATAAGAACAGATACTACACTTGATCTTAGCCAAAAGGCCGAGAAGCGATGACACAATGACGCAGCGGCAGGGGAGCCGGCAAAGGCGACGCCCATCTGGGAAGCGGTGAGGGGGGGGAGGGTTGGCAAAGGCCGTACGTCGTAGAGACCTGAAACTTTGAGGGATGGTACTAGCCACTCGCTCTACAACATCACCAAGGCTGGCCCCCCGATGGGCCCGGCGGTGGCGCTACAGCCACCGAAAGTACGAAATGGCTCGTAGCTCCCAAACCGCACGCCGCAGAACCAAGTGTCTTATATCATCGGAATCCTTGGCTCGAGCCGAGCGAGACGCATGCCTCGGATTCGAAGGTTGCGCTGGCGAAATTTTCGCTTATTTGGGATTTTGTGAAAAACCTACTTTTGCACACTAGTCCTAGGTCTTTTGCCCGATCTGGCCCAAACCAGTGCAGAAAGATTCTCTGGAGTCTGACTGTCCGTCCAGATCGGAAAAAAAGTGGGAATTTCGATTCAGCTTGGCGGCGGCAGGCCGAAACCTACGGGCTGGGCGAGGCGGGGTCTGCTAGAACGGCTATAGCTCTTGGACGGAACGAGACAATTTCACCCAAGCCGGTACACCCGTGCACGGGCTCAGTCTGGGGTCAGGCGAGAAAGGACGCGGTGAATGGCCACCTAGTGGCGCTTTAAAATGAAAAAGCAACAACATGAGAGCGGCTATAGGCGAACGTATGTCGCGTGCTTTTTCACAGCACGCGCACGAGACAGTCGTACCATACGACAGAAAACCTCCATCCGAACAACTTTGCCTTTGGGACCACTGCTGTCAATCAACTCGTCCGTTGAATATCAAAGTTTGTGGGAAAAACCACATTCGGCAAACCGGTCGCAGGTTTCGACAACCTCGATGAAAACAGACGCAGTTCAGTTCTCTGAACTCTCCGGGTCACTGGCTGACACAGCAGAAAGAGACAGAAACATAACAAAACTGGTGCAACTTCACCCTTTGGGGCAGTGGGCGGCGCCACAAGCGTCAAGAACCGCACGCTTTTTCCCTCCACGCTATCTGCTTTTAACCAGTGTGTACAGGGGAGAGCGCGAACGCAGTCCCCCACTACCATAAATTATGCAGTCGAGATTCCCACATTTGGGGAATTCGCAGGGGTCAGCACAACCGGAGTGCAATGGCCGAGCCTCGCCCTGGGTGAACCACCTTCCTGATCATGGTGTCTCCCCTGCCAGGTAAGTATGAGTTGCCTGGCCTCCAGGCAGAGGCGCCCTATCCCCCTTCGCCATCCTCAAACACGGTGACCTTCCCCTCCCCCAAGAAAAGGAAGGACGGGGCACCTTCCATTGCTTGACTGCTGCGTGCGTGCGTGCCTGACCTTGATTTGAATCAGGTGTCCCTAATCCATCCAACACAAACCCCTGATTCGACTCATCAGCTCGTTGGTAAAGACTCTCAAATAAGAGGGACATCAAAAAACGTGCTGTGACGGTGATGAGTCAGCCGGCCGGCAACCGACGCTTTTGTTCTTCTTTTTTCCCTATGCTCATATGACCGCAGCTTGCTGCTTTCTCTGTGGCACGGTCATCGTCAACGGTCACCTCATCGTCATTCTGTATGCGCTTCCTGCGTATTTCTGTATTCTCTGACAAAATTCCAGTGGTGTTGTTGGTTCTTCTATTAGTCACAACAATTCGCAGTCCCCAAAAAGGGGAAGCACACCGTTCCTGGAGGCACTGCAATACCAGGTCGATGCGTGGAGTGGACGGAGCAAGCCCCGGTTCCGGCTCCATGTGCCAAAAATCAATTTAATATGCAGTCCCCGGATAGGGGACGTATCAGATATTAAACTGATAAGAACAGATACTACACTTGATCTTAGCCAAAAGGCCGAGAAGCGATGACACAATGACGCAGCGGCAGGGGAGCCGGCAAAGGCGACGCCCATCTGGGAAGCGGTGAGGGGGGGGAGGGTTGGCAAAGGCCGTACGTCGTAGAGACCTGAAACTTTGAGGGATGGTACTAGCCACTCGCTCTACAACATCACCAAGGCTGGCCCCCCGATGGGCCCGGCGGTGGCGCTACAGCCACCGAAAGTACGAAATGGCTCGTAGCTCCCAAACCGCACGCCGCAGAACCAAGTGTCTTATATCATCGGAATCCTTGGCTCGAGCCGAGCGAGACGCATGCCTCGGATTCGAAGGTTGCGCTGGCGAAATTTTCGGGTATTTGGGATTTTGTGAAAAACCTACTTTTGCACACTAGTCCTAGGTCTTTTGCCCGATCTGGCCCAAACCAGTGCAGAAAGATTCTCTGGAGTCTGACTGTCCGTCCAGATCGGAAAAAAAGTGGGAATTTCGATTCAGCTTGGCGGCGGCAGGCCGAAACCTACGGGCTGGGCGAGGCGGGGTCTGCTAGAACGGCTATAGCTCTTGGACGGAACGAGACAATTTCACCCAAGCCGGTACACCCGTGCACGGGCTCAGTCTGGGGTCAGGCGAGAAAGGACGCGGTGAATGGCCACCTAGTGGCGCTTTAAAATGAAAAAGCAACAACATGAGAGCGGCTATAGGCGAACGTATGTCGCGTGCTTTTTCACAGCACGCGCACGAGACAGTCGTACCATACGACAGAAAACCTCCATCCGAACAACTTTGCCTTTGGGACCACTGCTGTCAATCAACTCGTCCGTTGAATATCAAAGTTTGTGGGAAAAACCACATTCGGCAAACCGGTCGCAGGTTTCGACAACCTCGATGAAAACAGACGCAGTTCAGTTCTCTGAACTCTCCGGGTCACTGGCTGACACAGCAGAAAGAGACAGAAACATAACAAAACTGGTGCAACTTCACCCTTTGGGGCAGTGGGCGGCGCCACAAGCGTCAAGAACCGCACGCTTTTTCCCTCCACGCTATCTGCTTTTAACCAGTGTGTACAGGGGAGAGCGCGAACGCAGTCCCCCACTACCATATATTATGCAGTCGAGATTCCCACATATGGGGAATTCGCAGGGGTCAGCACAACCGGAGTGCAATGGCCGAGCCTCGCCCTGGGTGAACCACCTTCCTGATCATGGTGTCTCCCCTGCCAGGTAAGTATGAGTTGCCTGGCCTCCAGGCAGAGGCGCCCTATCCCCCTTCGCCATCCTCAAACACGGTGACCTTCCCCTCCCCCAAGAAAAGGAAGGACGGGGCACCTTCCATTGCTTGACTGCTGCGTGCGTGCGTGCCTGACCTTGATTTGAATCAGGTGTCCCTAATCCATCCAACACAAACCCCTGATTCGACTCATCAGCTCGTTGGTAAAGACTCTCAAATAAGAGGGACATCAAAAAACGTGCTGTGACGGTGATGAGTCAGCCGGCCGGCAACCGACGCTTTTGTTCTTCTTTTTTCCCTATGCTCATATGACCGCAGCTTGCTGCTTTCTCTGTGGCACGGTCATCGTCAACGGTCACCTCATCGTCATTCTGTATGCGCTTCCTGCGTATTTCTGTATTCTCTGACAAAATTCCAGTGGTGTTGTTGGTTCTTCTATTAGTCACAACAATTCGCAGTCCCCAAAAAGGGGAAGCACACCGTTCCTGGAGGCACTGCAATACCAGGTCGATGCGTGGAGTGGACGGAGCAAGCCCCGGTTCCGGCTCCATGTGCCAAAAATCAATTTAATATGCAGTCCCCGGATAGGGGACGTATCAGATATTAAACTGATAAGAACAGATACTACACTTGATCTTAGCCAAAAGGCCGAGAAGCGATGACACAATGACGCAGCGGCAGGGCAGCCGGCAAAGGCGACGCCCATCTGGGAAGCGGGGAGGGGGGGGAGGGTTGGCAAAGGCCGTACGTCGTAGAGACCTGAAACTTTGAGGGATGGTACTAGCCACTCGCTCTACAACATCACCAAGGCTGGCCCCCCGATGGGCCCGGCGGTGGCGCTACAGCCACCGAAAGTACGAAATGGCTCGTAGCTCCCAAACCGCACGCCGCAGAACCAAGTGTCTTATATCATCGGAATCCTTGGCTCGAGCCGAGCGAGACGCATGCCTCGGATTCGAAGGTTGCGCTGGCGAAATTTTCGGGTATTTGGGATTTTGTGAAAAACCTACTTTTGCACACTAGTCCTAGGTCTTTTGCCCGATCTGGCCCAAACCAGTGCAGAAAGATTCTCTGGAGTCTGACTGTCCGTCCAGATCGGAAAAAAAGTGGGAATTTCGATTCAGCTTGGCGGCGGCAGGCCGAAA
This sequence comes from Pseudorasbora parva, assembly GCF_024679245.1. Classification (NCBI taxonomy): domain Eukaryota; kingdom Metazoa; phylum Chordata; class Actinopteri; order Cypriniformes; family Gobionidae; genus Pseudorasbora; species Pseudorasbora parva. The sequence goes on along the minus strand of NW_027125104.1, from coordinate 383,543 downwards.
CCTACGGGCTGGGCGAGGCGGGGTCTGCTAGAACGGCTATAGCTCTTGGACGGAACGAGACAATTTCACCCAAGCCGGTACACCCGTGCACGGGCTCAGTCTGGGGTCAGGCGAGAAAGGACGCGGTGAATGGCCACCTAGTGGCGCTTTAAAATGAAAAAGCAACAACATGAGAGCGGCTATAGGCGAACGTATGTCGCGTGCTTTTTCACAGCACGCGCACGAGACAGTCGTACCATACGACAGAAAACCTCCATCCGAACAACTTTGCCTTTGGGACCACTGCTGTCAATCAACTCGTCCGTTGAATATCAAAGTTTGTGGGAAAAACCACATTCGGCAAACCGGTCGCAGGTTTCGACAACCTCGATGAAAACAGACGCAGTTCAGTTCTCTGAACTCTCCGGGTCACTGGCTGACACAGCAGAAAGAGACAGAAACATAACAAAACTGGTGCAACTTCACCCTTTGGGGCAGTGGGCGGCGCCACAAGCGTCAAGAACCGCACGCTTTTTCCCTCCACGCTATCTGCTTTTAACCAGTGTGTACAGGGGAGAGCGCGAACGCAGTCCCCCACTACCATAAATTATGCAGTCGAGATTCCCACATTTGGGGAATTCGCAGGGGTCAGCACAACCGGAGTGCAATGGCCGAGCCTCGCCCTGGGTGAACCACCTTCCTGATCATGGTGTCTCCCCTGCCAGGTAAGTATGAGTTGCCTGGCCTCCAGGCAGAGGCGCCCTATCCCCCTTCGCCATCCTCAAACACGGTGACCTTCCCCTCCCCCAAGAAAAGGAAGGACGGGGCACCTTCCATTGCTTGACTGCTGCGTGCGTGCGTGCCTGACCTTGATTTGAATCAGGTGTCCCTAATCCATCCAACACAAACCCCTGATTCGACTCATCAGCTCGTTGGTAAAGACTCTCAAATAAGAGGGACATCAAAAAACGTGCTGTGACGGTGATGAGTCAGCCGGCCGGCAACCGACGCTTTTGTTCTTCTTTTTTCCCTATGCTCATATGACCGCAGCTTGCTGCTTTCTCTGTGGCACGGTCATCGTCAACGGTCACCTCATCGTCATTCTGTATGCGCTTCCTGCGTATTTCTGTATTCTCTGACAAAATTCCAGTGGTGTTGTTGGTTCTTCTATTAGTCACAACAATTCGCAGTCCCCAAAAAGGGGAAGCACACCGTTCCTGGAGGCACTGCAATACCAGGTCGATGCGTGGAGTGGACGGAGCAAGCCCCGGTTCCGGCTCCATGTGCCAAAAATCAATTTAATATGCAGTCCCCGGATAGGGGACGTATCAGATATTAAACTGATAAGAACAGATACTACACTTGATCTTAGCCAAAAGGCCGAGAAGCGATGACACAATGACGCAGCGGCAGGGGAGCCGGCAAAGGCGACGCCCATCTGGGAAGCGGTGAGGGGGGGGAGGGTTGGCAAAGGCCGTACGTCGTAGAGACCTGAAACTTTGAGGGATGGTACTAGCCACTCGCTCTACAACATCACCAAGGCTGGCCCCCCGATGGGCCCGGCGGTGGCGCTACAGCCACCGAAAGTACGAAATGGCTCGTAGCTCCCAAACCGCACGCCGCAGAACCAAGTGTCTTATATCATCGGAATCCTTGGCTCGAGCCGAGCGAGACGCATGCCTCGGATTCGAAGGTTGCGCTGGCGAAATTTTCGGGTATTTGGGATTTTGTGAAAAACCTACTTTTGCACACTAGTCCTAGGTCTTTTGCCCGATCTGGCCCAAACCAGTGCAGAAAGATTCTCTGGAGTCTGACTGTCCGTCCAGATCGGAAAAAAAGTGGGAATTTCGATTCAGCTTGGCGGCGGCAGGCCGAAACCTACGGGCTGGGCGAGGCGGGGTCTGCTAGAACGGCTATAGCTCTTGGACGGAACGAGACAATTTCACCCAAGCCGGTACACCCGTGCACGGGCTCAGTCTGGGGTCAGGCGAGAAAGGACGCGGTGAATGGCCACCTAGTGGCGCTTTAAAATGAAAAAGCAACAACATGAGAGCGGCTATAGGCGAACGTATGTCGCGTGCTTTTTCACAGCACGCGCACGAGACAGTCGTACCATACGACAGAAAACCTCCATCCGAACAACTTTGCCTTTGGGACCACTGCTGTCAATCAACTCGTCCGTTGAATATCAAAGTTTGTGGGAAAAACCACATTCGGCAAACCGGTCGCAGGTTTCGACAACCTCGATGAAAACAGACGCAGTTCAGTTCTCTGAACTCTCCGGGTCACTGGCTGACACAGCAGAAAGAGACAGAAACATAACAAAACTGGTGCAACTTCACCCTTTGGGGCAGTGGGCGGCGCCACAAGCGTCAAGAACCGCACGCTTTTTCCCTCCACGCTATCTGCTTTTAACCAGTGTGTACAGGGGAGAGCGCGAACGCAGTCCCCCACTACCATAAATTATGCAGTCGAGATTCCCACATTTGGGGAATTCGCAGGGGTCAGCACAACCGGAGTGCAATGGCCGAGCCTCGCCCTGGGTGAACCACCTTCCTGATCATGGTGTCTCCCCTGCCAGGTAAGTATGAGTTGCCTGGCCTCCAGGCAGAGGCGCCCTATCCCCCTTCGCCATCCTCAAACACGGTGACCTTCCCCTCCCCCAAGAAAAGGAAGGACGGGGCACCTTCCATTGCTTGACTGCTGCGTGCGTGCGTGCCTGACCTTGATTTGAATCAGGTGTCCCTAATCCATCCAACACAAACCCCTGATTCGACTCATCAGCTCGTTGGTAAAGACTCTCAAATAAGAGGGACATCAAAAAACGTGCTGTGACGGTGATGAGTCAGCCGGCCGGCAACCGACGCTTTTGTTCTTCTTTTTTCCCTATGCTCATATGACCGCAGCTTGCTGCTTTCTCTGTGGCACGGTCATCGTCAACGGTCACCTCATCGTCATTCTGTATGCGCTTCCTGCGTATTTCTGTATTCTCTGACAAAATTCCAGTGGTGTTGTTGGTTCTTCTATTAGTCACAACAATTCGCAGTCCCCAAAAAGGGGAAGCACACCGTTCCTGGAGGCACTGCAATACCAGGTCGATGCGTGGAGTGGACGGAGCAAGCCCCGGTTCCGGCTCCATGTGCCAAAAATCAATTTAATATGCAGTCCCCGGATAGGGGACGTATCAGATATTAAACTGATAAGAACAGATACTACACTTGATCTTAGCCAAAAGGCCGAGAAGCGATGACACAATGACGCAGCGGCAGGGGAGCCGGCAAAGGCGACGCCCATCTGGGAAGCTGTGAGGGGGGGGAGGGTTGGCAAAGGCCGTACGTCGTAGAGACCTGAAACTTTGAGGGATGGTACTAGCCACTCGCTCTACAACATCACCAAGGCTGGCCCCCCGATGGGCCCGGCGGTGGCGCTACAGCCACCGAAAGTACGAAATGGCTCGTAGCTCCCAAACCGCACGCCGCAGAACCAAGTGTCTTATATCATCGGAATCCTTGGCTCGAGCCGAGCGAGACGCATGCCTCGGATTCGAAGGTTGCGCTGGCGAAATTTTCGGGTATTTGGGATTTTGTGAAAAACCTACTTTTGCACACTAGTCCTAGGTCTTTTGCCCGATCTGGCCCAAACCAGTGCAGAAAGATTCTCTGGAGTCTGACTGTCCGTCCAGATCGGAAAAAAAGTGGGAATTTCGATTCAGCTTGGCGGCGGCAGGCCGAAACCTACGGGCTGGGCGAGGCGGGGTCTGCTAGAACGGCTATAGCTCTTGGACGGAACGAGACAATTTCACCCAAGCCGGTACACCCGTGCACGGGCTCAGTCTGGGGTCAGGCGAGAAAGGACGCGGTGAATGGCCACCTAGTGGCGCTTTAAAATGAAAAAGCAACAACATGAGAGCGGCTATAGGCGAACGTATGTCGCGTGCTTTTTCACAGCACGCGCACGAGACAGTCGTACCATACGACAGAAAACCTCCATCCGAACAACTTTGCCTTTGGGACCACTGCTGTCAATCAACTCGTCCGTTGAATATCAAAGTTTGTGGGAAAAACCACATTCGGCAAACCGGTCGCAGGTTTCGACAACCTCGATGAAAACAGACGCAGTTCAGTTCTCTGAACTCTCCGGGTCACTGGCTGACACAGCAGAAAGAGACAGAAACATAACAAAACTGGTGCAACTTCACCCTTTGGGGCAGTGGGCGGCGCCACAAGCGTCAAGAACCGCACGCTTTTTCCCTCCACGCTATCTGCTTTTAACCAGTGTGTACAGGGGAGAGCGCGAACGCAGTCCCCCACTACCATAAATTATGCAGTCGAGATTCCCACATTTGGGGAATTCGCAGGGGTCAGCACAACCGGAGTGCAATGGCCGAGCCTCGCCCTGGGTGAACCACCTTCCTGATCATGGTGTCTCCCCTGCCAGGTAAGTATGAGTTGCCTGGCCTCCAGGCAGAGGCGCCCTATCCCCCTTCGCCATCCTCAAACACGGTGACCTTCCCCTCCCCCAAGAAAAGGAAGGACGGGGCACCTTCCATTGCTTGACTGCTGCGTGCGTGCGTGCCTGACCTTGATTTGAATCAGGTGTCCCTAATCCATCCAACACAAACCCCCGATTCGACTCATCAGCTCGTTGGTAAAGACTCTCAAATAAGAGGGACATCAAAAAACGTGCTGTGACGGTGATGAGTCAGCCGGCCGGCAACCGACGCTTTTGTTCTTCTTTTTTCCCTATGCTCATATGACCGCAGCTTGCTGCTTTCTCTGTGGCACGGTCATCGTCAACGGTCACCTCATCGTCATTCTGTATGCGCTTCCTGCGTATTTCTGTATTCTCTGACAAAATTCCAGTGGTGTTGTTGGTTCTTCTATTAGTCACAACAATTCGCAGTCCCCAAAAAGGGGAAGCACACCGTTCCTGGAGGCACTGCAATACCAGGTCGATGCATGGAGTGGACGGAGCAAGCCCCGGTTCCGGCTCCATGTGCCAAAAATCAATTTAATATGCAGTCCCCGGATAGGGGACGTATCAGATATTAAACTGATAAGAACAGATACTACACTTGATCTTAGCCAAAAGGCCGAGAAGCGATGACACAATGACGCAGCGGCAGGGGAGCCGGCAAAGGCGACGCCCATCTGGGAAGCGGTGAGGGGGGGGAGGGTTGGCAAAGGCCGTACGTCGTAGAGACCTGAAACTTTGAGGGATGGTACTAGCCACTCGCTCTACAACATCACCAAGGCTGGCCCCCCGATGGGCCCGGCGGTGGCGCTACAGCCACCGAAAGTACGAAATGGCTCGTAGCTCCCAAACCGCACGCCGCAGAACCAAGTGTCTTATATCATCGGAATCCTTGGCTCGAGCCGAGCGAGACGCATGCCTCGGATTCGAAGGTTGCGCTGGCGAAATTTTCGGGTATTTGGGATTTTGTGAAAAACCTACTTTTGCACACTAGTCCTAGGTCTTTTGCCCGATCTGGCCCAAACCAGTGCAGAAAGATTCTCTGGAGTCTGACTGTCCGTCCAGATCGGAAAAAAAGTGGGAATTTCGATTCAGCTTGGCGGCGGCAGGCCGAAACCTACGGGCTGGGCGAGGCGGGGTCTGCTAGAACGGCTATAGCTCTTGGACGGAACGAGACAATTTCACCCAAGCCGGTACACCCGTGCACGGGCTCAGTCTGGGGTCAGGCGAGAAAGGACGCGGTGAATGGCCACCTAGTGGCGCTTTAAAATGAAAAAGCAACAACATGAGAGCGGCTATAGGCGAACGTATGTCGCGTGCTTTTTCACAGCACGCGCACGAGACAGTCGTACCATACGACAGAAAACCTCCATCCGAACAACTTTGCCTTTGGGACCACTGCTGTCAATCAACTCGTCCGTTGAATATCAAAGTTTGTGGGAAAAACCACATTCGGCAAACCGGTCGCAGGTTTCGACAACCTCGATGAAAACAGACGCAGTTCAGTTCTCTGAACTCTCCGGGTCACTGGCTGACACAGCAGAAAGAGACAGAAACATAACAAAACTGGTGCAACTTCACCCTTTGGGGCAGTGGGCGGCGCCACAAGCGTCAAGAACCGCACGCTTTTTCCCTCCACGCTATCTGCTTTTAACCAGTGTGTACAGGGGAGAGCGCGAACGCAGTCCCCCACTACCATAAATTATGCAGTCGAGATTCCCACATTTGGGGAATTCGCAGGGGTCAGCACAACCGGAGTGCAATGGCCGAGCCTCGCCCTGGGTGAACCACCTTCCTGATCATGGTGTCTCCCCTGCCAGGTAAGTATGAGTTGCCTGGCCTCCAGGCAGAGGCGCCCTATCCCCCTTCGCCATCCTCAAACACGGTGACCTTCCCCTCCCCCAAGAAAAGGAAGGACGGGGCACCTTCCATTGCTTGACTGCTGCGTGCGTGCGTGCCTGACCTTGATTTGAATCAGGTGTCCCTAATCCATCCAACACAAACCCCCGATTCGACTCATCAGCTCGTTGGTAAAGACTCTCAAATAAGAGGGACATCAAAAAACGTGCTGTGACGGTGATGAGTCAGCCGGCCGGCAACCGACGCTTTTGTTCTTCTTTTTTCCCTATGCTCATATGACCGCAGCTTGCTGCTTTCTCTGTGGCACGGTCATCGTCAACGGTCACCTCATCATCATTCTGTATGCGCTTCCTGCGTATTTCTGTATTCTCTGACAAAATTCCAGTGGTGTTGTTGGTTCTTCTATTAGTCACAACAATTCGCAGTCCCCAAAAAGGGGAAGCACACCGTTCCTGGAGGCACTGCAATACCAGGTCGATGCGTGGAGTGGACGGAGCAAGCCCCGGTTCCGGCTCCATGTGCCAAAAATCAATTTAATATGCAGTCCCCGGATAGGGGACGTATCAGATATTAAACTGATAAGAACAGATACTACACTTGATCTTAGCCAAAAGGCCGAGAAGCGATGACACAATGACGCAGCGGCAGGGGAGCCGGCAAAGGCGACGCCCATCTGGGAAGCGGTGAGGGGGGGGAGGGTTGGCAAAGGCCGTACGTCGTAGAGACCTGAAACTTTGAGGGATGGTACTAGCCACTCGCTCTACAACATCACCAAGGCTGGCCCCCCGATGGGCCCGGCGGTGGCGCTACAGCCACCGAAAGTACGAAATGGCTCGTAGCTCCCAAACCGCACGCCGCAGAACCAAGTGTCTTATATCATCGGAATCCTTGGCTCGAGCCGAGCGAGACGCATGCCTCGGATTCGAAGGTTGCGCTGGCGAAATTTTCGGGTATTTGGGATTTTGTGAAAAACCTACTTTTGCACACTAGTCCTAGGTCTTTTGCCCGATCTGGCCCAAACCAGTGCAGAAAGATTCTCTGGAGTCTGACTGTCCGTCCAGATCGGAAAAAAAGTGGGAATTTCGATTCAGCTTGGCGGCGGCAGGCCGAAACCTACGGGCTGGGCGAGGCGGGGTCTGCTAGAACGGCTATAGCTCTTGGACGGAACGAGACAATTTCACCCAAGCCGGTACACCCGTGCACGGGCTCAGTCTGGGGTCAGGCGAGAAAGGACGCGGTGAATGGCCACCTAGTGGCGCTTTAAAATGAAAAAGCAACAACATGAGAGCGGCTATAGGCGAACGTATGTCGCGTGCTTTTTCACAGCACGCGCACGAGACAGTCGTACCATACGACAGAAAACCTCCATCCGAACAACTTTGCCTTTGGGACCACTGCTGTCAATCAACTCGTCCGTTGAATATCAAAGTTTGTGGGAAAAACCACATTCGGCAAACCGGTCGCAGGTTTCGACAACCTCGATGAAAACAGACGCAGTTCAGTTCTCTGAACTCTCCGGGTCACTGGCTGACACAGCAGAAAGAGACAGAAACATAACAAAACTGGTGCAACTTCACCCTTTGGGGCAGTGGGCGGCGCCACAAGCGTCAAGAACCGCACGCTTTTTCCCTCCACGCTATCTGCTTTTAACCAGTGTGTACAGGGGAGAGCGCGAACGCAGTCCCCCACTACCATAAATTATGCAGTCGAGATTCCCACATTTGGGGAATTCGCAGGGGTCAGCACAACCGGAGTGCAATGGCCGAGCCTCGCCCTGGGTGAACCACCTTCCTGATCATGGTGTCTCCCCTGCCAGGTAAGTATGAGTTGCCTGGCCTCCAGGCAGAGGCGCCCTATCCCCCTTCGCCATCCTCAAACACGGTGACCTTCCCCTCCCCCAAGAAAAGGAAGGACGGGGCACCTTCCATTGCTTGACTGCTGCGTGCGTGCGTGCCTGACCTTGATTTGAATCAGGTGTCCCTAATCCATCCAACACAAACCCCCGATTCGACTCATCAGCTCGTTGGTAAAGACTCTCAAATAAGAGGGACATCAAAAAACGTGCTGTGACGGTGATGAGTCAGCCGGCCGGCAACCGACGCTTTTGTTCTTCTTTTTTCCCTATGCTCATATGACCGCAGCTTGCTGCTTTCTCTGTGGCACGGTCATCGTCAACGGTCACCTCATCATCATTCTGTATGCGCTTCCTGCGTATTTCTGTATTCTCTGACAAAATTCCAGTGGTGTTGTTGGTTCTTCTATTAGTCACAACAATTCGCAGTCCCCAAAAAGGGGAAGCACACCGTTCCTGGAGGCACTGCAATACCAGGTCGATGCGTGGAGTGGACGGAGCAAGCCCCGGTTCCGGCTCCATGTGCCAAAAATCAATTTAATATGCAGTCCCCGGATAGGGGACGTATCAGATATTAAACTGATAAGAACAGATACTACACTTGATCTTAGCCAAAAGGCCGAGAAGCGATGACACAATGACGCAGCGGCAGGGGAGCCGGCAAAGGCGACGCCCATCTGGGAAGCGGTGAGGGGGGGGAGGGTTGGCAAAGGCCGTACGTCGTAGAGACCTGAAACTTTGAGGGATGGTACTAGCCACTCGCTCTACAACATCACCAAGGCTGGCCCCCCGATGGGCCCGGCGGTGGCGCTACAGCCACCGAAAGTACGAAATGGCTCGTAGCTCCCAAACCGCACGCCGCAGAACCAAGTGTCTTATATCATCGGAATCCTTGGCTCGAGCCGAGCGAGACGCATGCCTCGGATTCGAAGGTTGCGCTGGCGAAATTTTCGGGTATTTGGGATTTTGTGAAAAACCTACTTTTGCACACTAGTCCTAGGTCTTTTGCCCGATCTGGCCCAAACCAGTGCAGAAAGATTCTCTGGAGTCTGACTGTCCGTCCAGATCGGAAAAAAAGTGGGAATTTCGATTCAGCTTGGCGGCGGCAGGCCGAAACCTACGGGCTGGGCGAGGCGGGGTCTGCTAGAACGGCTATAGCTCTTGGACGGAACGAGACAATTTCACCCAAGCCGGTACACCCGTGCACGGGCTCAGTCTGGGGTCAGGCGAGAAAGGACGCGGTGAATGGCCACCTAGTGGCGCTTTAAAATGAAAAAGCAACAACATGAGAGCGGCTATAGGCGAACGTATGTCGCGTGCTTTTTCACAGCACGCGCACGAGACAGTCGTACCATACGACAGAAAACCTCCATCCGAACAACTTTGCCTTTGGGACCACTGCTGTCAATCAACTCGTCCGTTGAATATCAAAGTTTGTGGGAAAAACCACATTCGGCAAACCGGTCGCAGGTTTCGACAACCTCGATGAAAACAGACGCAGTTCAGTTCTCTGAACTCTCCGGGTCACTGGCTGACACAGCAGAAAGAGACAGAAACATAACAAAACTGGTGCAACTTCACCCTTTGGGGCAGTGGGCGGCGCCACAAGCGTCAAGAACCGCACGCTTTTTCCCTCCACGCTATCTGCTTTTAACCAGTGTGTACAGGGGAGAGCGCGAACGCAGTCCCCCACTACCATAAATTATGCAGTCGAGATTCCCACATTTGGGGAATTCGCAGGGGTCAGCACAACCGGAGTGCAATGGCCGAGCCTCGCCCTGGGTGAACCACCTTCCTGATCATGGTGTCTCCCCTGCCAGGTAAGTATGAGTTGCCTGGCCTCCAGGCAGAGGCGCCCTATCCCCCTTCGCCATCCTCAAACACGGTGACCTTCCCCTCCCCCAAGAAAAGGAAGGACGGGGCACCTTCCATTGCTTGACTGCTGCGTGCGTGCGTGCCTGACCTTGATTTGAATCAGGTGTCCCTAATCCATCCAACACAAACCCCTGATTCGACTCATCAGCTCGTTGGTAAAGACTCTCAAATAAGAGGGACATCAAAAAACGTGCTGTGACGGTGATGAGTCAGCCGGCCGGCAACCGACGCTTTTGTTCTTCTTTTTTCCCTATGCTCATATGACCGCAGCTTGCTGCTTTCTCTGTGGCACGGTCATCGTCAACGGTCACCTCATCGTCATTCTGTATGCGCTTCCTGCGTATTTCTGTATTCTCTGACAAAATTCCAGTGGTGTTGTTGGTTCTTCTATTAGTCACAACAATTCGCAGTCCCCAAAAAGGGGAAGCACACCGTTCCTGGAGGCACTGCAATACCAGGTCGATGCGTGGAGTGGACGGAGCAAGCCCCGGTTCCGGCTCCATGTGCCAAAAATCAATTTAATATGCAGTCCCCGGATAGGGGACGTATCAGATATTAAACTGATAAGAACAGATACTACACTTGATCTTAGCCAAAAGGCCGAGAAGCGATGACACAATGACGCAGCGGCAGGGGAGCCGGCAAAGGCGACGCCCATCTGGGAAGCGGTGAGGGGGGGGAGGGTTGGCAAAGGCCGTACGTCGTAGAGACCTGAAACTTTGAGGGATGGTACTAGCCACTCGCTCTACAACATCACCAAGGCTGGCCCCCCGATGGGCCCGGCGGTGGCGCTACAGCCACCGAAAGTACGAAATGGCTCGTAGCTCCCAAACCGCATGCCGCAGAACCAAGTGTCTTATATCATCGGAATCCTTGGCTCGAGCCGAGCGAGACGCATGCCTCGGATTCGAAGGTTGCGCTGGCGAAATTTTCGGGTATTTGGGATTTTGTGAAAAACCTACTTTTGCACACTAGTCCTAGGTCTTTTGCCCGATCTGGCCCAAACCAGTGCAGAAAGATTCTCTGGAGTCTGACTGTCCGTCCAGATCGGAAAAAAAGTGGGAATTTCGATTCAGCTTGGCGGCGGCAGGCCGAAACCTACGGGCTGGGCGAGGCGGGGTCTGCTAGAACGGCTATAGCTCTTGGACGGAACGAGACAATTTCACCCAAGCCGGTACACCCGTGCACGGGCTCAGTCTGGGGTCAGGCGAGAAAGGACGCGGTGAATGGCCACCTAGTGGCGCTTTAAAATGAAAAAGCAACAACATGAGAGCGGCTATAGGCGAACGTATGTCGCGTGCTTTTTCACAGCACGCGCACGAGACAGTCGTACCATACGACAGAAAACCTCCATCCGAACAACTTTGCCTTTGGGACCACTGCTGTCAATCAACTCGTCCGTTGAATATCAAAGTTTGTGGGAAAAACCACATTCGGCAAACCGGTCGCAGGTTTCGACAACCTCGATGAAAACAGACGCAGTTCAGTTCTCTGAACTCTCCGGGTCACTGGCTGACACAGCAGAAAGAGACAGAAACATAACAAAACTGGTGCAACTTCACCCTTTGGGGCAGTGGGCGGCGCCACAAGCGTCAAGAACCGCACGCTTTTTCCCTCCACGCTATCTGCTTTTAACCAGTGTGTACAGGGGAGAGCGCGAACGCAGTCCCCCACTACCATAAATTATGCAGTCGAGATTCCCACATTTGGGGAATTCGCAGGGGTCAGCACAACCGGAGTGCAATGGCCGAGCCTCGCCCTGGGTGAACCACCTTCCTGATCATGGTGTCTCCCCTGCCAGGTAAGTATGAGTTGCCTGGCCTCCAGGCAGAGGCGCCCTATCCCCCTTCGCCATCCTCAAACACGGTGACCTTCCCCTCCCCCAAGAAAAGGAAGGACGGGGCACCTTCCATTGCTTGACTGCTGCGTGCGTGCGTGCCTGACCTTGATTTGAATCAGGTGTCCCTAATCCATCCAACACAAACCCCCGATTCGACTCATCAGCTCGTTGGTAAAGACTCTCAAATAAGAGGGACATCAAAAAACGTGCTGTGACGGTGATGAGTCAGCCGGCCGGCAACCGACGCTTTTGTTCTTCTTTTTTCCCTATGCTCATATGACCGCAGCTTGCTGCTTTCTCTGTGGCACGGTCATCGTCAACGGTCACCTCATCGTCATTCTGTATGCGCTTCCTGCGTATTTCTGTATTCTCTGACAAAATTCCAGTGGTGTTGTTGGTTCTTCTATTAGTCACAACAATTCGCAGTCCCCAAAAAGGGGAAGCACACCGTTCCTGGAGGCACTGCAATACCAGGTCGATGCGTGGAGTGGACGGAGCAAGCCCCGGTTCCGGCTCCATGTGCCAAAAATCAATTTAATATGCAGTCCCCGGATAGGGGACGTATCAGATATTAAACTGATAAGAACAGATACTACACTTGATCTTAGCCAAAAGGCCGAGAAGCGATGACACAATGACGCAGCGGCAGGGGAGCCGGCAAAGGCGACGCCCATCTGGGAAGCGGTGAGGGGGGGGAGGGTTGGCAAAGGCCGTACGTCGTAGAGACCTGAAACTTTGAGGGATGGTACTAGCCACTCGCTCTACAACATCACCAAGGCTGGCCCCCCGATGGGCCCGGCGGTGGCGCTACAGCCACCGAAAGTACGAAATGGCTCGTAGCTCCCAAACCGCACGCCGCAGAACCAAGTGTCTTATATCATCGGAATCCTTGGCTCGAGCCGAGCGAGACGCATGCCTCGGATTCGAAGGTTGCGCTGGCGAAATTTTCGGGTATTTGGGATTTTGTGAAAAACCTACTTTTGCACACTAGTCCTAGGTCTTTTGCCCGATCTGGCCCAAACCAGTGCAGAAAGATTCTCTGGAGTCTGACTGTCCGTCCAGATCGGAAAAAAAGTGGGAATTTCGATTCAGCTTGGCGGCGGCAGGCCGAAACCTACGGGCTGGGCGAGGCGGGGTCTGCTAGAACGGCTATAGCTCTTGGACGGAACGAGACAATTTCACCCAAGCCGGTACACCCGTGCACGGGCTCAGTCTGGGGTCAGGCGAGAAAGGACGCGGTGAATGGCCACCTAGTGGCGCTTTAAAATGAAAAAGCAACAACATGAGAGCGGCTATAGGCGAACGTATGTCGCGTGCTTTTTCACAGCACGCGCACGAGACAGTCGTACCATACGACAGAAAACCTCCATCCGAACAACTTTGCCTTTGGGACCACTGCTGTCAATCAACTCGTCCGTTGAATATCAAAGTTTGTGGGAAAAACCACATTCGGCAAACCGGTCGCAGGTTTCGACAACCTCGATGAAAACAGACGCAGTTCAGTTCTCTGAACTCTCCGGGTCACTGGCTGACACAGCAGAAAGAGACAGAAACATAACAAAACTGGTGCAACTTCACCCTTTGGGGCAGTGGGCGGCGCCACAAGCGTCAAGAACCGCACGCTTTTTCCCTCCACGCTATCTGCTTTTAACCAGTGTGTACAGGGGAGAGCGCGAACGCAGTCCCCCACTACCATAAATTATGCAGTCGAGATTCCCACATTTGGGGAATTCGCAGGGGTCAGCACAACCGGAGTGCAATGGCCGAGCCTCGCCCTGGGTGAACCACCTTCCTGATCATGGTGTCTCCCCTGCCAGGTAAGTATGAGTTGCCTGGCCTCCAGGCAGAGGCGCCCTATCCCCCTTCGCCATCCTCAAACACGGTGACCTTCCCCTCCCCCAAGAAAAGGAAGGACGGGGCACCTTCCATTGCTTGACTGCTGCGTGCGTGCGTGCCTGACCTTGATTTGAATCAGGTGTCCCTAATCCATCCAACACAAACCCCTGATTCGACTCATCAGCTCGTTGGTAAAGACTCTCAAATAAGAGGGACATCAAAAAACGTGCTGTGACGGTGATGAGTCAGCCGGCCGGCAACCGACGCTTTTGTTCTTCTTTTTTCCCTATGCTCATATGACCGCAGCTTGCTGCTTTCTCTGTGGCACGGTCATCGTCAACGGTCACCTCATCGTCATTCTGTATGCGCTTCCTGCGTATTTCTGTATTCTCTGACAAAATTCCAGTGGTGTTGTTGGTTCTTCTATTAGTCACAACAATTCGCAGTCCCCAAAAAGGGGAAGCACACCGTTCCTGGAGGCACTGCAATACCAGGTCGATGCGTGGAGTGGACGGAGCAAGCCCCGGTTCCGGCTCCATGTGCCAAAAATCAATTTAATATGCAGTCCCCGGATAGGGGACGTATCAGATATTAAACTGATAAGAACAGATACTACACTTGATCTTAGCCAAAAGGCCGAGAAGCGATGACACAATGACGCAGCGGCAGGGGAGCCGGCAAAGGCGACGCCCATCTGGGAAGCGGTGAGGGGGGGGAGGGTTGGCAAAGGCCGTACGTCGTAGAGACCTGAAACTTTGAGGGATGGTACTAGCCACTCGCTCTACAACATCACCAAGGCTGGCCCCCCGATGGGCCCGGCGGTGGCGCTACAGCCACCGAAAGTACGAAATGGCTCGTAGCTCCCAAACCGCACGCCGCAGAACCAAGTGTCTTATATCATCGGAATCCTTGGCTCGAGCCGAGCGAGACGCATGCCTCGGATTCGAAGGTTGCGCTGGCGAAATTTTCGGGTATTTGGGATTTTGTGAAAAACCTACTTTTGCACACTAGTCCTAGGTCTTTTGCCCGATCTGGCCCAAACCAGTGCAGAAAGATTCTCTGGAGTCTGACTGTCCGTCCAGATCGGAAAAAAAGTGGGAATTTCGATTCAGCTTGGCGGCGGCAGGCCGAAACCTACGGGCTGGGCGAGGCGGGGTCTGCTAGAACGGCTATAGCTCTTGGACGGAACGAGACAATTTCACCCAAGCCGGTACACCCGTGCACGGGCTCAGTCTGGGGTCAGGCGAGAAAGGACGCGGTGAATGGCCACCTAGTGGCGCTTTAAAATGAAAAAGCAACAACATGAGAGCGGCTATAGGCGAACGTATGTCGCGTGCTTTTTCACAGCACGCGCACGAGACAGTCGTACCATACGACAGAAAACCTCCATCCGAACAACTTTGCCTTTGGGACCACTGCTGTCAATCAACTCGTCCGTTGAATATCAAAGTTTGTGGGAAAAACCACATTCGGCAAACCGGTCGCAGGTTTCGACAACCTCGATGAAAACAGACGCAGTTCAGTTCTCTGAACTCTCCGGGTCACTGGCTGACACAGCAGAAAGAGACAGAAACATAACAAAACTGGTGCAACTTCACCCTTTGGGGCAGTGGGCGGCGCCACAAGCGTCAAGAAC
This sequence comes from Pseudorasbora parva, assembly GCF_024679245.1. Lineage (NCBI taxonomy): Eukaryota > Metazoa > Chordata > Actinopteri > Cypriniformes > Gobionidae > Pseudorasbora > Pseudorasbora parva. The sequence continues at coordinate 368,192 of NW_027125104.1, read as the reverse complement.
CGCACGCTTTTTCCCTCCACGCTATCTGCTTTTAACCAGTGTGTACAGGGGAGAGCGCGAACGCAGTCCCCCACTACCATAAATTATGCAGTCGAGATTCCCACATTTGGGGAATTCGCAGGGGTCAGCACAACCGGAGTGCAATGGCCGAGCCTCGCCCTGGGTGAACCACCTTCCTGATCATGGTGTCTCCCCTGCCAGGTAAGTATGAGTTGCCTGGCCTCCAGGCAGAGGCGCCCTATCCCCCTTCGCCATCCTCAAACACGGTGACCTTCCCCTCCCCCAAGAAAAGGAAGGACGGGGCACCTTCCATTGCTTGACTGCTGCGTGCGTGCGTGCCTGACCTTGATTTGAATCAGGTGTCCCTAATCCATCCAACACAAACCCCTGATTCGACTCATCAGCTCGTTGGTAAAGACTCTCAAATAAGAGGGACATCAAAAAACGTGCTGTGACGGTGATGAGTCAGCCGGCCGGCAACCGACGCTTTTGTTCTTCTTTTTTCCCTATGCTCATATGACCGCAGCTTGCTGCTTTCTCTGTGGCACGGTCATCGTCAACGGTCACCTCATCGTCATTCTGTATGCGCTTCCTGCGTATTTCTGTATTCTCTGACAAAATTCCAGTGGTGTTGTTGGTTCTTCTATTAGTCACAACAATTCGCAGTCCCCAAAAAGGGGAAGCACACCGTTCCTGGAGGCACTGCAATACCAGGTCGATGCGTGGAGTGGACGGAGCAAGCCCCGGTTCCGGCTCCATGTGCCAAAAATCAATTTAATATGCAGTCCCCGGATAGGGGACGTATCAGATATTAAACTGATAAGAACAGATACTACACTTGATCTTAGCCAAAAGGCCGAGAAGCGATGACACAATGACGCAGCGGCAGGGGAGCCGGCAAAGGCGACGCCCATCTGGGAAGCGGTGAGGGGGGGGAGGGTTGGCAAAGGCCGTACGTCGTAGAGACCTGAAACTTTGAGGGATGGTACTAGCCACTCGCTCTACAACATCACCAAGGCTGGCCCCCCGATGGGCCCGGCGGTGGCGCTACAGCCACCGAAAGTACGAAATGGCTCGTAGCTCCCAAACCGCACGCCGCAGAACCAAGTGTCTTATATCATCGGAATCCTTGGCTCGAGCCGAGCGAGACGCATGCCTCGGATTCGAAGGTTGCGCTGGCGAAATTTTCGGGTATTTGGGATTTTGTGAAAAACCTACTTTTGCACACTAGTCCTAGGTCTTTTGCCCGATCTGGCCCAAACCAGTGCAGAAAGATTCTCTGGAGTCTGACTGTCCGTCCAGATCGGAAAAAAAGTGGGAATTTCGATTCAGCTTGGCGGCGGCAGGCCGAAACCTACGGGCTGGGCGAGGCGGGGTCTGCTAGAACGGCTATAGCTCTTGGACGGAACGAGACAATTTCACCCAAGCCGGTACACCCGTGCACGGGCTCAGTCTGGGGTCAGGCGAGAAAGGACGCGGTGAATGGCCACCTAGTGGCGCTTTAAAATGAAAAAGCAACAACATGAGAGCGGCTATAGGCGAACGTATGTCGCGTGCTTTTTCACAGCACGCGCACGAGACAGTCGTACCATACGACAGAAAACCTCCATCCGAACAACTTTGCCTTTGGGACCACTGCTGTCAATCAACTCGTCCGTTGAATATCAAAGTTTGTGGGAAAAACCACATTCGGCAAACCGGTCGCAGGTTTCGACAACCTCGATGAAAACAGACGCAGTTCAGTTCTCTGAACTCTCCGGGTCACTGGCTGACACAGCAGAAAGAGACAGAAACATAACAAAACTGGTGCAACTTCACCCTTTGGGGCAGTGGGCGGCGCCACAAGCGTCAAGAACCGCACGCTTTTTCCCTCCACGCTATCTGCTTTTAACCAGTGTGTACAGGGGAGAGCGCGAACGCAGTCCCCCACTACCATAAATTATGCAGTCGAGATTCCCACATTTGGGGAATTCGCAGGGGTCAGCACAACCGGAGTGCAATGGCCGAGCCTCGCCCTGGGTGAACCACCTTCCTGATCATGGTGTCTCCCCTGCCAGGTAAGTATGAGTTGCCTGGCCTCCAGGCAGAGGCGCCCTATCCCCCTTCGCCATCCTCAAACACGGTGACCTTCCCCTCCCCCAAGAAAAGGAAGGACGGGGCACCTTCCATTGCTTGACTGCTGCGTGCGTGCGTGCCTGACCTTGATTTGAATCAGGTGTCCCTAATCCATCCAACACAAACCCCTGATTCGACTCATCAGCTCGTTGGTAAAGACTCTCAAATAAGAGGGACATCAAAAAACGTGCTGTGACGGTGATGAGTCAGCCGGCCGGCAACCGACGCTTTTGTTCTTCTTTTTTCCCTATGCTCATATGACCGCAGCTTGCTGCTTTCTCTGTGGCACGGTCATCGTCAACGGTCACCTCATCGTCATTCTGTATGCGCTTCCTGCGTATTTCTGTATTCTCTGACAAAATTCCAGTGGTGTTGTTGGTTCTTCTATTAGTCACAACAATTCGCAGTCCCCAAAAAGGGGAAGCACACCGTTCCTGGAGGCACTGCAATACCAGGTCGATGCGTGGAGTGGACGGAGCAAGCCCCGGTTCCGGCTCCATGTGCCAAAAATCAATTTAATATGCAGTCCCCGGATAGGGGACGTATCAGATATTAAACTGATAAGAACAGATACTACACTTGATCTTAGCCAAAAGGCCGAGAAGCGATGACACAATGACGCAGCGGCAGGGGAGCCGGCAAAGGCGACGCCCATCTGGGAAGCGGTGAGGGGGGGGAGGGTTGGCAAAGGCCGTACGTCGTAGAGACCTGAAACTTTGAGGGATGGCACTAGCCACTCGCTCTACAACATCACCAAGGCTGGCCCCCCGATGGGCCCGGCGGTGGCGCTACAGCCACCGAAAGTACGAAATGGCTCGTAGCTCCCAAACCGCACGCCGCAGAACCAAGTGTCTTATATCATCGGAATCCTTGGCTCGAGCCGAGCGAGACGCATGCCTCGGATTCGAAGGTTGCGCTGGCGAAATTTTCGGGTATTTGGGATTTTGTGAAAAACCTACTTTTGCACACTAGTCCTAGGTCTTTTGCCCGATCTGGCCCAAACCAGTGCAGAAAGATTCTCTGGAGTCTGACTGTCCGTCCAGATCGGAAAAAAAGTGGGAATTTCGATTCAGCTTGGCGGCGGCAGGCCGAAACCTACGGGCTGGGCGAGGCGGGGTCTGCTAGAACGGCTATAGCTCTTGGACGGAACGAGACAATTTCACCCAAGCCGGTACACCCGTGCACGGGCTCAGTCTGGGGTCAGGCGAGAAAGGACGCGGTGAATGGCCACCTAGTGGCGCTTTAAAATGAAAAAGCAACAACATGAGAGCGGCTATAGGCGAACGTATGTCGCGTGCTTTTTCACAGCACGCGCACGAGACAGTCGTACCATACGACAGAAAACCTCCATCCGAACAACTTTGCCTTTGGGACCACTGCTGTCAATCAACTCGTCCGTTGAATATCAAAGTTTGTGGGAAAAACCACATTCGGCAAACCGGTCGCAGGTTTCGACAACCTCGATGAAAACAGACGCAGTTCAGTTCTCTGAACTCTCCGGGTCACTGGCTGACACAGCAGAAAGAGACAGAAACATAACAAAACTGGTGCAACTTCACCCTTTGGGGCAGTGGGCGGCGCCACAAGCGTCAAGAACCGCACGCTTTTTCCCTCCACGCTATCTGCTTTTAACCAGTGTGTACAGGGGAGAGCGCGAACGCAGTCCCCCACTACCATAAATTATGCAGTCGAGATTCCCACATTTGGGGAATTCGCAGGGGTCAGCACAACCGGAGTGCAATGGCCGAGCCTCGCCCTGGGTGAACCACCTTCCTGATCATGGTGTCTCCCCTGCCAGGTAAGTATGAGTTGCCTGGCCTCCAGGCAGAGGCGCCCTATCCCCCTTCGCCATCCTCAAACACGGTGACCTTCCCCTCCCCCAAGAAAAGGAAGGACGGGGCACCTTCCATTGCTTGACTGCTGCGTGCGTGCGTGCCTGACCTTGATTTGAATCAGGTGTCCCTAATCCATCCAACACAAACCCCTGATTCGACTCATCAGCTCGTTGGTAAAGACTCTCAAATAAGAGGGACATCAAAAAACGTGCTGTGACGGTGATGAGTCAGCCGGCCGGCAACCGACGCTTTTGTTCTTCTTTTTTCCCTATGCTCATATGACCGCAGCTTGCTGCTTTCTCTGTGGCACGGTCATCGTCAACGGTCACCTCATCGTCATTCTGTATGCGCTTCCTGCGTATTTCTGTATTCTCTGACAAAATTCCAGTGGTGTTGTTGGTTCTTCTATTAGTCACAACAATTCGCAGTCCCCAAAAAGGGGAAGCACACCGTTCCTGGAGGCACTGCAATACCAGGTCGATGCGTGGAGTGGACGGAGCAAGCCCCGGTTCCGGCTCCATGTGCCAAAAATCAATTTAATATGCAGTCCCCGGATAGGGGACGTATCAGATATTAAACTGATAAGAACAGATACTACACTTGATCTTAGCCAAAAGGCCGAGAAGCGATGACACAATGACGCAGCGGCAGGGGAGCCGGCAAAGGCGACGCCCATCTGGGAAGCGGTGAGGGGGGGGAGGGTTGGCAAAGGCCGTACGTCGTAGAGACCTGAAACTTTGAGGGATGGTACTAGCCACTCGCTCTACAACATCACCAAGGCTGGCCCCCCGATGGGCCCGGCGGTGGCGCTACAGCCACCGAAAGTACGAAATGGCTCGTAGCTCCCAAACCGCACGCCGCAGAACCAAGTGTCTTATATCATCGGAATCCTTGGCTCGAGCCGAGCGAGACGCATGCCTCGGATTCGAAGGTTGCGCTGGCGAAATTTTCGGGTATTTGGGATTTTGTGAAAAACCTACTTTTGCACACTAGTCCTAGGTCTTTTGCCCGATCTGGCCCAAACCAGTGCAGAAAGATTCTCTGGAGTCTGACTGTCCGTCCAGATCGGAAAAAAAGTGGGAATTTCGATTCAGCTTGGCGGCGGCAGGCCGAAACCTACGGGCTGGGCGAGGCGGGGTCTGCTAGAACGGCTATAGCTCTTGGACGGAACGAGACAATTTCACCCAAGCCGGTACACCCGTGCACGGGCTCAGTCTGGGGTCAGGCGAGAAAGGACGCGGTGAATGGCCACCTAGTGGCGCTTTAAAATGAAAAAGCAACAACATGAGAGCGGCTATAGGCGAACGTATGTCGCGTGCTTTTTCACAGCACGCGCACGAGACAGTCGTACCATACGACAGAAAACCTCCATCCGAACAACTTTGCCTTTGGGACCACTGCTGTCAATCAACTCGTCCGTTGAATATCAAAGTTTGTGGGAAAAACCACATTCGGCAAACCGGTCGCAGGTTTCGACAACCTCGATGAAAACAGACGCAGTTCAGTTCTCTGAACTCTCCGGGTCACTGGCTGACACAGCAGAAAGAGACAGAAACATAACAAAACTGGTGCAACTTCACCCTTTGGGGCAGTGGGCGGCGCCACAAGCGTCAAGAACCGCACGCTTTTTCCCTCCACGCTATCTGCTTTTAACCAGTGTGTACAGGGGAGAGCGCGAACGCAGTCCCCCACTACCATAAATTATGCAGTCGAGATTCCCACATTTGGGGAATTCGCAGGGGTCAGCACAACCGGAGTGCAATGGCCGAGCCTCGCCCTGGGTGAACCACCTTCCTGATCATGGTGTCTCCCCTGCCAGGTAAGTATGAGTTGCCTGGCCTCCAGGCAGAGGCGCCCTATCCCCCTTCGCCATCCTCAAACACGGTGACCTTCCCCTCCCCCAAGAAAAGGAAGGACGGGGCACCTTCCATTGCTTGACTGCTGCGTGCGTGCGTGCCTGACCTTGATTTGAATCAGGTGTCCCTAATCCATCCAACACAAACCCCTGATTCGACTCATCAGCTCGTTGGTAAAGACTCTCAAATAAGAGGGACATCAAAAAACGTGCTGTGACGGTGATGAGTCAGCCGGCCGGCAACCGACGCTTTTGTTCTTCTTTTTTCCCTATGCTCATATGACCGCAGCTTGCTGCTTTCTCTGTGGCACGGTCATCGTCAACGGTCACCTCATCGTCATTCTGTATGCGCTTCCTGCGTATTTCTGTATTCTCTGACAAAATTCCAGTGGTGTTGTTGGTTCTTCTATTAGTCACAACAATTCGCAGTCCCCAAAAAGGGGAAGCACACCGTTCCTGGAGGCACTGCAATACCAGGTCGATGCGTGGAGTGGACGGAGCAAGCCCCGGTTCCGGCTCCATGTGCCAAAAATCAATTTAATATGCAGTCCCCGGATAGGGGACGTATCAGATATTAAACTGATAAGAACAGATACTACACTTGATCTTAGCCAAAAGGCCGAGAAGCGATGACACAATGACGCAGCGGCAGGGGAGCCGGCAAAGGCGACGCCCATCTGGGAAGCGGTGAGGGGGGGGAGGGTTGGCAAAGGCCGTACGTCGTAGAGACCTGAAACTTTGAGGGATGGCACTAGCCACTCGCTCTACAACATCACCAAGGCTGGCCCCCCGATGGGCCCGGCGGTGGCGCTACAGCCACCGAAAGTACGAAATGGCTCGTAGCTCCCAAACCGCACGCCGCAGAACCAAGTGTCTTATATCATCGGAATCCTTGGCTCGAGCCGAGCGAGACGCATGCCTCGGATTCGAAGGTTGCGCTGGCGAAATTTTCGGGTATTTGGGATTTTGTGAAAAACCTACTTTTGCACACTAGTCCTAGGTCTTTTGCCCGATCTGGCCCAAACCAGTGCAGAAAGATTCTCTGGAGTCTGACTGTCCGTCCAGATCGGAAAAAAAGTGGGAATTTCGATTCAGCTTGGCGGCGGCAGGCCGAAACCTACGGGCTGGGCGAGGCGGGGTCTGCTAGAACGGCTATAGCTCTTGGACGGAACGAGACAATTTCACCCAAGCCGGTACACCCGTGCACGGGCTCAGTCTGGGGTCAGGCGAGAAAGGACGCGGTGAATGGCCACCTAGTGGCGCTTTAAAATGAAAAAGCAACAACATGAGAGCGGCTATAGGCGAACGTATGTCGCGTGCTTTTTCACAGCACGCGCACGAGACAGTCGTACCATACGACAGAAAACCTCCATCCGAACAACTTTGCCTTTGGGACCACTGCTGTCAATCAACTCGTCCGTTGAATATCAAAGTTTGTGGGAAAAACCACATTCGGCAAACCGGTCGCAGGTTTCGACAACCTCGATGAAAACAGACGCAGTTCAGTTCTCTGAACTCTCCGGGTCACTGGCTGACACAGCAGAAAGAGACAGAAACATAACAAAACTGGTGCAACTTCACCCTTTGGGGCAGTGGGCGGCGCCACAAGCGTCAAGAACCGCACGCTTTTTCCCTCCACGCTATCTGCTTTTAACCAGTGTGTACAGGGGAGAGCGCGAACGCAGTCCCCCACTACCATAAATTATGCAGTCGAGATTCCCACATTTGGGGAATTCGCAGGGGTCAGCACAACCGGAGTGCAATGGCCGAGCCTCGCCCTGGGTGAACCACCTTCCTGATCATGGTGTCTCCCCTGCCAGGTAAGTATGAGTTGCCTGGCCTCCAGGCAGAGGCGCCCTATCCCCCTTCGCCATCCTCAAACACGGTGACCTTCCCCTCCCCCAAGAAAAGGAAGGACGGGGCACCTTCCATTGCTTGACTGCTGCGTGCGTGCGTGACCTTGATTTGAATCAGGTGTCCCTAATCCATCCAACACAAACCCCCGATTCGACTCATCAGCTCGTTGGTAAAGACTCTCAAATAAGAGGGACATCAAAAAACGTGCTGTGACGGTGATGAGTCAGCCGGCCGGCAACCGACGCTTTTGTTCTTCTTTTTTCCCTATGCTCATATGACCGCAGCTTGCTGCTTTCTCTGTGGCACGGTCATCGTCAACGGTCACCTCATCGTCATTCTGTATGCGCTTCCTGCGTATTTCTGTATTCTCTGACAAAAGTCCAGTGGTGTTGTTGGTTCTTCTATTAGTCACAACAATTCGCAGTCCCCAAAAAGGGGAAGCACACCGTTCCTGGAGGCACTGCAATACCAGGTCGATGCGTGGAGTGGACGGAGCAAGCCCCGGTTCCGGCTCCATGTGCCAAAAAACAATTTAATATGCAGTCCCCGGATAGGGGACGTATCAGATATTAAACTGATAAGAACAGATTTTTTCTTTTGAAAGGTTTTTATTGTCACCATTTACAATCATATTTCACAAAACACACTTTCCTTTCAACACACATTTAAAACAAGCAGAACATTTAATACACATGGTTTAAAATGAAGAATTCAGTGTTTAAAATAATAAAACTAAAACCATTGTGCAAGTCGTGTTTAATAGTCCATGCGTGTGTTGAGTTTCTTAAAAGGGGGTGTGGTGTTTGCATGTAAAAATCAGTAGATAAATAAAATAAAGATGATAAAATCCATTGTGCAAGACTGGGGGTGAGTCCTTATCAAGTCTGCATTCCCCCCCACTCTCCAGGAAGAACACTTGGCCTGCCATTTCCGGGGGTCAGCGGAGATCCCCTCTCCTCCGGCCCGCTGGCCCGCTGTTCCCGTAGCCAGAGTGGTGAGGGTGCATCTACGGGCGGTCAAGGTCGGTGGTGGCCGGGACCTCCTTTGTGTGGCCTCGGCCCCCCCGTCCGAATGACGACGTGCGGCCCACCCTGCAGCGTTGATCTTATTCTTTGCTCGCATGCGTGGAGGGGGACCGTCACGCGTTTCCCCACCAGCAGGTTTCTGGTGACCCAGATGGCATCCTTGATTACGTTAAGGGTGAGCCAGAGCGATGCAAATTCATGCGATGTTTGGGCTTTTAGGCCCTGACCCACCCCTAGGATGGCGAGCTTGTAGTCCACCTGGGCCCCACCCGCTGGCAGGCACGGGAAAAACAGGGGGCCGGCCCTGGCCCACAGGTCCCGCGCAGCACCGCACTCCCAGAGCAGATGGTAGACGGTCTCCGGGGATTTGCACCCGGACCGCGGGCAGATGGGATTTTTGGCCATGCCTCTGGAGTGCATAACCGCCCTGACCGGGAGGATCTCATGAGCCACCATCCATGACAAGTCCTTGTGTCCATTCTGGAGAGCGGGGTGAGCAGCATTCTTCCAGACCAATTTTGCCTCACTTAGAGTGAGGTTTGGAATTGGACTCACCGGTTCCCGGTCCTGCACAAAGGAGACAAGAGATTTGTGGTTGGTTAAAATAGTGACGTCTTGTTGTTCTAAAAAATGTTTCTTTAAAAACTTTTTTATAAAACTGTACTCTGTGGGTAGATTAAAAGATACAGGACTACTCAAATCAATTGGTAAAATCTTCAATGCTCTTAGGTAAGACCCCATCCAAAACCGTGCCATGGCTGCTGTCTTATTTTCTTTGGATGGGGTCGTGGCATATCTTAAATGTAGGGCGGTGAAGCGGCTGCCTAAAAACAGGTGGGGGTCTGGGAGCCCTTTTCCACCATTTTCTGGTCTCCTCTTGACCACGTCCCTCTTCAACCTCTCCCACTTGGACCCCCACAGGAAATAAAACACCGCCCTTTCTAATTTCTTTAGGAATTTCCTAGGTGGGATAAAAACAGAACAAACAAGTGACATTAGAGGTAAAATGATGGCTTTAAAAATTAAAACTTTGCCCTCCAAAGTCATCTGTCGTAGTCCCCAAAACCCCAGTCTTTTCCTAACTTTCCCTAATAAGTCAGTCCAGTTTTCCCGTCCACCCCCTTCCTTGTCAAATTTAACTCCTAAAATCTTAAAATCTGTCTCCTTAAAATCTACATTAAGTCCGCCTGTGTCTCTGTCGTCCCACGGTCCAAAGAGCAGGGCCTCGGACTTGCTTCTGTTGAGTTTTGCGCCCGAGGCCCGACCGTACCAGTCCGTCAAGTCCATAGCTCTTTGTATTGATAAAACGTCCGTGGCTAAAAGAGTTACGTCGTCCATGTAGAGCACACATGTCGCTGTCAGTCCACTGGTCCCTGGAATGTCTATTCCTTTTATCCGTGTATCCCTTCTCAAGATCTGTGCCAGTGGCTCAATACAAGCCACATACAAAAGGGGGGATAAAGGACACCCCTGACGGACACCGCTGCGAATATTTACCGCTTTAGAGAGATGACCATTTACAAGGATTTTGCTGACTAAGCCCTCGTACAGCAGTCCCACCCAAGCTATGAACCTCTTCGGAAAACCCATTTTTTGCAGTACCTGAAACAGGTACTGGTGCGAGACTCGGTCAAAAGCTTTCTCAAAATCTAAATTTAGGACTACTAGCCGGATGTTTCTGTCTCTCGCAAAACAGATGGCATCTCTAATCAGAACCAGGCTGTCTGTTATCCTTCTTCCGGGCACAGCACAAGCTTGATCCGGGTGGATTACGTCCTCTAAAACTGTCGACATACGTGTGGCTAAAATCTTACTAAAAAGTTTACAATCAAAATTTAAAAGAGTGATTGGTCTCCAGTTTTTTAAGTCAGTCCGGTCTCCTGTTTTGTAAAGTAAAGAAACTATCCCTGTTCTAAAACTGTCTGGAAGTTTGTCAACCGTCTCAAAGTCTTTAAAAACAGTCAATAGTTCATGAGCTAAAATATCCCAAAAGGTTAGATAAAATTCCAGGGGGAGTCCATCTACTCCTGGGGACTTCCCCCTTTTAAAACTTTTGAGGGATTTGTGCATTTCTAAAATGGTAAAATCTTGGGTTAAAAGCTCATTTTCACTGTTGACTTTACTGACTATGAATTCTAAAACTTCCTTTACAGTATCACTGTTTACATATTTTGTACTATATAATTCTCTGTAAAAATCTTCAACCCCTTTTAAAATTTCCTTTGTCGTTTTTGCTTCCCTCCCTTCTACTTTTACATTGACTATATTCCTTCTTTGTGTCATTATCTTTTTAAAAAAGTACCTAGTACATTTTTCACCTTCTTCTATTTCTCTTTCTTTACTTCTTAAAATGACCCCTTTGCTCTGAAGACTGGATAAAACTGACATTTCTCTTTTAACCTCTTGTATTTCATCATTAAAATCAAAACCATTGTTAAAAAGGGTAAAATATCTCTGTAGTCTTTTTTGCAGCCCCATCATGTGTCTCCTTTCCTTATCTTTCTTTTCTTTTCCTACTTTCCTAAAAAACTGTCTCGTCCTGTCTTTTACCATCTCCCACCAATGTGCATGTGTCTCATAAAAGTCTCGGAGGGTCTGCCATTGGCTGAACTGCTCCCTATATTCCTTTACTACGTCCTCATCTTCTAAGAGGGAGCAGTTCAGCTTCCACAGCCCTCCCCCTACCGTCACACCCGTGGGTAGTGAAAGGGTGCAGGATAGCATTAGGTGGTCAGAAAAGAAGAGGGGAGTCAATGTAGCATCGGTTGGCGGGCAGTCTCTTGTAAAAATATAGTCGATTCGAGAGGCTTTGGCGCCATCACTACTGAACCAAGTGTAGCCCTCCTCTCTTTGATGCATGTTTTTAAAACAGTCGACTAAATTAAAATCTCTAACTAAACCCTGTAATAAAACCGATGTCTTATCAATTTTAAAATCTTCTCCAACCCTCTTTCTGTCTTTTTTTGATAACACACAATTAAAATCCCCTGCCACCACTACCGGAACTCTTCCTAACATGTGGGGCTGCAAGTCTTCTAAAAGCTCATACCTATCATTTTTTCCGGTAAAACCATACACATTAAGAACATTAAAATCTCTACCTAAAAAATTTAGATTTGCTAAAAGCGCTCGCCCTTCCCTCACCACCGTGCTGCCCTTCACCAAGATATTTGGGTTTTTAATTAAAATGGCAACACCGTCGTTCTTGTTAAGGTTTGAGCCGCTCCATATGGAGGGACCAGGGGGCCATAGCTCCTCCATTTTTGTGTACCTGTTTAAAAAGGGTAGAGCACACTCCTGTAATAAAAACAAATCTGATTTACAAGTATTTAAAAAGGATAAAATGCTCTGTGCTCGTATGGTGGCTCTCACGCTTCTCACATTTATGGTTGAAATGGTGAGGGCCATGAGCAGTGTTATTAAAAAGGTATGAGACATTTAAAACAATGATAAAAAGACTACAATAAAACCATTAAAAACCTATTATGTTATATCTTGTTTCACCTGCTTTTCCTTTCTCCCTTGAGGACTAGGGTCGGGAAAGCAAGTGCTCACCACCTCAGGAGCTACAGAGGAATCCTCTTGCATCTCCTTTGGTGATGATGTTCTTAGCTTTATGTGCAAAAAAGATACCTCATTTGGGGATTCTAGGGGCCATATATGTTCCAGATCTTCCAAAACGGAACTATCTGGACTATGTGCTGCCCTAGCTTTCTTCTCCTCTATATCAGATAGAGGAGATCCCGCAGGTCTTTTTTGCACCTGAGCATTTGGGAGTGAAAAGTTAATTTCACTCCCACTGGATTCCACCGCTAGGTCTGAAACCGTTTCTAGGGAGGAAACTGTTGATTCCTCTCTTTCCTCTTCTTCCATTTCTTTCACATGTTCTATTGTTTCCTCCCTTTCCTCTTCTTCCATTTCTTTGTCAGGTTCTGTTGGAGAACATGACTCCGCCCCTGTGGCCGCCCCACTTGCTTGTTCCTGACCACTCCCTGAGGCTGGCTGGGAAATTGAAATTCCCGCCAAAACCTCAGGGACCACCTCCTCTCTTTGTTCTTTTGATTGTTCTGGTTGTGGGGCGGCCATTTTGTTGCCTTTGAGTTTGTTGGCAAAACTTTTTGGGCAATCTCTGTAGAGATGGTTTGATTCTCCACATAGGTTGCACCGCCTGCCATTGGTACAATCATCAAAAATGTGCCCAATTTCTTTACACTTCCCACACACTAACTCTTGGCATGCATCGGCTAGATGCCCAACTCTTCCACATTTCCTACACAACTTAGGCATCCCTTGGTAGTGTATGTAGCCTCTGTTTTCTCCCAGCACAATCATGGAAGGCAGATGTTTCAGGCCTTGATAGCCCCCAGCCTCTTCCCATTGTTTAATGGGAATCCGCCAGGAGCAATTCCAAATGCCGTCCTCATCTAGCACTTTGATAGGCTGGCTTCTAACAGTGCAAAATCTACCCAACCAGACACAAATATCATCCCCTGTCACTGTTTCGTTAAACATTCTGACAATCACAGTTTTAAGTGTGTTATCTGAAAGTTTTTCCACAGTGAACATGGAGAACTGGGCCTTAACAGAGTCAAACCTTTGCCAAAAGTCATTCAGCAGGGAAGCAGTTTTAAAACTCAAATCAAAACCCTTGTTCAGGGGCAGAGTCATCAAACAGTTTAAATCCTCAGGTCTAAAATTGAGGGTTTTCTGGATCAGCTTCCTGGAGAAGTCTAGACGAGACAACCCCAGGAGCTTACCATCCACCTCTCTAAATAAAAAGCGTACGCTGTGGTGCCTCCGCATGCCAGCACGAGCAGCCGACATGGTGGAGGCACCAACAGCCTAAAAACTGTAAAATAACAATAAATACAATAAATAGATAAAATAATAAAAGTCTTACCTTAAAACTTGTTGAACCGTAAAAAAGCAGGATCACTCTACCTCTCAGAAGTTGTGCGGCTCGGGACACAAAAGGATCTCGAGCCAGGAAACCTCAGAGAGGCGATCGCAGTCTCAACCGTTCGACCAGATACTTGATCTTAGCCAAAAGGCCGAGAAGCGATGACACAATGACGCAGCGGCAGGGGAGCCGGCAAAGGCGACGCCCATCTGGGAAGCGGTGAGGGGGGGGAGGGTTGGCAAAGGCCGTACGTCGTAGAGACCTGAAACTTTGAGGGATGGTACTAGCCACTCGCTCTACAACATCACCAAGGCTGGCCCCCCGATGGGCCCGGCGGTGGCGCTACAGCCACCGAAAGTACGAAATGGCTCGTAGCTCCCAAACCGCACGCCGCAGAACCAAGTGTCTTATATCATCGGAATCCTTGGCTCGAGCCGAGCGAGACGCATGCCTCGGATTCGAAGGTTGCGCTGGCGAAATTTTCGGGTATTTGGGATTTTGTGAAAAACCTACTTTTGCACACTAGTCCTAGGTCTTTTGCCCGATCTGGCCCAAACCAGTGCAGAAAGATTCTCTGGAGTCTGACTGTCCGTCCAGATCGGAAAAAAAGTGGGAATTTCGATTCAGCTTGGCGGCGGCAGGCCGAAACCTACGGGCTGGGCGAGGCGGGGTCTGCTAGAACGGCTATAGCTCTTGGACGGAACGAGACAATTTCACCCAAGCCGGTACACCCGTGCACGGGCTCAGTCTGGGGTCAGGCGAGAAAGGACGCGGTGAATGGCCACCTAGTGGCGCTTTAAAATGAAAAAGCAACAACATGAGAGCGGCTATAGGCGAACGTATGTCGCGTGCTTTTTCACAGCACGCGCACGAGACAGTCGTACCATACGACAGAAAACCTCCATCCGAACAACTTTGCCTTTGGGACCACTGCTGTCAATCAACTCGTCCGTTGAATATCAAAGTTTGTGGGAAAAACCACATTCGGCAAACCGGTCGCAGGTTTCGACAACCTCGATGAAAACAGACGCAGTTCAGTTCTCTGAACTCTCCGGGTCACTGGCTGACACAGCAGAAAGAGACAGAAACATAACAAAACTGGTGCAACTTCACCCTTTGGGGCAGTGGGCGGCGCCACAAGCGTCAAGAACCGCATGCTTTTTCCCTCCACGCTATCTGCTTTTAACCAGTGTGTACAGGGGAGAGCGCGAACGCAGTCCCCCACTACCATAAATTATGCAGTCGAGATTCCCACATTTGGGGAATTCGCAGGGGTCAGCACAACCGGAGTGCAATGGCCGAGCCTCGCCCTGGGTGAACCACCTTCCTGATCATGGTGTCTCCCCTGCCAGGTAAGTATGAGTTGCCTGGCCTCCAGGCAGAGGCGCCCTATCCCCCTTCGCCATCCTCAAACACGGTGACCTTCCCCTCCCCCAAGAAAAGGAAGGACGGGGCACCTTCCATTGCTTGACTGCTGCGTGCGTGCGTGCCTGACCTTGATTTGAATCAGGTGTCCCTAATCCATCCAACACAAACCCCCGATTCGACTCATCAGCTCGTTGGTAAAGACTCTCAAATAAGAGGGACATCAAAAAACGTGCTGTGACGGTGATGAGTCAGCCGGCCGGCAACCGACGCTTTTGTTCTTCTTTTTTCCCTATGCTCATATGACCGCAGCTTGCTGCTTCCTCTGTGGCACGGTCATCGTCAACGGTCACCTCATCGTCATTCTGTATGCGCTTCCTGCGTATTTCTGTATTCTCTGACAAAAGTCCAGTGGTGTTGTTGGTTCTTCTATTAGTCACAACAATTCGCAGTCCCCAAAAAGGGGAAGCACACCGTTCCTGGAGGCACTGCAATACCAGGTCGATGCGTGGAGTGGACGGAGCAAGCCCCGGTTCCGGCTCCATGTGCCAAAAAACAATTTAATATGCAGTCCCCGGATAGGGGACGTATCAGATATTAAACTGATAAGAACAGATACTACACTTGATCTTAGCCAAAAGGCCGAGAAGCGATGACACAATGACGCAGCGGCAGGGGAGCCGGCAAAGGCGACGCCCATCTGGGAAGCGGTGAGGGGGGGGGAGGGTTGGCAAAGGCCGTACGTCGTAGAGACCTGAAACTTTGAGGGATGGTACTAGCCACTCGCTCTACAACATCACCAAGGCTGGCCCCCCGATGGGCCCGGCGGTGGCGCTACAGCCACCGAAAGTACGAAATGGCTCGTAGCTCCCAAACCGCACGCCGCAGAACCAAGTGTCTTATATCATCGGAATCCTTGGCTCGAGCCGAGCGAGACGCATGCCTCGGATTCGAAGGTTGCGCTGGCGAAATTTTCGGGTATTTGGGATTTTGTGAAAAACCTACTTTTGCACACTAGTCCTAGGTCTTTTGCCCGATCTGGCCCAAACCAGTGCAGAAAGATTCTCTGGAGTCTGACTGTCCGTCCAGATCGGAAAAAAAGTGGGAATTTCGATTCAGCTTGGCGGCGGCAGGCCGAAACCTACGGGCTGGGCGAGGCGGGGTCTGCTAGAACGGCTATAGCTCTTGGACGGAACGAGACAATTTCACCCAAGCCGGTACACCCGTGCACGGGCTCAGTCTGGGGTCAGGCGAGAAAGGACGCGGTGAATGGCCACCTAGTGGCGCTTTAAAATGAAAAAGCAACAACATGAGAGCGGCTATAGGCGAACGTATGTCGCGTGCTTTTTCACAGCACGCGCACGAGACAGTCGTACCATACGACAGAAAACCTCCATCCGAACAACTTTGCCTTTGGGACCACTGCTGTCAATCAACTCGTCCGTTGAATATCAAAGTTTGTGGGAAAAACCACATTCGGCAAACCGGTCGCAGGTTTCGACAACCTCGATGAAAACAGACGCAGTTCAGTTCTCTGAACTCTCCGGGTCACTGGCTGACACAGCAGAAAGAGACAGAAACATAACAAAACTGGTGCAACTTCACCCTTTGGGGCAGTGGGCGGCGCCACAAGCGTCAAGAACCGCATGCTTTTTCCCTCCACGCTATCTGCTTTTAACCAGTGTGTACAGGGGAGAGCGCGAACGCAGTCCCCCACTACCATAAATTATGCAGTCGAGATTCCCACATTTGGGGAATTCGCAGGGGTCAGCACAACCGGAGTGCAATGGCCGAGCCTCGCCCTGGGTGAACCACCTTCCTGATCATGGTGTCTCCCCTGCCAGGTAAGTATGAGTTGCCTGGCCTCCAGGCAGAGGCGCCCTATCCCCCTTCGCCATCCTCAAACACGGTGACCTTCCCCTCCCCCAAGAAAAGGAAGGACGGGGCACCTTCCATTGCTTGACTGCTGCGTGCGTGCGTGCCTGACCTTGATTTGAATCAGGTGTCCCTAATCCATCCAACACAAACCCCCGATTTGACTCATCAGCTCGTTGGTAAAGACTCTCAAATAAGAGGGACATCAAAAAACGTGCTGTGACGGTGATGAGTCAGCCGGCCGGCAACCGACGCTTTTGTTCTTCTTTTTTCCCTATGCTCATATGACCGCAGCTTGCTGCTTCCTCTGTGGCACGGTCATCGTCAACGGTCACCTCATCGTCATTCTGTATGCGCTTCCTGCGTATTTCTGTATTCTCTGACAAAAGTCCAGTGGTGTTGTTGGTTCTTCTATTAGTCACAACAATTCGCAGTCCCCAAAAAGGGGAAGCACACCGTTCCTGGAGGCACTGCAATACCAGGTCGATGCGTGGAGTGGACGGAGCAAGCCCCGGTTCCGGCTCCATGTGCCAAAAAACAATTTAATATGCAGTCCCCGGATAGGGGACGTATCAGATATTAAACTGATAAGAACAGATACTACACTTGATCTTAGCCAAAAGGCCGAGAAGCGATGACACAATGACGCAGCGGCAGGGGAGCCGGCAAAGGCGACGCCCATCTGGGAAGCGGTGAGGGGGGGGGAGGGTTGGCAAAGGCCGTACGTCGTAGAGACCTGAAACTTTGAGGGATGGTACTAGCCACTCGCTCTACAACATCACCAAGGCTGGCCCCCCGATGGGCCCGGCGGTGGCGCTACAGCCACCGAAAGTACGAAATGGCTCGTAGCTCCCAAACCGCACGCCGCAGAACCAAGTGTCTTATATCATCGGAATCCTTGGCTCGAGCCGAGCGAGACGCATGCCTCGGATTCGAAGGTTGCGCTGGCGAAATTTTCGGGTATTTGGGATTTTGTGAAAAACCTACTTTTGCACACTAGTCCTAGGTCTTTTGCCCGATCTGGCCCAAACCAGTGCAGAAAGATTCTCTGGAGTCTGACTGTCCGTCCAGATCGGAAAAAAAGTGGGAATTTCGATTCAGCTTGGCGGCGGCAGGCCGAAACCTACGGGCTGGGCGAGGCGGGGTCTGCTAGAACGGCTATAGCTCTTGGACGGAACGAGACAATTTCACCCAAGCCGGTACACCCGTGCACGGGCTCAGTCTGGGGTCAGGCGAGAAAGGACGCGGTGAATGGCCACCTAGTGGCGCTTTAAAATGAAAAAGCAACAACATGAGAGCGGCTATAGGCGAACGTATGTCGCGTGCTTTTTCACAGCACGCGCACGAGACAGTCGTACCATACGACAGAAAACCTCCATCCGAACAACTTTGCCTTTGGGACCACTGCTGTCAATCAACTCGTCCGTTGAATATCAAAGTTTGTGGGAAAAACCACATTCGGCAAACCGGTCGCAGGTTTCGACAACCTCGATGAAAACAGACGCAGTTCAGTTCTCTGAACTCTCCGGGTCACTGGCTGACACAGCAGAAAGAGACAGAAACATAACAAAACTGGTGCAACTTCACCCTTTGGGGCAGTGGGCGGCGCCACAAGCGTCAAGAACCGCATGCTTTTTCCCTCCACGCTATCTGCTTTTAACCAGTGTGTACAGGGGAGAGCGCGAACGCAGTCCCCCACTACCATAAATTATGCAGTCGAGATTCCCACATTTGGGGAATTCGCAGGGGTCAGCACAACCGGAGTGCAATGGCCGAGCCTCGCCCTGGGTGAACCACCTTCCTGATCATGGTGTCTCCCCTGCCAGGTAAGTATGAGTTGCCTGGCCTCCAGGCAGAGGCGCCCTATCCCCCTTCGCCATCCTCAAACACGGTGACCTTCCCCTCCCCCAAGAAAAGGAAGGACGGGGCACCTTCCATTGCTTGACTGCTGCGTGCGTGCGTGCCTGACCTTGATTTGAATCAGGTGTCCCTAATCCATCCAACACAAACCCCTGATTCGACTCATCAGCTCGTTGGTAAAGACTCTCAAATAAGACGGGACATCAAAAAACGTGCTGTGACGGTGATGAGTCAGCCGGCCGGCAACCGACGCTTTTGTTCTTCTTTTTTCCCTATGCTCATATGACCGCAGCTTGCTGCTTTCTCTGTGGCACGGTCATCGTCAACGGTCACCTCATCGTCATTCTGTATGCGCTTCCTGCGTATTTCTGTATTCTCTGACAAAAGTCCAGTGGTGTTGTTGGTTCTTCTATTAGTCACAACAATTCGCAGTCCCCAAAAAGGGGAAGCACACCGTTCCTGGAGGCACTGCAATACCAGGTCGATGCGTGGAGTGGACGGAGCAAGCCCCGGTTCCGGCTCCATGTGCCAAAAATCAATTTAATATGCAGTCCCCGGATAGGGGACGTATCAGATATTAAACTGATAAGAACAGATACTACACTTGATCTTAGCCAAAAGGCCGAGAAGCGATGACACAATGACGCAGCGGCAGGGGAGCCGGCAAAGGCGACGCCCATCTGGGAAGCGGTGAGGGGGGGGAGGGTTGGCAAAGGCCGTACGTCGTAGAGACCTGAAACTTTGAGGGATGGCACTAGCCACTCGCTCTACAACATCACCAAGGCTGGCCCCCCGATGGGCCCGGCGGTGGCGCTACAGCCACCGAAAGTACGAAATGGCTCGTAGCTCCCAAACCGCACGCCGCAGAACCTAGTGTCTTATATCATCGGAATCCTTGGCTCGAGCCGAGCGAGACGCATGCCTCGGATTCGAAGGTTGCGCTGGCGAAATTTTCGGGTATTTGGGATTTTGTGAAAAACCTACTTTTGCACACTAGTCCTAGGTCTTTTGCCCGATCTGGCCCAAACCAGTGCAGAAAGATTCTCTGGAGTCTGACTGTCCGTCCAGATCGGAAAAAAAGTGGGAATTTCGATTCAGCTTGGCGGCGGCAGGCCGAAACCTACGGGCTGGGCGAGGCGGGGTCTGCTAGAACGGCTATAGCTCTTGGACGGAACGAGACAATTTCACCCAAGCCGGTACACCCGTGCACGGGCTCAGTCTGGGGTCAGGCGAGAAAGGACGCGGTGAATGGCCACCTAGTGGCGCTTTAAAATGAAAAAGCAACAACATGAGAGCGGCTATAGGCGAACGTATGTCGCGTGCTTTTTCACAGCACGCGCACGAGACAGTCGTACCATACGACAGAAAACCTCCATCCGAACAACTTTGCCTTTGGGACCACTGCTGTCAATCAACTCGTCCGTTGAATATCAAAGTTTGTGGGAAAAACCACATTCGGCAAACCGGTCGCAGGTTTCGACAACCTCGATGAAAACAGACGCAGTTCAGTTCTCTGAACTCTCCGGGTCACTGGCTGACACAGCAGAAAGAGACAGAAACATAACAAAACTGGTGCAACTTCACCCTTTGGGGCAGTGGGCGGCGCCACAAGCGTCAAGAACCGCACGCTTTTTCCCTCCACGCTATCTGCTTTTAACCAGTGTGTACAGGGGAGAGCGCGAACGCAGTCCCCCACTACCATAAATTATGCAGTCGAGATTCCCACATTTGGGGAATTCGCAGGGGTCAGCACAACCGGAGTGCAATGGCCGAGCCTCGCCCTGGGTGAACCACCTTCCTGATCATGGTGTCTCCCCTGCCAGGTAAGTATGAGTTGCCTGGCCTCCAGGCAGAGGCGCCCTATCCCCCTTCGCCATCCTCAAACACGGTGACCTTCCCCTCCCCCAAGAAAAGGAAGGACGGGGCACCTTCCATTGCTTGACTGCTGCGTGCGTGCGTGCCTGACCTTGATTTGAATCAGGTGTCCCTAATCCATCCAACACAAACCCCTGATTCGACTCATCAGCTCGTTGGTAAAGACTCTCAAATAAGACGGGACATCAAAAAACGTGCTGTGACGGTGATGAGTCAGCCGGCCGGCAACCGACGCTTTTGTTCTTCTTTTTTCCCTATGCTCATATGACCGCAGCTTGCTGCTTTCTCTGTGGCACGGTCATCGTCAACGGTCACCTCATCGTCATTCTGTATGCGCTTCCTGCGTATTTCTGTATTCTCTGACAAAAGTCCAGTGGTGTTGTTGGTTCTTCTATTAGTCACAACAATTCGCAGTCCCCAAAAAGGGGAAGCACACCGTTCTTGGAGGCACTGCAATACCAGGTCGATGCGTGGAGTGGACGGAGCAAGCCCCGGTTCCGGCTCCATGTGCCAAAAATCAATTTAATATGCAGTCCCCGGATAGGGGACGTATCAGATATTAAACTGATAAGAACAGATACTACACTTGATCTTAGCCAAAAGGCCGAGAAGCGATGACACAATGACGCAGCGGCAGGGGAGCCGGCAAAGGCGACGCCCATCTGGGAAGCGGTGAGGGGGGGGAGGGTTGGCAAAGGCCGTACGTCGTAGAGACCTGAAACTTTGAGGGATGGCACTAGCCACTCGCTCTACAACATCACCAAGGCTGGCCCCCCGATGGGCCCGGCGGTGGCGCTACAGCCACCGAAAGTACGAAATGGCTCGTAGCTCCCAAACCGCACGCCGCAGAACCAAGTGTCTTATATCATCGGAATCCTTGGCTCGAGCCGAGCGAGACGCATGCCTCGGATTCGAAGGTTGCGCTGGCGAAATTTTCGGGTATTTGGGATTTTGTGAAAAACCTACTTTTGCACACTAGTCCTAGGTCTTTTGCCCGATCTGGCCCAAACCAGTGCAGAAAGATTCTCTGGAGTCTGACTGTCCGTCCAGATCGGAAAAAAAGTGGGAATTTCGATTCAGCTTGGCGGCGGCAGGCCGAAACCTACGGGCTGGGCGAGGCGGGGTCTGCTAGAACGGCTATAGCTCTTGGACGGAACGAGACAATTTCACCCAAGCCGGTACACCCGTGCACGGGCTCAGTCTGGGGTCAGGCGAGAAAGGACGCGGTGAATGGCCACCTAGTGGCGCTTTAAAATGAAAAAGCAACAACATGAGAGCGGCTATAGGCGAACGTATGTCGCGTGCTTTTTCACAGCACGCGCACGAGACAGTCGTACCATACGACAGAAAACCTCCATCCGAACAACTTTGCCTTTGGGACCACTGCTGTCAATCAACTCGTCCGTTGAATATCAAAGTTTGTGGGAAAAACCACATTCGGCAAACCGGTCGCAGGTTTCGACAACCTCGATGAAAACAGACGCAGTTCAGTTCTCTGAACTCTCCGGGTCACTGGCTGACACAGCAGAAAGAGACAGAAACATAACAAAACTGGTGCAACTTCACCCTTTGGGGCAGTGGGCGGCGCCACAAGCGTCAAGAACCGCACGCTTTTTCCCTCCACGCTATCTGCTTTTAACCAGTGTGTACAGGGGAGAGCGCGAACGCAGTCCCCCACTACCATAAATTATGCAGTCGAGATTCCCACATTTGGGGAATTCGCAGGGGTCAGCACAACCGGAGTGCAATGGCCGAGCCTCGCCCTGGGTGAACCACCTTCCTGATCATGGTGTCTCCCCTGCCAGGTAAGTATGAGTTGCCTGGCCTCCAGGCAGAGGCGCCCTATCCCCCTTCGCCATCCTCAAACACGGTGACCTTCCCCTCCCCCAAGAAAAGGAAGGACGGGGCACCTTCCATTGCTTGACTGCTGCGTGCGTGCGTGCCTGACCTTGATTTGAATCAGGTGTCCCTAATCCATCCAACACAAACCCCCGATTGGACTCATCAGCTCGTTGGTAAAGACTCTCAAATAAGAGGGACATCAAAAAACGTGCTGTGACGGTGATGAGTCAGCCGGCCGGCAACCGACGCTTTTGTTCTTCTTTTTTCCCTATGCTCATATGACCGCAGCTTGCTGCTTTCTCTGTGGCACGGTCATCGTCAACGGTCACCTCATCATCATTCTGTATGCGCTTCCTGCGTATTTCTGTATTCTCTGACAAAATTCCAGTGGTGTTGTTGGTTCTTCTATTAGTCACAACAATTCGCAGTCCCCAAAAAGGGGAAGCACACCGTTCCTGGAGGCACTGCAATACCAGGTCGATGCGTGGAGTGGACGGAGCAAGCCCCGGTTCCGGCTCCATGTGCCAAAAATCAATTTAATATGCAGTCCCCGGATAGGGGACGTATCAGATATTAAACTGATAAGAACAGATTTTTTCTTTCGAAAAGTTTTATTGTTACATTTTTTCATATTGATTTCAATTCATTTTCATGTTTATGCCACACATTTCTTTCTTCTTTAAAAAATAAAATAAACATACATGGTTACATCCATTAAAACACAAGTCACTTTTTTGTTAAAATCAGTTGATGTGTTGTGTAAAAGTCCTTGTATGTCAGTGTGGTGTTAAAAGAGGAATAAAATGAATGAAAACAATAAATATATTCATGATAAAACAGACTAAAACGTGACAATTAAAACTTCGTCTCTTGTACAGGATCAAGGGTGAGCCCCTACAAAACATGTCCATTCACTCCAGTTCTCCAGAACAGGCTCAAGGCTCCTCGCTTCCAGAGCCCAGCGGAGATCCCCTCTCCTCCGGCCCGCTGGCCCGCTGTTCCCGTAGCCAGAGTGGTGAGGGTGCATCTACGGGCGGCCAAGGTCGGTGGTGGCCGGGACCTTCTCGTGTGGCCTCGGCCCCCCCATCCGAATAACGACGTGCGGCCCACCCTGCAGCGCTGATCTTATCCTCTGCTCGCTCGCGTGGAGGGGGACCGTCACGCGTTTCCCCACCAGCAGGTTTCTGGTGACCCAGATGGCATCCTTTATCAGGTTAAGGGTGAGCCAGAGCGATGCAAATTCTTGTGTTGTTAGGGCTTTTAGGCCCTGACCCACCCCTAGGATGGCGAGCTTGTAATCCACCTGGGCCCCACCCGCTGGCAGGCACGGGAAAAACAGGGGGCCGGCCCTGGCCCACAGGTCCCGCGCAGCACCGCACTCCCAGAGCAGATGGTAGACGGTCTCCGGGGATTTACACCCGGACCGTGGGCAGGTGGGATTTTTGGCCATGCCTCTGGAGTGCATAACCGCCCTGACCGGGAGGATCTCATGAGCCACCATCCACGCCAAGTCCTTAAGCCTGTTCTGGAGAGCTGGGTGGGCAACGTTCCTCCAAACTTCTTTGGCCTCACTTGGCGTGAGGCCTGGAACTGGGCTCACCTTTTCTCGATCCTGCACAAGAGAGATAAGAGACTTATGGTTAGTTAAAATCGTCACATCTTCTGTT
Organism: Pseudorasbora parva; assembly: GCF_024679245.1. NCBI lineage: Eukaryota > Metazoa > Chordata > Actinopteri > Cypriniformes > Gobionidae > Pseudorasbora > Pseudorasbora parva. The sequence goes on along the minus strand of NW_027125104.1, from coordinate 344,121 downwards.
TCTAAAAAGTATTTCTTTAAAAATGTCTTGATAAAAATATACTCTTTTGGCAAGTTAAAAGACACTGGGGTTTTTAAATCAGTAGGTAAAATCTTTAGGCTTCTTAGGTAGGACCCCATCCAGAAACGAGCCATGGCCGCTGTCTTATTCTCTCTGGATGGGGTCAGCGCGTATCCGATGTGGAGGGCGGTAAAGCGGCTACCTAAAAACAAGTGGGGGTCAGGGAGGCCTTTCCCACCATTTTCCTTTCTTTTTTTAAAGACCTCCCTTTTCAGTCGTTCCCACTTGGACCCCCACAGGAAATAAAATACCGCCCTCTCCAGGTTGGCCAGGAATCTTCTTGGGGGACTAAAAACAGAACAGACAAGTAAAATCAGTGGTAAAATTATGGCTTTAAAAATTAAAACCTTCCCTTCCATTGTCATCTGTCTTAGTCCCCAAAAACCCAGTCTTTGCCTAACTTTCCCTAAGATGTCAGTCCAGTTTCCCCGTCCTCCACCCTCTCTGTCAAATTTTACACCTAAAACTTTCAAATCGTTGTCTTTAAAAACCAGATCCAGTCCACCTGTGTCGACGTCCCCCCACGGCCCGAAGAGCTGGGCCTCGGACTTGTTCCTATTGAGCTTGGCGCCCGAGGCCCGACCGTACCAGTCAGTCAAGTCCAATGCTCTTCGTACCGATAAAAGGTCAGTCGCTAAAAGGGTTATGTCGTCCATATATAAAACGCAGGTTGCTGTCAGTCCACCAGTCCCTGGGACGTCCAGTCCTTTAATCCATTTATCCCTTCTCAAGATTTGTGCCAGTGGCTCAATACAGGCCACATACAGAAGGGGAGATAAAGGACACCCCTGACGGACACCGCTGTGGATATTTACAGCTTTGGACAAATGCCCGTTAACCAAAATCCTGCTAACCAGACCATTGTAAAGCAGTCCCACCCAGGCTATAAACCTCCCTGGAAACCCCATTTTCTCCAGTACCTTAAAGAGGAACTGGTGCGAGATGCGGTCAAATGCTTTTTCAAAATCTAAATTTAGGACTACTAGCCGAATATTTCTGTCTCTCGCATAACAGATAGCATCTCTGATCAGTACCAGGCTGTCCGTGATCTTCCTTCCGGGCACAGCACATGCTTGATCCAGGTGAATTACGTCCTCTAAAACAGTCGACATGCGCATGGATAAAATTTTGCTAAAAATCTTACAATCAAAGTTTAAAAGAGTAATGGGTCGCCAGTTTTTTAAGTCAGTCTTGTCACCTTTTTTTAGCAAGAGTGAAACTATCCCTATTCTAAAACTGTCAGGAAGTCTGTCCAGAGTCTCAAATTCCTTAAAAACAGTCAGTAATTCGTGTGCTAAAATATCCCAAAAAGTGGAGTAAAACTCTAGAGGAAGTCCATCTATTCCTGGGGACTTTCCTCGTTTAAAACTTTTAAGAGCTTTGTCCATCTCTAAAATGTTAAAATCTTGAGATAAAATAGCACATTTGTCTAATTTCTTTTCTAAAAACTCTAAAACTTCCTTTATCGCGTCATTGTGTACTTCTTTGGTATTGTATAATTGTTCATAAAATTCTTCAGTTTCTTTTAAAATCTCTTTTGTGCTGTGGGCTTCCCTCCCTCCACTTTTTAAAACAGTAATTGTCCCACCCTGTGAAATTATCTTTTTAAAAAAATACCTAGTACACTTTTCTCCTTCCTCTGTTTCCCTCTCCCTGCTCCTTAAAATGACACCTTTGCTTTGTATTTTGGATAAAACTGACATCTCATCTTTTACCATTTTAATATCTTCATTAAAATCAAACCCGTCATTTAAAAGATTAAAATACCTTTGTAGTCGTTTTTGCAGCCCCATCATGCGTCGTTTAAATCTATTCTTTTTGTCTCTGCCTGTCTTTCTAAAAAAAAGTCTTGTCCGTTCCTTCACCATCTCCCACCACTGTGCACGTGAGTCATAAAAGTCTTGGAGGGTCTGCCATTGGCTGAACTGCTCCCTATATTCTCTGACTACCTCCTCATCTTCTAAGAGGGAGCAGTTCAGCTTCCACAGACCTCCCCCTACTGTCACACCAGTGGGCAGTGAAAGAGTGCAAGATAGCATTAAGTGGTCTGAGAAGAAGAGTGGGGTCAATGTAGCATCGGTTGGCGGGAAATCTCTTGTAAATAGGTAGTCGATTCGAGAGGCTTTGGTGCCGTCACCACTGAACCAGGTGAAGCCCTCCTCTCTTTGATGCATTATTTTAAAACAGTCAACTAACCTAAAATCTCTAACTAAGCTTTGTAATAAAACCGATGTCTTATCAATCTTAAAATCATCTCCCACCCTCTTTCTGTCCTTCTTTGATAAAACACAGTTAAAATCCCCTGCTACCACTAAAGGAGCCCTACCTAGCATGTGGGGCTGCAGGTCTTCTAAAAACTCATACCTTTCATTTTTATCCGTAAAACCATATACATTTAAAACGTTAAAATCCTTACCTAAAAAAGTCAGATTTGCTAAAATTGCCCGCCCGTCCTTCACCACAGTGCTGCCCTTCACCAAGATATTCTTATTGTTAATTAAAATAGCAACACCATCATTTTTGTTAAAATTGGACCCGCTCCAAATGGAAGGTCCTGGGGTCCAGAGCTCCTCCCATTTCCTGTAATTTGGTAAAAACGGCAAACCACATTCTTGCAATAAAAACACATCTGACTTAAAATATTTTAAAAAGGATAAGACGCTCTGTGCTCGCATATTGCTCTTCACACTTCTCACATTAATTGTAGAGATAGTGAGAGCCATGAGCAGTATGGCTAAAAAGGTACAAGTCATTTAAAAGATAAAACAAGAGTGGACTACAAAGACAGAATTAAAATCATGTTACATCTTGTTGCACTTCTCTTTCCTTTTCCCCAGAAATACTGGAATCAGGAAGGCAAGTGCTTGGCGCCTCAGGAGCCACAGAGGGGAACTCTTGCCACTCCTTTGGCGACGATGTTCTTAGCTTTATGTGCAGAAAAGAGACTTCATTTGGAGATTCTGGGGGCCACATACGGTCTAGATCTTCCGAAGAGGAACTATCTAGCCGATGCGATGCCCTCAGCCTTTTCTCCTCTGTTTGAACCAGAGGAGATCTCGCAGACCTTTTCTGCACTTGAGCATTGGGGAGAGAACAATCAGTTCCACTCCCACTGTCCACAACACTCAGCTCCGGGACTGTTTCTAGGGAGGAAGCCGTTTCCTCCTCTTCCTCCTCCATTTTCTCTTTACTTTCTTCTTGAGGATTGGCTTCCTCCCCTCGTTCAACTGCTAAAATTGACTCCGCCCCTGTGGCCACCCCACTTCCTCCTTCCTGTCCAATCCCTGAGGCTGGCTGGGATATTGAATTTCCCGCCAAAACCTCAGGGCCCGCCTCCTCACTTGTTTGTACATTGGGTGGGGCGGCCATTTTGTTGTTTTTCAACTTGTTGGCAAAACTTTTAGGGCAATCTCTGTAGAGATGGGTTGATTCTCCACAGAGGTTACACTTTCTGCCATTTTGGCACTCTTCAAAGGTGTGTCCAATTTCTCTACACTTTCTGCATATTACTTCCTGACATGCCTCGGCGAGATGTCCAAGTTTGCCACATTTGCGGCAAAGCTTGGGCATCCCTTGGTAGTGGATGTAGCCTCTATTCTCGCCCAACACAATCATTGATGGTATTTGACTCAGACCATGGTAGCTGTTGGGATCTGCCCATTGTTTGATGGGCACTCTCCACGCACAGCTCCAGATACCGTCCTCATCTAAAACCTTGACTGGTGGTCCACGAATAGAGCAGTATCTTGCCAACCATACAACAATATCCTCTCCACTCACAGTTTCATTAAACATCCTGACAATCACCACTTTCAGTGAATTATCAGTTAGCTTTTCCACTGTGAACATGGAGAAATTGGCTTTACATGTTTCAAACCGAGACCAGAAAGTACTCAACAGAGAAGCAGATGTAAAACTCACATCAAAACCATGGTTCAGGGGCAGAGTCAATAAACAGTTTATGTCTGTAGCTTTAAAACCCAGAGTCTGTTGGATGTACTTCCTGGAAAAGTCCAGTCTGGACATGCCCTGGAGAGTACCATCCTCTTTTCTTTTAAATTTAAAACGCACACTGTGGTGCCTCCTCACGCCGGCACGAGCAGCCGACATGATGGAGGCACCAACAGCACGCTGCGGCTAAAATCAAGCAATAAAATAAGCAATAATTTAAATAAATAAACAAATAAATAAATAAATAATATAAAAACCTGCTTACCTTTAAAACCAAGTAGATTCCTCGAAGAACGAGTCGTCCCCTAAAAGCCGCTTGTCAATGTACCTCCTGAAGGCTGTATGTCCCGTGTGACAAGCAACACACGAGACAAAGGTCCAACAAGAGGCGATCGCTGTCTCTACCGTCAGACCAGACCACTTGATCTTAGCCAAAAGGCCGAGAAGCGATGACACAATGACGCAGCGGCAGGGGAGCCGGCAAAGGCGACGCCCATCTGGGAAGCGGTGAGGGGGGGGAGGGTTGGCAAAGGCCGTACGTCGTAGAGACCTGAAACTTTGAGGGATGGTACTAGCCACTCGCTCTACAACATCACCAAGGCTGGCCCCCCGATGGGCCCGGCGGTGGCGCTACAGCCACCGAAAGTACGAAATGGCTCGTAGCTCCCAAACCGCACGCCGCAGAACCAAGTGTCTTATATCATCGGAATCCTTGGCTCGAGCCGAGCGAGACGCATGCCTCGGATTCGAAGGTTGCGCTGGCGAAATTTTCGGGTATTTGGGATTTTGTGAAAAACCTACTTTTGCACACTAGTCCTAGGTCTTTTGCCCGATCTGGCCCAAACCAGTGCAGAAAGATTCTCTGGAGTCTGACTGTCCGTCCAGATCGGAAAAAAAGTGGGAATTTCGATTCAGCTTGGCGGCGGCAGGCCGAAACCTACGGGCTGGGCGAGGCGGGGTCTGCTAGAACGGCTATAGCTCTTGGACGGAACGAGACAATTTCACCCAAGCCGGTACACCCGTGCACGGGCTCAGTCTGGGGTCAGGCGAGAAAGGACGCGGTGAATGGCCACCTAGTGGCGCTTTAAAATGAAAAAGCAACAACATGAGAGCGGCTATAGGCGAACGTATGTCGCGTGCTTTTTCACAGCACGCGCACGAGACAGTCGTACCATACGACAGAAAACCTCCATCCGAACAACTGTGCCTTTGGGACCACTGCTGTCAATCAACTCGTCCGTTGAATATCAAAGTTTGTGGGAAAAACCACATTCGGCAAACCGGTCGCAGGTTTCGACAACCTCGATGAAAACAGACGCAGTTCAGTTCTCTGAACTCTCCGGGTCACTGGCTGACACAGCAGAAAGAGACAGAAACATAACAAAACTGGTGCAACTTCACCCTTTGGGGCAGTGGGCGGCACCACAAGCGTCAAGAACCGCACGCTTTTTCCCTCCACGCTATCTGCTTTTAACCAGTGTGTACAGGGGAGAGCGCGAACGCAGTCCCCCACTACCATAAATTATGCAGTCGAGATTCCCACATTTGGGGAATTCGCAGGGGTCAGCACAACCGGAGTGCAATGGCCGAGCCTCGCCCTGGGTGAACCACCTTCCTGATCATGGTGTCTCCCCTGCCAGGTAAGTATGAGTTGCCTGGCCTCCAGGCAGAGGCGCCCTATCCCCCTTCGCCATCCTCAAACACGGTGACCTTCCCCTCCCCCAAGAAAAGGAAGGACGGGGCACCTTCCATTGCTTGACTGCTGCGTGCGTGCGTGCCTGACCTTGATTTGAATCAGGTGTCCCTAATCCATCCAACACAAACCCCTGATTCGACTCATCAGCTCGTTGGTAAAGACTCTCAAATAAGACGGGACATCAAAAAACGTGCTGTGACGGTGATGAGTCAGCCGGCCGGCAACCGACGCTTTTGTTCTTCTTTTTTCCCTATGCTCATATGACCGCAGCTTGCTGCTTTCTCTGTGGCACGGTCATCGTCAACGGTCACCTCATCGTCATTCTGTATGCGCTTCCTGCGTATTTCTGTATTCTCTGACAAAAGTCCAGTGGTGTTGTTGGTTCTTCTATTAGTCACAACAATTCGCAGTCCCCAAAAAGGGGAAGCACACCGTTCCTGGAGGCACTGCAATACCAGGTCGATGCGTGGAGTGGACGGAGCAAGCCCCGGTTCCGGCTCCATGTGCCAAAAATCAATTTAATATGCAGTCCCCAGATAGGGGACGTATCAGATATTAAACTGATAAGAACAGATACTACACTTGATCTTAGCCAAAAGGCCGAGAAG